>NC_134836.1:56692192-57004137 GCF_004210375.1 Tachypleus tridentatus
AACCTTGAAAATAAGACCATAGTCCATGTATGGAACAGGCACAGCAGTGATAGTAGCAGAACAGACAGACTTAGCTGCGGCGTCGGTGAGCTCGTTCCCGCGAATACCAATATCAGCGAGAATAGAATGAAAATTGACGTGAAGCGATTCCAGGGCTAACAGAGAGCTAAGTGAATCTGTATAAATAGTGCAGTTCGTGTACTGCGTAGCTTCTATGTGATCCAGAGTAAGAGACATAGCATACAATTCGGCAATGAACACAAACTTTAGAGGGGATTCTGTGTGCAACAACCGAATTATGGCAAAGCCTACAGAGTCATCTGATTTCGAACCATCTGTATGAATGGGAATGGAAGGATGGTTCAAAAGATGTTCGGAAAATACAAGGCGATACTTCCAATCAGGAGTGTCTGTCTTCTTCAGATGACTCAGAAAAAGGTCACATTTGGGGATAGTAATTAGCCATGGTGGGATGAACTGATCTGTGGATACTGCTCTGTCATCCAAAGATAGATCCAGTTCATCCAACTGCACCTGGAGAAGGTTAAAAGGAGCAATGGCAGACCATCTATTATGAAAAAGTGTGGTCCATTGAGGAATGAAAACACAACCACGTGTTCGAGTAACCAAACAAGACGAGCATTAACCATCAAACAATACCTTCCAGAGACCGCTCGTCAAAGCATTTGGACGGTAGTTCAAAGGAATCTTAAGATACTTCCGAGGTTTGTAAAAAAAGAATACAATAGCATGGTGCCAAGCATCGGAGAAAATTCTCCTGCCAGATCCAGTTAAAAAGAATCAGAAGAGAGGCGGGAGACAGATGGTGCACCATCTCGTAATGAATATCATCAGCTCGAACTGATGTACTGCCAGTCCAATGAAGAGAAAGTTAAAGTACTACCAGTGTAAGGGTGTGATTACAGTAATAGAGACAATCAGCCTGAAAGGAAAAAGGCGATTGTTCTGTCAGTGTTTTGATGGCTAAGAAGATAGGGGATGAACCATAAGTACTAGATGCATGAGAAAAGCTTTCGCCGAAAGTATTGGCGATACTCTAGGTATCAGCAACTTCATGGCCATCAGAGAACAAGATTGAAAGGAGGAAGAAAGAAATGCTATTTAATCCAAGATTCATTCTGGCTTTGACATCTGACCTGCCGAGCATGTGCACGGGCCTGTTGATATGCAATGCAGTTTAAGTGTGGAACGCCTACGAAAGCGGGCCCGGCATGGCCAAGCGTGTTAAGGCGTGCGACTCGTAGTCTTAGGGTCGCGGGTTCGCATCCCCGTCACGCCAAACATGCTCGCCCTTTGAGCCGTGGGGGCGTTATAATGTGACGGTCAATCCCACTATTCGCTGGTAAAAGAGTAGCCCAAGAGTTGGCGGTGGGTGGTGATGAATAGCTTCCTTCCCTCTAGTCTTACACTGCTAAATTATGGACGGCTAGCACAGATAGCCTTCGAGTAGCTTTGTGCGAAATTCAAAAACAAACAAACAAATCTACGAAAGATATCCCAATAACACACTTCAGAAAATCCAAGTACAACAAAATAAAATACTAAGAGCAACTTACAGACTACCATCATACACTCCCGTAAATTATATACACCAAATTAGCAACTTACCAATTCTTAGAAACAGACTCACAGAAATGTCATACAAATATTACTTAAAAGCAGAACACAGAAACAAACAAACTGCATCACTATGTAAATTAGCCAGTGCATCAACAAAATATATATCACCATAAAACGTATTCCAGCAAGCACAAATCACACAACAGTTAAACCTCGTGAATATAATAAGCACTTCTCTTTCAGGTCTCGGGCACAGGACAGGTAAATCTTTTTGAAATCTGTCCTTTACTTATCTGTTTTGATGTGCAACCTTCGTTAACACAAAATAAGAATTTTCGTGAAACATGAAAATGTGTCCGTATGTCCGTTATCATCAACAGACACGGGCCATTTTTGACAGAAGAATGAGAAATAACATTCAATGTAAAAATGCAAATTTCATGAAAATTCTGCTATATTTGAGTTAATTATTGCGCAAAAACAGTGTGAAAAAAATGTGTTAACAAATACGTTTCATTGTTGTCATTCTTCAGTTTTGCGTTGTTTTTTTTTACTTTAGTGAACTTGCTGTAACTTTAACCCTCCAAAAATTCATAAATCCCAAGATGAACCATGTCCAAATATCCAACTTTTGTCCAACTCCCCTCAGTCAGATTTCAAAGTAAATGTTTCATGTTTCCAAAATATTTGTCCCCCATTAACACAGTGGTGTCTTCGAACTCGCACTGCTAGAAACCGAATTTCGATATTCGTGGTGTACAAAGCACAGACAGCCCACTGTGTAGCTTTGTGCTTAATTCCAAATAATCAATCAATCAATCAAAATATTTATTTCGATAACCGTAAGTTACCTGGTGGCTCAACAATAAGTCACAAGGCTTATAACGCTGAACACCGGGTTACGACACCTGTAATTGGCACAGCACAAATAGCTCATTGTGTAGAGTTGCGCTGAAAAACAAAGCACCCTTAATTCTTATATAATTAACCAAAAGCCACCTGATTCTTGGAAAAATCACACTTTTTCAAACTTCTTGTTCAGACATTTTGATATCTTGTTATACTTGGATGCGTTCACTGGGTTCAAAACTTGGTTCTCTTCGAACATTACTACTACTATGGAGCTTTCTTTGTCTTTTCTTTTTTTTTTAACAAGAAACTCCACAATTGGTTATATAAGCTCTGTTCACCGCAGAGAATTAAACTTTATATTTTAGCGTTTTAAATCCATACACTTACCGCTGACCTTCCGAGAAACAAAGTTTTTAATCGCAGTTGATAAAAATCATACTGGATCAAGCAAACATGCTTGCTAGTTCGCAAGTTTGTGTTAACGGTGAATACAGGTTAATTTAACCAAAATAAACACAATTATAAATTATTTAGGGTTAAAATAAACAATTAAGGTAATCTGATCCTATTTCTGATGTGCAGCGACATAAATAAGACCAATGAAAGATTCATAGCTTCATCCAGTTGATACAAGAACAGTTTTTGTTCAAACAGTTTGACAATCCAGATAAATAAACTACTAAATGTGTACCAGCCGGCCTGAAGAGATCCAGAAAGGCTTAGCCGACACTGGATGTAATAGATATATCTCAGGAGTTCTGACATATAACACTGCACTACAATTTTTTTTAAAGTTTTGCTTCCTGAAAAGTTTTTACTGATTGTGACAGGCACCTGGTAGGTATGCACAAATATAGTTTTGGTTCATCACGTAGGAACTCTGAGAAATAGACAGTTAACTGTTTACCGGCAATAACGTATTTAATTGCGTTTATGTTTCTAATACGCTATTAAGTTCAACATAATTAAAAGTGTTTTGCTCCTGATTTTCGTTTGTATTAAATGTCCGGTGCATCACGTTGCAGTGTCCAACAGTAATCAGCAAGCATTGACGGATTCCAGTTGCCCTGATATCGTTTTTCCATTGTAGCAATGTCCTGGTGAAACCAAGATTTCGATGAAACGGTACGTGATGGGAAAACTTAGATGTGATTTTCGTGATCGGCAGCTAAAAATCTAAGGAACACCCAACAGTGTTCAAGATTTGTTTGTTTCTTTGTTTTGAATTTCGCACAAAGCGACTCGAGGGCTATCTGTGCTAGCTGTTCCTAATTTAGCAGTGTAAGACTAGAGGGAAGGCAGCTAGTCATCACCACCAACCGCCAACTCTTGGGCTACTCTTTTACCAACGAATAGTGAGATTTACCGTCACATTATAACGCCCCCACGGCTGAAAGGGCGAGCATGTTTGGCGCGACGGGGATGCGAACCGGCAACCCTCAGATTTCGAGTCGCACGCCTTAACACGCTTGGCCATGCCGGGCCCAGTGTCCCAGAAGCAAAATCTTTGTTGTGCAGGGTAATGTTACGTTCAGGTTCGGTGATCGAGATTAGTCGAATGGTAGAATTACTCCCGACACTTCAGTGCAACAAGTTTCTATAAAGTGCGGAGATGTCAATCTTCACCAAAATTTCAACGCATCTTTCACAGCATGAGGGCGTTGGCTTTCAAGACCACGTGTGAGTAAATAAAATAACGAAATACACCAGAACTCGCAGTTAGATGAATTCACAGGACGGTTCTTGTTACGAATTTGTACATTATACGAAAATAGTAGCTACAGGGCAACACCAAAGAGAGAAAGCTTCAAGAATAAAAACTGAAAACCTAGCATTGAGAGTTGGACTATGAGTAATATTCAAATTGCGTGCGTTTAGACCTACCTTTGTCAACAAGGTTATCAATCAGCTGACACGTATTGTTCAACGTTACCCTTGCCAACTAAAATCCTGCAAAGATCCACAACGATCGAATAGCAAGACTGAAGTGGATTTCATTGGCTGAAAATTAAATCTTGCATTGCTTTGAAAAAACGATTTCATTGTTCAACAATGTGTATAATATTTTGTTACTGTTTTACTGTCAATATTATTTCTTCAAGATACAATTCCATATTTAAACTTCAGGTCTAAAAGTTGTATATTTAGGAGAATCAAAATAGTGATTTATAGCTTGAGAAAATAACATCTACAGAGTGGCCCGTAAGTCCCTACCCATCCATATGTTATTATGTTATATTCAATTACGCATGTATTATAAATGTTTTTTTTTTTTTTCAGAGAAATATGGCCAATGCAAGTCCATTTACACTTGGAAATGTCTCACAGAATATGGCGTCATATAATATTGCGCAGCGAAAATGAGGGCCAGCACACAGGTATACTGGATACATGAGATACATGGATGGGCAGGGAAAACGGGCCACCCTGTACATTGCATCTCAAGCCTTAAACTTGTTTCCTTTTTCTTCGCGATTGCATTTGCGATTTAAGCTATTCTGTCTTTTTTTTTTAAATATCCGTATTTTACTTTATAAATAATCCTTTAATATAGCAGCCAAAGAAAACAAGTCATTCACACAGATTGAGAATTTACATATTATTAAACTGGAACTTAGACAATTTTATTTCTTACCTAAACCTACACAAAATGACATCAGTGCACAGGCCTCCCCAGTTTATAGTAGTTAGACTAAAGGGAAGACATCTAATCAACAGCACAGGTGTTTTTATTCTCCGGCAGATGTTTCAGAGTTAAAACATACAGAAAAAAATTGTACTTAGACACGTTATAAAGCTGTCTAATGTAGAAATCTTTAACAAACGAATCATGAACGTATCGAATATTACCAGTGAATAAAATGCACGATGGTACTTAATAATATGGATAATAACGAAATAAATTGGTGGCCATAAATAAAATTGCTCGTTTAAAACAACCTTTAAAATGGCTGAATATTAACTATTTCACAGTAAAATGGCTGAAAATTAACTATTTCATAGCTGAATATTAACTATTTCACAGTAAAATGGCTGAATATTAACTATTTCAAGGCTGAATATTAACTATTTCACAGTAAAATGGCTGAATATTAACTGTTTCATAGCTGAATATTAACTATTTCACAGTAAAATGGCTGAATATTAACTATTTCATAGTTGAATATTAACTATTTCACAGTAAAATGGCTGAATATTAACTATTTCATAGCTGAATATTAACTATTTCACAGTAAAATGGCTGAATATTAACTATTTCATACCTGAATATTAACTATTTCACAGTAAAATGGCTGAATATTAACTATTTCATAGCTGAAAATTAACTATTTCATAGCTGAATATTAACTATTTCATAGCTGAATATTAACTATTTCATAGCTGAATATTAACTATTTCATAGCTGAATATTAACTATTTCATGGCTGAATATTAACTATTTCATGGCTGAATATTAACTATTTCATGGCTGAATATTAACTATTTCATAGCTGAATATTAACTATTTCATAGCTGAATATTAACTATTTCACAGTAAAATGGCTGAATATTAACTATTTCATAGCTGAAAATTAACTATTTCATAGCTGAATATTAACTATTTCATAGCTGAATATTAACTATTTCATAGCTGAATATTAACTATTTCATGGCTGAATATTAACTATTTCATGGCTGAATATTAACTATTTCATGGCTGAATATTAACTATTTCATAGCTGAATATTAACTATTTCATAGCTGAATATTAACTATTTCATGGCTGAATATTAACTATTTCACAGTAAAATGGCTGAATATTAACTATTTCACAGTAAAATGGCTGAATATTAACTGTTTCATAGCTGAATATTAACTATTTCACAGTAAAATGGCTGAATATTAACTATTTCATAGCTGAATATTAACTATTTCACAGTAAAATGGCTGAATATTAACTATTTCACAGTAAAATGGCTGAATATTAACTATTTCACAGTAAAATGGCTGAATATTAACTATTTCACAGTAAAATGGCTGAAAATTAACTATTTCATAGCTGAATATTAACTATTTCATAGCTGAATATTAACTATTTCACAGTAAAATGGCTGAATATTAACTATTTCACAGTAAAATGGCTGAATATTAACTATTTCACTGTAAAATGGCTGAATATTAACTATTTCACAGTAAAATGGCTGAATATTAACTATTTCACAGTAAAATGGCTGAATATTAACTATTTCACAGTAAAATGGCTGAATATTAACTATTTCACTGTATTGTTTGAACAACACAAACTTTTTGTGCTCCATCCAAATCGTTATATGAATGTTTATGGAGTGAATCAATATTTTAACGAGTTTCATCTAAATAAATAAATAAGTGACTTTTTCACACGTGTACATAAAAAATGATGAACCTCATCGTTCGTTCTTTCACAAAATTCTTCTTCTGGGGTCCCAATAATTCCTTTGCTGTATAAAAAAGATCACAATATACATTTCACAGAAGACACGCTACTTTAAGCCTATAATTAGATTTACGAGTAGATTCGCAGATATCCTGAGGAGTAATAAAACTGAATAGAGTACACGTGCACCCCACACTTGATATCGCTGGAACACGAAAATAGAGCTCATAAAAAGGAAACAAGTTCAATAAATTTTACGAAAACACGTAGGGACAGATACGTGCTTAACATAGCCAGTTGTAATAACATAAAAAGTTTGTCTGTTTGGTTTGAATTTCGCGCAAAGCTACACGAGAGCTATCTGCGCTAGCCGTCCCTAATTTAGCAGTGTAAGACTAGAGAGAAGGAAGCTAGTAATCACTCACCACTTCCAACTCTAAGGCTACTCTTTTACTAATGAATAGTGAGATTGACAGTCACATCATAACGCCCCACGGCTGAAAAGGCGAGTGTGTTTGGCGTGACGGGGATTCGGACCCGCGACCTTCGAGTCAAAACTTCAAAATCTTCAATCTAAAATAACAGTTTTTATAATTTTGACTTTGTTTCTATGCTTTTTGTACCATTGAAACTTCCTATATTACGATAGCTAGTTGGGTTACATATATTCATCCATACGTCTCTATCAATATTATATGTTTATTACACTTTTTAAATACTCATGAATATATATGTATCGGTACATACACAAATATAATGACAAAAGTAGACATACAGGTCTCTTTTTGCAAAAACCTTTTTAAGGTGATAACGAAGCAGCGAAATATGTTTGTGTGAAAATAATCATTCTCTTTGATGTAGCAGAATATTTATAACACGAAACGCATTTATCTACCAACTAGAAGATCACTTAAGAGTCAATGTCTTCGATGAGCGTTTCAAACGTATACTGTTAACATTTATTGACGTCACGTTCCAAACGTCATCACTTGATATGACGTCGAGTTACGTAAAGTGAGGGTGAGTGACAATTCAAAGACAAAATATTCTTGACCAGTGATACAAAAGAAATTTAAAAGTACAGTGTCAGTGCTACAACTTGAAAATAGATTAAAGCGAGTCTATCTGTTTGTAGAACTAGGACAAATCGTTTTAAAGATTACTGTCTAATAAATATATAGCTTGTTTTGGAAATTCGTCCTAAGCTATAGAAGGAATGCTAGAAATGTAGTTATGCTTAATTGTGAACTGATAAGACGACGGGACAGGTGATTTATCAACGTCACTCTGCGCTAATTCTTCTAATAGAATTCTGGGATTTAACCGTCACAACCACTACCTTCAAAATTTGAGTGCAAAGAGTGGTTTTACTGCAACGGGACTCAAACAATAATCCTCGAATTCACATTTCGACATGCTAACACGTTGGCCACGTTCCAATGCTGAAATATATTGTACGTACGATGTATTTGAAAACAATATTTATCAATGCACTACGGTTATGAATGTTGTAAACAATAATGAAAGAAACATTAGCCAAAACATACGTACTGTTATTCTCATTGGTAATGGATTACTATACTTACCAACAGTGTTTCCTTTATTTGAAATATATACACTTATCTCTAAGTGTAAAAATTTTATGCGTTATGCTATCAGATAGTGAAGTAAGCGAAACAGTTGATAGCCATTTCTGCTTTGGTTTCTTTGAAATTTCGTGCAAAACTACACGAGGACTGTTAACGCTAACCATCCCTAATTTATCACTGAAAAATTAAAGAGAAGGCAACTAGCCATTACCACCCACCACCAACTCTTGGGCTCCTCATTTACCGACGAATAGTGGGATAGAACGTAACGTAATTATGACCCCATGACTAAAAAGGCGAACTTATTGGTGGACGGTGATTCAAACCTTCAACCCTCAGACTGCGAGTTCAGTGCCCTAACCACCTGGCCATGTCGGGAACAACTGTTTATGCAAACGTTCGAATTAACTAGTTAGCATAATTTTAAATATCCGTACACACGAGATAATATTGAAACATGACTCACAGTATGGCTAGCATAAATTAATATCTCGTATAATGTGCAGCGTCTGATAACTGTGCAATGATATGCACAAGTCTGTAAAGTCACAAATTTTAACTATAACTGTGCTTTAAATATTAATCCCTCGTTCACTTTTCAGACGAGTTGCTCAGATTATTTCAGCTTTATAAAGTACGTGTCCTCAGTCCTGTGTTGCGCTACGGTTTTGTCATGATCATATAAAACCCCAAGAGAAAACAGATGGAAGTTCAAATGCAAATAAATTCATATTTGTTTCACATCAAGTTCTTATTACCATCGTAATTTTTAGTCGCGGCATAACGGCTCATAGAATTGAACTAAGTTTGTTTTTTCAAGTACAACTTTCAGCTCATAGTTCCTTCATCTTATGACCGATTAGAGAAAAAAAAATTAACGTTTGGGGCTCGGAAGCTCAAGCCCTTTCGACTGATGCATTTGATCACGCCTAAGGTTTCAGACTAATTTACTATAATCCGGACTAAACGTATTTCAATTTGAGGGTAGACTGGGAGGGATCCTGATGAATAATAAAACTGAATAGGGTATACACGTGTCCCACGCTTGGTATTATTGACGTACGAAAATACAGCTAGTAAGTGAAAAATAAGTATCAGGTTAATTTAGTCTAATAGTGTCTAAATGAGTTTCAAATGCCGCGGCTCCTGAAGATTCCCTCTGTTTTCAAGTGGGAAACTTTAAGGTCGTAGCTCCATCTCTTGACCAATTTTATATTCAATTACAGCCGCAGCTATTGAGAATTCCTTCATGTGTGTAAAAACGGCTGGTATGGGTAGAGCTTTCTCTACCCTTTTACATATATATTTTTCTCTACAAGTGGATTTTCTCGCCATCACGGATTGAGGATTCCTTTGTTCTAACGACCAAAATTAGAAAAGCGTATAGTTCGGTTGGGAAGTCTCAAAATGAAGGTTTACAATAACAGTAAACATGCAAAACGAAAACATCCCTATACAGAATTGTGTTGTCATTATGATAAAAGTGGAGTGCAGAAATCGGTTGTTGTTATTTGGTTTCTCAGTACGTGACCGAACTGTACAAATCAACGTCTTTCCCTCAAAGGTTGAGTGGTATCGAAATGGTGTTCCGGCACTTTCCGGAACGTTTTCAACAATAAATAAATAAAAACCTTTTAGAGCCAATTATGTTAGAATTGGATCAAACGTAGTGTGAAAATATATACAAAATAATGGTGTTTTCTTCTTTTTGAGTGTTGTGACGTCTAACTCAAGCTGTCTCAACGTAAGACAGAATGAAATATTAGGTTCTTTTGTTGATTTATTTTGTTTGTCTGACATTTTCTGTGGATGTTATTCGATTTCCCTTTAAGGCTTGATAAACATTGAATGTTCAAAGAGTAAGTAAGTAACTTCTACTCTTTTCTGTTCGTTAAACAAACAGAAATGTTTATTTGAAGGTAAGCACACAGCTATACAGTGGGTTAGCTATTCTCTATCCACCAGGGGTATTGAAACCTGTTTTCTAGCGTTGCAAGTCCGCAGACATGTTGCGGGGCCCTTGGAGGCTAAAGGGCAAATATGTACTATATTATACTTCTCTTTTTTGTTCTATAACTCGAAAGGCGTTGGTTTATTGTTTGCGCCCTCATAGCGTAGCATGATCAACTGATTAGTTTTGCGAATGTAAAAACGGATAAACTATTGAAAAAAGTATTTCGAACAGAATCCAGTTTCTCAATGTCACTACTATTTTTACTCATAGTTTCTATTTCAGTGATCATATTATTTTAATTTTCGTTCAGGTAGTTTCATCATTTTTTTTAGTTTCCAGCAACTAAACCTATTTACTGTCGTTCCAGATTTCGAATCAAAGGGAAGACAGCCAGTCAGAAACACACTACACTATACACATCAAGGGGTTAACTGTCAATCTTTCTTGATGACGAGAACTCACTTGAAATACCTTGAAGATGATGACCTAGGAAGATCGAAACGTTGTTCTCTCCTTATCAATAAAAGTGTTAATACCCATACCGGTCGTTTTGGAATACATAACTGTAAGTCTTATCATGTACCCACGTGAGGGGGATATTTTATATTAATGTGCGGATTCGAATCGGGCATACCAGTTCTGAAATTCAGAGCTCTACCACAGGGTAACCTGGGTACACATCACACCAAGAATCATAATATATTCAGTTATTCAATGATTCGGTTAAACAAAGTTTAATTTATGTCATGCTACCATTATTTTATATATTTATAAACAAAAGGAAGAAACAATAAAGAAACTAAATACAAAGCACTTGAATCCCCGCCTCCAAAAGACAAACAAAAAAATCCTTATTGTTTTAATCGTACAAAGTGTGCTATCTGCACTCTGTCCACTGTGGGAAATTGAACCCCGGATTTTATCGTTATAAATTTGTTATTAAATGCTGAAATAATTCAGATAAAATAATCTAATAATATACATATATACTTACACACATATATACATATACACACACACGTTATATATCCTTACGCCACATCCAGGTATTCCCAATCTATAAAGTAGTGCATTTTGTTTCTTGAAGTTAAACTAAAGTACGTAACCTTGAAAAATGATTGGTTGATTTATTGTTATAAAATAATTTAACCATTTATGTATGAATCCATAATGATGAAACATTAATAACTGCTTTCGTCTTACGCAAACTTACCACTGAGCACGCTATATAAGAAATAGTTTATATGAATATAAGACTCAATTCTGTAATACATTACGTATATACATATAAACACACGTGCAGGTAACTCATTGTCTGCAAGAATAACGGTAAACTCTGGTTTATGGTGTATTGGATAAAAATATTTTTAGTGATGTATTTTTGTGCCTCATAAGGAGAATACATTCAACATTCAAGGTTCCTCTTATCATAAGTATTTTTAAAATGTTTATTTCTGTTGATTTTTAACAATAGGTTATGTAAATTAGCGGATTATTAGAAAACAAAATACTAATGCTGCGAAGTTGTAAGATTTACACAAGGTATGGACTCCAATGATCTCCATCATTTCCACTATTAAATTCAACTCTTTAGATTAATAAAATCAGTCATAAGAAAGTCTTAAATGCATGAGACATTTCTTAAAGCTGAGATTATAACCAACCGACCTACATTGTCTATAAACAATCTCTGTTCAGGTATCTTTGTGGGATTGCTTAGAACTGGGTGATTTTCCTCAAATTCTTCTTACATTTTATACAAATTTAGGTGTATATTAAAAAACTATTGGAGACCAGCAACTGGACAACAAAAGTTATTACCCAATTATCTCTCTCTTTAAATAATTCTCTGTCCAATAATCTTTATGTTCGCATCTAAATTTTCAACAAGGTATACAAATTTGTTTGACATTCTGTCTGGACATTTTTGCATAGTAGCAAAAGGCGGACACAAAAGATACATTACTCAAAATGTAATAACTATATACGAAATAACCGTTAATATCCAAAGTTCAATTCCATGAAGTGGGCCAAACACAGACAGTTTATTGTGGAGCCTGCAATTAAAAGATGTGTCATTTTAGTGTGCAATAGTGCGACCTATTTATTAGCGACTGTTATTGTTTGTTTTTAAAATGCCTAAAAACCAATTATCCACGAGACTCGAGACGTGAAGATTTTGTTTAGATGCAAATTCAAAAATTAAATTTCGAAGACAGACTTTATCATTACCATACATTTCGAATCTAAATTACATGTTACTTTTCATTATTCTACACTGTTTACGTTTGAATCTTTTTTTTTTCAAATTACAGTTTATTGATCATAATTGGCCGATCGGTAACATAGTGTCACGGACGAGTTACTTCGTTCTCATTAATACCTAACTTCAACCATAGATGTCAGAACCATACATGCATTTGACCTACTTACAAATTGTTTCACTTTCGATCCAAAATGGCGTCACGAAAAAGTTACAAAATAAAGAAGCATTAAAGTTGTATTGTAGCAACTGAAATACTTGGCAGTCAACAGGTTAAACTTCATAAATGTTGGTTCGGTTCTAATAATGGGTTTTTCATAATTCAGCTACGCGGATTTTGATTTTTTTCTGTCACGCACGAATGTTTTACAAATCGACAAGAAAAAAACTCTTACTTAGACCAAATTACTTTGTTTACCACAACGTACATTTTTATTATGTTTCTTAATTTTGGGTTCTGCAACGATCGACAAGACGCGTCGCGATTGATCTAAAGAAATATATGACAAGCTGTTGGCAACATTTTCAGAGTAACAAAATACGACTCGATTTTAAAGGAAATGATTCACTCATGTAAAAGTGTATATGAAGTTTTGTGAAACAAAAACCTGTACGTGATGGAGAAAATGGATATTTTCGAATCAGCATGCAAGAATTACTATAGAACATAAAAACTAAGACAATACAACCATCGCAGGCCTGAGTTATTTATTAACCCACACCTACACACAACCAAAATAGTGACTAAAAACCTTGTGTTTAAATGTCAAACTCTGTTTATACTTGCTTTCTCCAGATTCTAACCTCATTAATTTTCTTACTTATGAACAGACTTTAATGTGACTTGGAGAACGTAATGACATGGCAGGCCTACAACAGCCAAACAACGGACACAGATTTAGCTATCCAACTTGCATATGAACGTCATCTACAAGTAATTACTAGAAACTTGAAAGTATCGAGGCGTTTTAAAAACCATATAATAAATACACTTAACAAAGGTCTAATGGATCCACTGAACTAATATGTTACAGCGTATTCAACATAATATTATGTTACAATGTATTCTGTGTAACTTGAATTTGGCTAGAGTATATATTTTAGTAGAGCTTAAATGTAATCAAAGGATGTATTAACCAACATAATGGAAGAGTATTGAAACGAAATTCGATGATGCTTTTAAAAAAAACCTTATCTGGTATTTGCATTCAATGACGTTATGTAACAGTAATGTAAATAAAAGTATATATTACACAAGAGGAGTTGACTTCCTATTTATCTACAAGTTCGCATAGCAATAAAATATGCTTGCAATATATACAATACAAATATATTATACTAACTTACCTTTAAAAATATAACAGTGATTCTATTCATTGTTAATCCATCAGGACCTCTCTCAACTACAGGGTGGCCCGTAAGTCCCTACCCATCCATATGTTATTATGTTATATTCAATAATACTTATGATGAGTTGAAGGCAGCTGTTATCACGGCATTTGGAACGATAACCCCTGCTGCATTTAGAAAATGTCTCATAAAACATGGCGTCGCATAATATTATGCAGCGAGAATGAGGGACACCACACAGATACACTGGATACATAAGATATATGGATGGGTAGGGACTTACGGGCCACCCTGTATATTAACTTTCCGACACCGACCACAGAAACAATTCATATTTTGTTTACTGCTCGTTGCCAAATTACACACTTTTCTAAAGTGTGCATTATTTTACTTCATATTCTGGTAAAATGTTCAAACCCGCTCCATATTAGTATTATAAACTGAATAAAATTTCGGTTATTTTCCGAAACAAGAAAAATGCTTCTATAACTTTGATTTACCATTCCTATCTCCAAGCTGACTGGCCAAGAAATTAAAGGAATTACTCCAATTAACTTTCGAACACGTTAAAATCCAGAATAAAAGTTGGCTACGAGTTGACTTGAAAAGAGCAATAATTTGACAAGCATACACTACCGCCAATCAGCGGGTACGGATGTAACTATCCAACTTGATGTGTTTGAACATCAAATATATTTCCATCTATTTGATGACACGTATAAACATGCTGTGTTCTAATTGCAGAAAGTACAACGATTTGGTAAAAGCTATTCCTCCGCTTATTGAATTAAAAAACTTGCAACTCGTATATAGCTCTCTGAAAGTTATTCACTTCCTTTCTATATTTATTAGAAAATATGCGACAATTGTTTTTAATTCAGTAGTTTGTTCACAAGCATTAAATTAGATTTTGCAGATAAAAGCACACATTTTAGTTTTTGTTTAGAATTTTCACGCAGAACTGCAATCCTTAATTTTGAACTTATACACTAGGGGTTCGGTTAACAACATCCTTTGCCGATTCTTCCACTGCAGGATTTGACTCTCATTCTTGTAAGTTCACACAGGACCCAAACTTAGGAGGCAATTTTTTTCTGCAATGCGACACTAAAAACAAGAGCCACATACAATCCACTTTAATTTTACGCAAAGCTACAAGAGGGCTATCTGCGCTAGCTGTCCCTAACTTAGCAGTGTCAGACTAGAGAGAAAGTAGCGAGTTATCACCACCCACCGCCAACTCTTGAGCTACTCTTTTACCAACGAATAGTGGGATTGACCCACATTATAATGCCACCGCGGCCGAAAGGGCGAGCATGTTTGGTGTGATTCGGATTCGAACTTTCGACCCTCAGATTACGAGCCAAGCGCCCAACCACCTGGCCATGCCGGGCCTTTGAAGGAAGAAACAGACAGACAAAAAAAGCTAATGAAGCAAGAAACTACCGAATATTTTTTATAATTAAGACTACAGGCAAGAAAACTATTGTACTGGTGTAACGAGTTGACCATTAAACGTTTAAGAGCTACATTTGTTTCAGTACGGTTCTATGTTCTGCATGTGACGTATATTGTTGGCTGTGTATTGTGCAAGTCCCGACTGTTCTATAAATTTGTAGAAGATTAAAGAAAGTAAGAATCACCAATATTTGTTTACGAAAACATACTAAGACATCGTTGATAGTTCTAAAGTTTCGCCTGATTCGCATAAAAAGCAGCTAGCGAGATATAGAAGAATATTATTGGAGAACTACAGTCAGTAAGCTGTAGGCCTCGGAAACTATAATTAACGCCTATTAATCAAAAACTACGGAATTGGACCAGGAACGTTTATTGATTCCGAAAATTGCAAATCATTCAACTTCAGTGGTGGTGATGACTAGCTGCCTTCCCTCTAGCCTTACATTGCTAAATTAGGGGCGGCTAGCGCAGATAGCTCTTGAGTAGCTTTGCGCAAAATTAAAAATAAAAATACTTAAAGTAATTCTGTTTTAACATCATTTGCGATATCCACAAATTTTCAGTATGAATAATCAAGTTTGGGCTGCAGAATAACAAAAAATTCAATATTAAATGTTTTACCAAGGACAATATGAATTCTCCAACCTCTACTGAGTCTGAAGCAAAGATATAGAAGCAAGAACACAGTAAAACTCACACAAACAATAAACAAGGTTTAAAACCCAAGTCTATCTTGGGGGTACCTTTACTGGAAAGCTAAGAAGTCAATTATTCTATCTATTAAAATCTTCAATCTGACTATTAATCCGATCTGAATCTTAATTATTCTTCAATCTCAATTCACTGATTCTTACACCTATTTCAATCCCAGACTACATGCGCTATCAAGTGTGACTTGTACTACAAAAAGGATTTTACGTTCTTACTATTAATGTATACTCTATACAGTATGATATACTTTACAGACACGATGAAGTATCTGTGGTGCACTGGTTGAATGACTCACTTCAGTTGGGAACTAGGGCAAGAGAAACTTAATGGATCCCTTGATTGGCATTCTATATTACTCAGCACGTAAAGAAAATTTAAATACATGGTAAATACGTAAGAAAGACAATCTGCCTGCACACTACACTCAGTGAAAAGAAATGAGAAAACGAAAATTAACTGATATCACCTCATTTCCAAAGTAAAATAAAAAAAAAAACATGTTGCGTCTACATGTCGTGGCCAGTATATACTAAGTGTAAACTATATAATAGTGGGACTGGTTTCAACATCGATTGTTTTTTGGTTTGTTGTTTGTTTTTCTTCCTAGAATTCAAACTGCTTTCCCATTAGAGCAAGTTATCTAGTTAGATCAAAACTAAAAATTAACTCCTTACCGAGTTTAATTAAATAATTTTAAGTTCTTACTAATGAAAATTATATTTCATTGTGTCTTCAGTTAAATAGTTTCGTTATTAATGATATTTTCAGCTCCAGTCACGAAGATCAGCTGGATAAAGAAATTTATGTTGACCCTAAATTCATACATTAGGCTAACAACGCAAAGCAATCTTAGTAATAAATATATAACAAAACAATACAATGAAATAAAATACTCTGAACACTAAACTAACACTAGTAATAAAATGAACACTAAAGAAATAACAGAGTATAGTTGAAAGAACATACAAATAATACTAGCTGCTGTTTTCAAGTAATGTCACGGATTTTACGATATCAGACTTGTGAGATATAATAGGGTCCTCATCAAAAGTTTGATTTGTTTTGAATTTCGCGCAAAGCTACACAAAGGCTGTCTGCGCTTGCCGTCCTTAATTTAGCGCCAACTCTTGAGCTACTCTTTTACCAACGAATTGTGGGATTAACTGCCACATTGTAATGCCCCCCCTGGCTGAAATGGCGAGCACGTTTGGTGCGACGGGGATTCGAATCCATGACTCTCAGATTACGAGTCGAACGCCTTAACCCACTTGGTCATGCTGGGCCTCATCAAACGTTCTAGGGCTAATTTTACCCCAGAAGTAATCAATACATCCTTTGTTCCATTTACAAATTAATCATTTAATTTTCTTCTATCACAGGTTCAACATGAAGTTTATAAATGAAATACTAATGATTGTTCTATAAACTTTACATTAAATAGAAAATAAATTAAAACTGTTTCCACATAACTTGACAATAATTAAATCGTCTAAAGCCATCAGCAAAGTTGTTTTAGTCTTAGGACTATTTCTTTACACGACATTTA
Source organism: Tachypleus tridentatus (assembly GCF_004210375.1). NCBI lineage: Eukaryota > Metazoa > Arthropoda > Merostomata > Xiphosura > Limulidae > Tachypleus > Tachypleus tridentatus. Next base: position 56,709,896 of record NC_134836.1, read on the forward strand.
AATTTAAAGAGATTTGAATTTATTCGGTAACTTATTTCTATTTGTCTATTGTTTATCTCCTTGAAACAAGAAAACAGCCATCCCAAAGCAGTCGAGCCATTAAGATCCATATGATAAAAAATGTTCTAAGTTACTTAAAAAATACATTTTCAACAATAAAACCAGTAAAAATAATTGTTACTCTTCTGAAAGAAACAAAATAAATTCATAACTATTTTTAAAAAAAGTGAAACCATGTTGATCTTATCCTCTCGTATCTGATGTGTTTCATAATACATCATGATTGATTTAATCTGCATTACTATTTTAATATTGTGGACAAGTGTCACGATTTAAAATTATATGTAACACTGTCACACTTCACTTCTATACCACATGTATAGTTAGAACATGACTTAACGTGGCAGTATAATCACGTTCTTCAGTCTTTACTCATGTTACAACGCCTCAGACCAAGTGCTACTGAATGAAGTTATTGTTAATCAGTTACACGTTATAGGTAACACAATAAATATTTAGAAATATCCCCATCTTTAATTGTTCTCGGATACAATACCCAGTTTCCTACCACATTTGTTTGAGTGATTAGTAGAAAAACCCTTCAAATTTGTATCAGACGTACGTTCATCGTGAACTCAAACTAATAAGACTTCAATTACAACGCAGTGTCTTATGTCGTGGTCACGTCCTGTTACGAAGTTAGTTTTCATATCATATGCAGCGGATCTGAACTTACGTTGGTAAGAACTGGTACGTGTGGCTGATTGAATCCTGAGAAAAAAGTTTAGTATCGTAAATTAATTCATGTTGGGTGTTTGTGAAATTGTTTACTTGCCCTCCATCTATTCCCACAGTTTTAGAGCTAGCAGTACCAAACTTTAAAGAGGAAGTCCTCTTCTATAAGGTTTAGCCCCCATCCTCACCTCTCTACCGAACCATCATACCCTTCAGGGTACAATGGTGGTTTAAAAGTAGGTGTTCAGGATTGCCGAAACTGAACCTGTCTTCGAATTTGTGTACTTGGACCTTCTTAAGAAACCGGACGAGTCATATTTTGAAACATTTATACTCCCACTTTCAGAGCTAACGGGACCAAACATGGTACCATGGGCGGATGACCCTCAGATATCTATATAAGAAACTGAGAATGTCGGAGAAGTTAGACTGATACACTAGAACCACTGCTTATCATGAGGGGGGGGTGGCTTTTAAAGCCTGCATACAATGTGGGTATTTCGTGCCCGTTTACCTCCAATATGACGTTTTACTTCCTAGAAGCTACTCATTGGCTCTTTCTACGTCCAGCAAGATTCGAACCTTTTTTCATAAACATTCTGTCTGCATTCTTGGAAAGACATTATGGCAGTAACACATTTTCATAACCATTCTATTTCATTGTACACGTACTGTGTCGGTCAATCATTGGTGGCCAACGCTGCGTGGTCAACTTTTACGACACAACGCTAACATCAAGAAACTATACAAACAATATGTGTTTGTTCTTCCAGATTTCTTCGATCAAACACTATAAATCTCATATCTTTAACAAGGCCCTTGTCCGAAGAGTCTGTGCTGCACATTGGCTTTTCACTTAAGAATCATCTTGCCTGTTTTTTACTCAATCAAATTTTAATACAAGTATACTACACAATGGCATAATATCGCTGTTATCACGTGATAACAATATTTGTACAATATTTCACATGAACAATCTTTCATTCTCGTGTAACTTAAAAAAGCAAAACGCTAGATACAATTTATATGGGTTTCTTCGACTTATTCAGGTCTAGAACACACATGCGCGGTTCATTTAAAATCATATGCTTATTACTTTGTGAGCACACATTCGTACGTTTCTACATATTCAGCTAAGTTTGCCTTTAATACAAGTTTACATGCACTTTACTTTGCAATAACTTAGTTTTGGTTCATTTCATAGACTGCTATGAGCACCTATCAACTATTTTCTTTACTGTATGGTTCATAACTGGTTGTTTGATTTAGTGTTTTATGGCACAAAGCAGCAAGGCTATCTGCGCCAAACATCCGGTAAAAAGGAAAAATTAAAGTAAAACAAAACAGTTAAAAAAAAAACATAAGTAGCATAAAACCAATGTTTACATCTGGTCTACAATGTTAAGAGAAAAACTACGGTAAGAGAAGTCGTAAAGGACTTTCTGTAGCATAATGGTAATTACCATAACTCGCCAGGAAGACTAACAGGTAAGTAAAAAAAAAACCACCATCAGTCACCTGAAGTTGGCCTTTCTAGTCCTGGTTCCAAGTTATGTGACATTATGGCCATTTTCAAAAAGTAATAAAAGTTTTAAAAAACGTGTAGCAAAATTTTAATAATAACTCGCCAAGATGACTAACTTGTAGTTCAAACAGCAGCGTTAGTCACCTGAAGTTGGCCTTTCCAGTTCTGGTTTCGAGTTATTTAGTGTTACGGCCATTTTCTAATTTCAAATCAAACTAGAAAGACTGATTCTTAAAAGGGAACCATATTAAAAAAGGTCTAATGTATAAATTAAAAAAATTAAATGGCATTAAAAAGATTAATGGCCTTTAAAAAACTAAAAACGTTATCAAGGTGGACAGTGTCACCATCACCAATAACACTGTCTAATGTTATGGACAAACCTTGGGACAGAACATGTTTAAAATAGTGCCGTCGTTGAGAGTTGTAACGATGGCAAGAAAGTGAAATGTGGCTTACGGTGATTTGAGTGTTACACAAACTACACACTGGTGCAACAGTTCCAGATAAGAAAAAACGATGAGTTAAAAAAGTAAAAAACTGTGACCAATGCGTAGCCTAGTTAGAACAAATTCCTCCTTCCGATCCTTCCAGAAGCAAGACGGCCAAAGTCCAATGTAAGGTTTTATTTGGTAAAGCTTGTTTTCGCGTTGCTCATTCCAAGTCGACTGTCAGCTGGTACAGAGCCGAGCCTTGAATACACGACCATAGTCCATGTATGGAATAGGTACAGTAGTGATTGTGCCAGAACAGATAGATGTAGCTGCTGTGTCTGTGAGCTCGTTCCCGCGAATACCAACGTGGCCCGGTATCCATAAAAACTAGATAAAAGATGTTAAAAGGAAATGGGGCAGTCGGTTTTGAATATCGGCGAGAACAGGGTGTGAACTAACGTGAAGCGATTCCAGGGCCAGTAGAGAACTAAGTGAGTCAGTATAAATAGCGCAGTTTGAGTACTGCTTAGCTTCTATATGATCCAGGGCAAGAAAAATGGCATACAGTTCAGTAGTGAACATAGAAGCTGAAGAGGGGATCCTGCGCGCAATCATTCAACCGCAACAAACCATGGCAGAGCACACAGAGTCACCCGATTTTGAACCATCTGTATAAACAGGAATGGAAGGATAGTTCGAAAGATGTTCTGTAAATAAACGACGGTACTTCCAATCGGAAGTATCTGCTTTTCTCAGATGACTTAAAGAAAAGTCGCATTTTGGGACTGTAATAAGCCATGGTGGGACGGGCTAACCAGTGGATACTGCATATCATATATTCCCTACATCAGCAGAAAAATAACCAACATTTGGCAAAAACTAGTGACAAAATATGACATTCCAGTTAATACCAAATATTCAAAAACCAGGCATAAAACTGGTCTAAACTATGTAAAAACTACACTGACAAACATCACACCAACATTATTTATAAAATATAATGTGATAACTGCCACGACTTCTATATTGGAGAAACAAGTAGAAAAATGGAAACCAGATTTAAAGAACATAAAAAGTCACCTTCACACGTTTTCGAACACTGCAAGTAAAATAAACACAACATAACCACAGAAAACACTCAAATACTAAATAAAGAAATAAACATAAACAAACGCAAAATTAAAGAAGCCTTACTTATGCAACAACTTAAGCCCAAAATAAACCAATACAAAGGAACACCTTTATATCTATATTAAAAAATAATATAATAAATAATAATATAATAAACATAAAATTATATATTCAAACATCTAAGCCCGCCCTCTACATTCCGACACTCAGTTACACAACCCCTTTCAAACATGTGGTCAGCTTCCGGTCAGTTAACTCTTTCTTTACGAACCTGACGATAACCGAAGAAGGTCGAAACGTTGTTCACTCCTCTACGTAAAAGATTTTCAACCCAAACGAGCCATTTTTACATATATAGATAAATGGCCAGATCATCTGGTCCAACTGATGTACTGCCAGATCACGTCTTTTTTCCTTACTGTCCTTATTCAAGAGAGGTCTATCGACCTCCATAGATCCTGCCCTGGGTCCATTGGGCAGGTGTCTTTGTTGTTTGAAGAGGATTCCAGTGACTGAGGACATGAACGAATGAGTGTTTTGCATCTGGGGGTGGGAGAAGATGTACCCGTGGGTTCATAACCTATAGACTAATAAAAACATCATCTCTTTATTGTTTACTTGTGTAGTGTTGTTAAATAAAGTTAAGTCTACGCAAATTTGATTTTTTTTTCTCCCCAATTAAACCATGATTTATCGATCTGACACGCAATGACTGTAAGAAAGCGCAGTTTAATTGCGTGCGCGAAAACGATAATATAAGGATATTTCAAGCAAAGGCCATGAAAACTTCCGCAAATGTTTTAAATGTCATGGCTAATAAAATATTAACCTTGAGTTCTGAAATAAGGGATAACAAAATACGACAACTTCAATGAATACGAAACATTTGTCCTTCCACTGAAGCAAGAAAACAGTTTGAATAACACATGCAATATGAAAAACGTACCACCGCTCTTAATCTCATAGAAGCAGCAAGTTTAAACAACTAGTTATAGCTGACAGTGACATTAAACACGTTAATCTTGGGGCAGTTCAACTGTTCTGATTCCTAGCCCCTAGTAAGTGGCTTCTGGTGCACGACCGGTTCCCTGACTCCGATTTCCAGTTTACAATGCTTATTATATACAAATGTTATGTTTAGTTTTGACTGTGTTCTCTGTTCCAGTAGCATTTCCCTGGTAAAAGAAAATAAATTAATGACATTTTCGTGACTACAATGTTGTCAGTGTGTGTCAATAAATACGATTTTTCTTAAATATTTTGTAGGCAAACAAGAAGGCAATGATACGGTTAACATAAACACCTCATTCAACCGCGAACAGCCGTTCGGAATTATAATTTTCAGTCTGAATGAGACATTATGATCACTTGGTCTAGTTAACGTAGTCAAAGATTAAAATAGGGTTAAAGTCTAATCGTTCATGTTGAGCTACCGATTGAAGGACGGTAATCAGCCAGCAACATCGCTGTCGTTAAAGGTTTGTTCGGCTCTTTAGAATCTCTGTCGGTGTTTGGGTAAGAAAAGTTCATACCCTGGAGGGTCAGGTTCTCTGTGACCTCTTCCTCCTCCCCGTACTTATATTCTTGTCGGATTGGTATTTAGAATTGTAGAACTGAATATTATTTTGATCCTTTTCAGGACAATGTCCATGTATTGTGGCTCATATATAGTGATTATTTTATTCTATCAGCAGAATGTCAAGTTTGTTGGTAGCATTTTTTTTATTGTTTAATACATACATACATACATACATACATATATATATATACATTATTTTTATTACTATTATTTTATATATATTTTTATTTTTATATTTAAAATATAAATTAATTGGGGAGAGATATTTAGGACTAGTTTCATCATGTATGAGGTACTTGTCTAGTTCGCATAGTAATTCGTTTTTCATCCAATTCTTATTAAAGTACATTATTGTAATATGTAGGAGTCTATCTGATATGGTTGGTGTGTTCGAATATTTGTGAATGAACTGAGATGATATAGTTCTTGGAACTCTGTTTGCAGTTGTGAGGAGTGTGTTTTGGATTGTTTGTAGTTTGGTTTTAATTATTTTATTGCTTACAGTTACCCATGCTGGAGCTGCATAATCTATTACAGGTCTAATATATGTTTTATAGATTTTTAGTATGTTATCTGTAGATGCTTCACTGTTTTTACCAGTTAAACTCCTAGCATAGTTAGTTCTTCGCCAAACTTTATTTTTAATTTCGTTCACATGATTGATCCAAGTTAGTTTTGAATCATAGGTCAAACCTAAAAATTTTGCCGATGGGGCAGTCTGGATTAGTGTGCCATTCATATATAATTCTGGCTGTTGTTTTTTGTGTTTTGTCAATTTCGTAAATACTACGAGTTGTGTTTTTGCTGTGTTTATTTTTATTCTATATTTTTGACAGTATTCACTTATTGTATTTAGTTGCGGTTGTATGTTAGTGGCTGCTATCGTGTGTACGGGTTCGAGAATATTAACCCGATTCCCTTTCGGTCTCTCCCTCGGATTTTCAAGGGCCGACAGGAGCGCTCCGGACACCGCAAGAGCCGCGGTGCTTTACGGGTACAGCATCCCTATCTCCGGGCTAGACCGAACAGGTTTGGCCTGTTTTTAATTTCGCGCAAAGTTACACGAGGGCTATCTGCGCTAGCCGTCCCTAATTTAGCAGTGTAAGACTAGAGGAAAGGCCGATAGTCATCACCACCCACCACCAACACTTGGGCTACTGTTTTACCAACGAATAGTGGGATTAACTTTCGACAAACTTAACCACCTGGCCATGCGCATCGAATGGGATTGTCGCTTTTATAATGGACCCACAGCTGAAACTGTGGAACGTGTTCAGTGACGTCAGGTTCGACCCCCGCGATGAGACTTGCGAACCACACAAACCGATGCCATAAAGAACTTCAAAAACAAATTATCTAGAGCTTGAAAGATGAAATAAAGGTAACCCACACAAAATCAGTATGTTTTTATTAAATGTAAATCAGTTAGTTTTACACAATATCCTAAGCTGGCTGAAACATGACAGAAGTAGTGGTTACAATGATATTTATATTCTTCAACTGGATGAACAATAATTAATACAGCACGAAATATATTAAGTTCATGGAGTGTAATTTGCATTAGTTTTATACAAGCCATTTAAAAAAAAAAAAAACATTTTGGAACAACATGGGACCTAATGGTCTATCTCAGCTGGTAAAATCTATAAACTAAATTAAAATAATTTTGTAAAAGAACTTTAAAGCCCACACTTATAATTCCTATACTTATCATGCTATTCCTTAAATTAACTTAAATTTAATACCTAAACAATGTCCAAAGGCCAACCACCCTGTTAAAAAAATGAAACTGTTTTAGCTGAGGATGTATTCTCTTCTGCCACAGTTTATATTTGTGTCCCCTAGTTCTAACATTCTCAGCTTTAAACATGTAAACAGATGATGCATTATTACCAATTCCCTTTACAATCTTACACCTCAATTAGATCCCCTCTAACTTCATTTTTTATGTGAAAACAGATTTCAGCTTCTCACATGATAACCCTTCCATCCCAGAAACCATTCTAGTAACCTTTCTCTGAACCATTTAGAATAATTTAATATGCTTTCCAGGATAATAAACCAAAAATTTAACAATACTCTAAATTGTGATCTAACCAATGACCTATAAAATGAAGCTAATCTATTTTATTCAATATTTCTGCACAAACAACCAAAATTCCTATTTACTCCACCACTAGCAACAGCACATTACTTGGATAGCTTAAAAAAAACAAACTAGAACACCTGGATTCTTTTCTGCCATAACAATGATGAGGATATTTCCACTAAAATTATACTTTATAATTCAAATTATACCTCACATGCACTACTGTGCACTTATTGCAAGCCATGTGAGGCCCAAAGATTGAGCACTATAACAACTGTGGTCTACCCAATGACCTTTACAATGAAATTATAACATCTTTAGATTTGTATTCAATATTTGTACAGAAACAACTTATACAATAAATCTAAAATACTATTGCTTCTAGTAGGTTCCTTGACTAAGTGGTAAAGAAAGTCAACTGAACACTTTCCAAAAATATTTCTCCCTCATGGTTCAAATAGCATTTTCCAATCTATATGATTGAAATTAAAAATCACCCATCATTATGACTTCATTAACAGCTAAAATTTTAATCTTATTGTAAAGTTGCTTACTATTTTCATCAGTTTCATCTGGTGATGTGTAACAAATCCCCATTAAAAGCCTTTACCTTTATATCACTAATAGAAATAACAAATGGATTCAATCTCCTTGTTATCTTTGATATCCTCAATTTTAATAGGATATCACACATTTTGCATACAAATGTTCTACCCTCTCTTTAATACTCTAGCTCTATTAAATAACCTTTAATCCTGTAATTCAATGAAACTTCTGTTGTCAAATTCATCTATGTTTAACCACATTTCAGTTATTACCATTATATCAAAATCTTCCATTGCTACCAGTGTTCTAAAGTCATCTGTTTTATTTCTACAACACTAACACTTAATCCTATCATTAACTGTTTCTGTATTAATTTTCTACACTAACCTTTTATCTGCCTCTCATTACTTTTGCATTTAGATTTTCATGGCCCTCACCACTGTCTAATCCTAGTTTAGAATCACCATTTTAGCTAAGTTAACAACCTTAGGAAACAAGCCAACCACTACAGTATTTAAATGTAAACCATCCATTCAATAAAGGCTTCCTTCTTCCACTGAACTAATCCCACAAGTCTAATCAGTCAATCTATTCACCCCTATGTACTAACCTACACCCAGCATTTGGCCCTACCTATGACTTCATCCACAACTGTTAATTCTGGTCGGTATTCCTGAGAAACATTAAGTTTTGGCATTTTACTTTAAAGTGTCTTTTCAACCTTTTGCACTTATTAATTAGCTCCTATGACTGGTCTTTCCCTACATGTAGCACAAAAACTGTATCTACGTCAGCTCCCTTTATTATATCTCTTACTCTGTTAGTTATATCCTTCACCTGTGCCCCTGGACAACATAATTCTTTTCTCTCTATTTACCCACAGAACATTCTATACACATGCCTTGTCAAGGAATTACTTATAACTATAACCTCTTTGTCATCTGCATCCTTCTACTTTTATTTTCCTTCCCTCCAATAGTTCCTTCTCTGCAAAAGTCAAAGAATGAAACTTCTTGCTCAACAGAATAAGCTCATTATAACTAAATTCTCTACTTTTATCTAATATTACTTTTTCGAACTTTCTTAAAGTCACTGTTGGCTGATGTATCCCTTGTATGTAAAAGCTTTAGCTCCTCCTAAACTCCTACTACCACTTCCCACAGTTTAAACTGTCCCCCAGTGGCACAGCATGTCTGCAGACTCACCACTAGAAACCAGATTTTGATACCTGTAGTGGGCAGAGCACAGATAGCCCATTGTGTAGTTTTGTGCTTAATTAAAAACAAACAATCTATAGTTCTCTTTTATCTCTAGCATCTACTTTAAATGTTTCATAAGGATAGCCTCCAACTCCTCCAACTAACAAACTCTACATAAAAATTGCACGTCTTCATTAGTAGCTCTTAAAATTACATGCCACTCTCGAGTTCCCAAAATAAAAACCACTCATTGCATCTAATCACACCTAATAAACTGTGAGCACTTAACTCCTACATTAGTCTAAACCATTGTATTTATAATTATAGCCTGAAAATAAATACTCGATACAAAATATCAGTAGCCTATTGCTAACACTGTTACTGTTCACCCCAACAATTAACAACCAATTATCTTACTTTGATCATTATTTTGTCTTCGCATTAATAAAGTTTCTTTAATTACACAGAACTTAGAAATAAAACTTTTAAAACTAACAATATAGGTAACGTTAATTATAAAATTTATTTTCTAAAATTTAACCTCATTTATATTATAATCTACCTCTATCCATAAGCTGAATTTCAATTAATGGATCTAACTTCAAGTAAACAAGTTAATTCTTAAAACAAGAGACAATCAATTAGTTTTTAAACCATATTTATTTAATAAAACAATGTATTTATTATGTTTTACGATTTACCAGTAAGTTGAAATATACCTAAGCCTAAAATGCCGTTACACGTAGTAAGCCTACTTTAACATCATAGGGAAATTTACATAATTAAACTCTTAAGTTCAAATTTTAACCGTCTTACCTTTACTTATCAAACTTATCATATTTAGTTAATATAGCGTTATTTAACCCAAATTATAACATTAATATTAAAACATTTTCAGAGCTCAGCTTTTCAATGTCCTCACTCTTCAGTCACTCCCTCTATAATAATTTGGATAAAGATTAATAACATTGTTATTTATTATAAGTCAAACTATTTATTATTGTTAATATTTGTGTTTTTTCATTGCATTTACTCTACTTCTTCAAATATGGCAAAAAGTTTGTTTGTTATTGAGCAAAAGGATACATATCGGGGTATCCATGTTCTGTTCATTATGAGCATCGAAACTCGATCTTTGGTGTTATAAACTCTCAAAATCACAAAAATGAAGTTAGCTGATCCAATGAAACATGTATATTTAGAGTAAATTATACGCGGAAGGTTACTATAAATAAACAGCATATCCATCGGGCAAATGAAAACAGCATGTTGAGCCATGCATTTATTAGTTATAAAAAGTTTATTTTGCATTCACAAATTCACCGTTCATACAAATGATTTAACGTCTTTATATAAACAATTATTTAGATTCTTATAAAACAAAAATAGCACAAACTTTGTACATATTGTTTTGTAGTTTACTTGAAATAAAAGCTGTAAACGAGTGAATAAAACATTAGCTGGTTACCATGTCTTAAATAAATAGTTACTACAATATTTGTACTTAACAGATGCTAACAACAGTGCTATTTATTATCACGAACAGTGAAGTTTGACACCTCCAATGTATAGACATACCTGAAAGCTCGTGTGTTTAAATGGTCACTTAACTACTCGACCAGACATCCATGGAGTCATCCCAACGATAAAACTGCTAGGATGAGAGTTAGATATAAAAAGAAATGCTTTTCATAAAAAATCCATGAAAAAAAATAGGAGTGAAGGCAAAAAATGACAATATATTTGTAATTGGACATGGGTCTGCCACGAGAAGTAAAAAACAAAAAACTGAAAAACGACAGCGATTTCACGAAACTACCACGAATGTTTTCATCCAAGTTTCAAGTTTTAATACACATGTAAGAAAGTTAATGTTTCATGTGTTTGTACTCCAAAGGGATTTCACTCAACTCTCATATTTAATAAAGATATACACAAGTGAATACTTCGGACATTCCTATAAACACAGTTTAATCTAACCCTCAGGTCTTACTAAACACACATGAAATTATTTTCCTAGTAGGAAAGTTCTATCTAACCGTCTTACTAAATACACATCAACGTTTCAGACGTTCCTGTAACCAAAGTTTAATATAATCCTCGTGCGTTACAAAACACACAAAGTAAATATTTCACACTTTCCTATTACCAAAGTTTAACCTGACCTTCATGTACTAATTAAACGTACACCAAAAGTAATATTTCAAACGTCCCAACAATAAAAATTTAATCCTCATGTCTTACTAAACAATGTGAATATTTCATAATTTTCTACTTTTACAATTACATTTAACCTTCACATATTAAACACACATCAATGTGAATACTTCAGACTTCCATGTGTTGAGTCCCGAGGTAGAGATATTTTATAATGACTTTTAGAATAACTTACTTTAAACACTAAAAAGTATTTGAAAATTACGTAAAAAACTGTTTACGTAAATATTACTGTCCCACAACACGTTGTTTCACCCAAACTGAGACAAAATCTCAGCTTTAAAAATCACTAAGCACAGAAACCCTCATCAGTCGCAGTTCAATGATTAATTTCTAACCTGCAAACTATGCTAACACAAAGACCGAAATGTCTTCACAATAAGAAGTGTTATCATTGTCAATTTCATTTCATGAAACTTCTGTCGTAAAAAATTATGGCGATTTAAACTCTAAATAATGGGGCTTTAATTTAAAATATTAATTCGAACAGTAATTTTATCACGACTTTCAAAAGTTATTTCAAAGTTTGCTCAAATATGTTGTTATTTTGCCACGTAGAAATATAAGACTTAACAGTATATAACTCTGTAACCTACACTAAAATATTCTACTAGCGTCAAAACTTGTCCCCATGGCAATAAATCGACATTGAGGAACAATACGTTTGTAGCTATAATTAACTTATAAACAGTAATTAATAATTAAGGTTGGTTTGCATTAGCACAAAGCTACACAATCAACCGCTCTGTCCACCTCCAAAGAATCGAATCCCAAATTATAGCATTGTAAAGTTCGTAAACTTGCTGACCACATTGAGAAATAATTTTAGCTAGCAATAAAAACTTAAGGGTTAAAACTGCAATGCCTCTTAAAAATTACACATAAGCCAATTTCTTTTTCTCTCGAAATTACTAACAAACATTAAAGCAGAATTTACACACAAAAATACAGAAATAAAAATGTATTTATAATGACCTATCACGTGTGGCAAACCAAAACAAGTTTTCCTGAAGTTATACAGCATAAACAGTTCATTTTAGTTCCATGGCGTAAGTTATATGCGATTACTTTGCTCATATAATTACCCAGTTCGGTTGTATTAGGTTATTAAATTTACTTTAGAATTAACTTCTTGGCAACGTTTGTCCCATTGGAAAAATTTCCTCAAAAGGTCCTTTATACAAAGCGAAAACTTAATAACGAAATAAACTGAAAACCCCTATGATTCTACCATACCTACAGGTTTTCCAGATCGGAAGCAATACGAAGTAAATTAGTAAATAAATTATTTTAGTTTCAGTTTTGTGTAATGCAGTTTAAACAATGAAGAAACTGGACATAGCAAATACAGAAGGCGGTCGAGTGGAGACTCAACCTTTGAGCAAGTTGGATGTGTTATGTGTTTAACAGTTGGATGTGTTGTGTGTTTAACGGTTTATTCGATTCCTGTTAACCTTTGATGATTTCCTCTCTATGATCTTCAAAAACATGCACACACCTGCCCCACATACACTCAACAGTGTTGTTCGCATATTTTCCATGTCGAGTTTTATAACTGCTTAGTCTGTAATAAAAAAAAAAAAAATAAGTTCCGACTTACAGTTTACTTATATATGCATAGAATAAATGATCTGATATTACGAGCTTTACGCCATGCCTTCAATCACACCTGTTTCTGCTTATAACTTTTTAAATAGTAAAGCCATGGTTACCACACACTCAAGAAACCACGTTTCTTCGCTCATGCGAATTTTTTTCATGATCCGTTTTAAACATCACAGTTGGACTAAGTTCAATGCTATTGATATGCGTTATAGGAACTTAGAAGTGAAAATAACATTAAGCCATTCACACTATAACTAGTGCTAACGAGGGATTTCGCCCAATTCCAAGGCTTATCAAACCAGCTGTGATATGACTGGTAGTAATGGCCGTGAAGCCATTGTTATTGTTTTTACGTAGAGCGAACCCTACTTTTCGAATTTTGTAACAATGTTTAATGAAGCTTAAACATTAAGTTTCCGGTTTGTGAAACACCATTTTTAAATTTGATGCAAAGCTAACTGAGTACTTATTTCGATGCAGAGTAAATAAATAGCAAAGTACTGAAAAGGGTACCATTGTTTTATTAAATTATTCATTCTTATGCATGTTTATATTTAAAACTATGCAAGTTTTAATTATATTCATCTGAGGAGACAGCTTTTTATTTATGAAAATCAATACATTTAATCCTACGTGGATTTTAACTGCATATAAAACCACTAGATAATCCGTTCACCACGGCAAAGTATATTTTGACATAAAATAATGATAAAATAATATGTCCACACGAATTGCGCGCGCACACACACACACACTCATACATACATACATACATACATACAGGGGCGGTCTTATTCATTCTGGAACCCCGGGAAGAATTCAGTAAATCGAACTCCATTACGATAAGAAAAATTAAAAGTATATTAAAAGTCACAGATAACATCGGGGGCCTTGGGCAATTGCCCAGTGGATATAAGCGCCTGCACACACACACACACACAAATATTTACTTTTCTCAAAACTATATAATCCAGCGTCCTATCTTGAGAAACTGACGGCTGTGAACCTTTTTTTCCAAACGTTCAGAAAAAGCATTTGCTAACCTATTTAACTATGAGATTAACAGGTGACAAAAGACAAGTTGTATAGCTTTAGCATTTAAAACCTCATTTAACTCAAAACACTGATGATTCCACTTTTTCATTTCTAACTTGGAGACTTTTTTCGTTTACTTTACAGTATGAATTTATTGATGCTCATGGCTGAACTTATTAAAAAAGGCTGATTCTCAGTTTACAAGTTTATTACTTTTTTACAAAAACGCTTAAAAATAGACATTCTAAAAAGTTTCATCAGGAATTTACTTTGCAAAAATTAATGATTCTTTAACATCTCAAAGAAATGTCGCCAAAATTACAGCATACAAATTAAAAAAAAAAAAAACGAAATAAGTGCCATCTAGTGAATGAATTGGAAATGTACAAAATGAGTGATCAACAATGATTTAAGAACAGAGATTTGGCAAGGCAAATTTTATACGTCCAAAATGTAATATATACGTGAGAAAACTCAAAATCGAAAAGTTCCATTGAATACAAAATATACTGTCAACAAATAATAGGGAATTTCAGAAAATTTCCAAAAGTAAATAAAAGCTTAAATTAAAGGAAAAAAAAACATTTTATGGTTTATCAGACAGGTAAATTTTTTAAACTGCATTTGAAGGTTTATGTCGCACTTAATTCACCGGAAAGATAGCACTGTAAAGATAATAGCTAAAACCAATACCACTCTTTATGGAACTGTTTCGTATATGATGCTAGCTATCTCATATTTGTATCATTTCTACTTTTCCATTACCACAATGTATTCTTAATACACACAATGCAAAGTTACACGATTTAAATAACTAAACAAATTTTAAATAATTTTATTTTCACAGTTTACATATCTTATCACCATCGGCTAGATTATAGTCACCGTTAAATACAGCATAATTACTATAAGTTAAAGCTATGTAGTATTTATTGAAACGTAACCACTTCTAGGGTTAATAATAATAACTATTATTCTATTAAACACAGAAACCCCATAGCTTCAGTAGTTTCCTCATGAAAATATAAATATAAAAGTCACTTCACTCGACCTATGTACTAAATCCACTAGTCTAACAGCATTCTATCAAATACTAATGATAGCAATTTCAAAATAAAGAATTAACATTGCTTGCACAGTTTAAATCTAAAAAGTTAATTTATAAAATCAAAATTTTTTTTTCTCTTTATTAGTAGTTAAATGGCCGAAGAAAATGAAACCTTTCACAAGCAACTTACTTTTTATCTTAAACCATAAACGTGTTCGCATTTACTGGGGCCATGAGGACATTATAATGTTACGGTCAATCCCCTTATTCACTAGTAAAAGAGTAGCACAAGAGTTGGCAGTGGGTAGTGATGACTAGCTGCCTTCCGTCTAGTCTTACAGTGCTAAATTAGGAACGGCTAGCGCAGATAGTCCTCGTGTAGCTTTGCACGAAATTCTATAAAAAAATATCGCATTTACCAAACTAAGAAATAATGTTTAATTGGCAGGGCCTTATTTTGTCTTAATAATACGTATTCTTTTAAATAAAATATAATCCCATTACACAACAGTTGAAAATTTTAATACCAGTGTCTGTTTTTTCAACCTAATTTAAATAATTAGAAATGTATGTAACGTACATTGTCATATGTGCATTAATAAAATCCCGCCTAGTTTCCAAGTTTATAGAAGATTCTCAAGCACAAGAATCAACAATGTACTAGAGATAAATTATAATACATAATAAAACCGAAAGGTATCTTACTGTTTATTTAAACAAAGTTCAACTACGAGATATCTGCACTGTGACCACTGCAGGGATCGAACTCTGTTCTACTATTCACTGACCAAAGGTTAACCACTGAACTGCAAAAGGGGATTTTTAATATCAGTTAGTTCTTAACAGGTTACTATAGAAATTAGTGTAGTGTGTTATATCAGTATCATAAGGTCAGTAAACTACATATGTAAAGATGGCTAAGATACTCAGAATTGGCATAATACAAACATGAAAGCAAAAAAAAATCAACAGTGGTAGCATTCTACTTTAAAAAATGACTGACATTCACTTTTTTTTGTTTTTCTACTCAAAAAGCACAAAAACAAGAAAAAAAGACATCACTGAGATCCCAAAACAAAAAGTGACCAACCCACCAAATTGTTCATCTTTCTTCTTGGTGGTTCAGTCGAGATAACTCATCTCCTTTATCACTAAAATGAGTTTAAACCTAAGTTCACTCTTTGTGCTTCTTGACACGGCATGATGTCATCATTTTTGCCATAACAACTAAAAGTAATTTTTTTAATCGTAATTCTAGTGTGAACGATATTATCATTACCCTTTGATATTAGTTTCTTCACAGAAATCTGATGTTTCTTTAAAAAGCTGAAGTACAGGATAAAACTAGCCAATAATAGATGAAAGTGGATTACCATAACATACAGAATGCTTTGTATACAATACAATCAGTATAATTAGAGAACCAACCTCTATATCATCGAAATGAAAGAGAGGAAACATCAGTACCTGTTAAATTTTATTTTACACGTTCATAGAATACATTAGTTTTCAGTCAAGGGAAGAAACGTCACAAAACAAGTAAAAAAAAACATTTTGTAAATGTGGAATGACAGTAACGATAGTGCCAAAAAATAAGCAAGAATATAGGGATGATAGAGCCACACATAAATCACGACTGGAAGACTTTCAAATTTTAAAATTTATTTTTATACCATAAAATGCTTACTTGACTTCAATATTACTGTAGGTTGAAGTTACATATTCCTCATGGTATGCAGTTTGTTTATTATATCATAATCGGTATCAATGTAGAATGACCAAGAGACTGAAGTTTATGTGCAAGTAAAACAGAATAAAAACACTTTTGATTTTTACACACACTCGCTAGAATGGCAGTCAAACTGAAAACCATGTAGGGATGACTTATGTATAGCTGTGTCATGGCTAAATTTTGTTTGCATTCGTTTTGGCACTGCCATTCATACATCATTTTATTTAGAAAATGTTTTAACTACTTGAAGTTACCCAAAAATTCAGCAGCTGTAATTTAAGTTTGGCTTCAGCAGGTCCAAATGATGATGACTAACAATGCAATTTTAAAATGTTTCTATCATCAGAATATTTAATAGCCAAATCTTTAATTTACATTTTACCACATGAGTACACAAAATATTACTGATAAAAATGTTCACACAATGCAAAAATTCTCCAAGATTAGCAATCATGAATGGCTTTTCAGCCATTTCTGTACAAGTTTGAATAAACTAGTTAGTATAATTTTTTAATATTCTTACACACGAGTTAGGATTAAAAGATGGCTAGCATAAATCGACGTCTCGTATAATGGGCAGCGTCAGGTAGTTTTACTGTGAAGTGTGTAAGCCTATAAAGTCACAAATTTCAATTGCAACTGTGTTACAGTCCACTCCACATTGTTTTAACTTTAAAAAGTACAGGTCTTCAAGTCCTGTGTTGCTGTATAAATAGTCATGATCAAAGAAAAAAATAACAATCATAAAATTAGCAAACTGATGGAAGTTCAAATGCAAATAATTTCATGTGTGCACTGTTTCATATGAACATCAATGTATGATCCTGCTTGCTTTTCTTAAAACAATACAAAAACAAGAGAAAATCCTCAACAGCTGCAAAACTTGAAATTCTTTTGGAGTAAGTTAATCTATCAGACCCTTTTTCTCCTTTTATTAGCTATGCACTACTCCAGAATCTGTACCATCATACCCATAGGATCAGTAAAGTGCTCCGGCAGTTGTTCAGTCCAAAAACAGATCAGAAATATGAAATAAAAAGTACTACAACGATTCTTGGAAACAGTGATTCACATCAACTGACAGCTTATATATGCTAAAAGCAGGTTTCAGTGAAACAACTTTTGAATGGTTTGTTTGTTACCTCTTAGAAATTGGCCTTTGAAAGGGAACGAAAGTCTATTATTTGTTATGCTTTGTTTGCCAAGATTAACCAAATCCATCCCATCCCCCAAGCAATCAAAAATTACTCTAAATATTAAGTACAGTTCCAGCTGACTGGACATCAGAGACTAAAGAGAAGAAACAAAAATGAAGCACAAGATACGGAAAAGACCTGTCAGAGACCATTTGTTCACTTCTTGATATCGATAGAACTACCAAAAGACAGTGGAATATCAATGGGCTAAACCTTCTGCAATGATAAAAGATAAGACATTCATCACTGAAACTGCTGCTATTCAACATGACAAATGCATACTACTGATAGTAGCACAGATAAAAGTGGTAAGAAAACTGTATATTCAGATAAATCAAAATAATTTATATTCAATACCCTAAACTTATGGTGTAAAAAATGCTGAGTAAATATTAATTTCTTTTTTCCTAGATGGAAGGTCTTGGGGCTGATGGTGTAATCTCTACTTCGTTATTGAGATGTGGACACTACTTACTGGTAGTAGACATGCTTTGGCTTGTATAAATACACTGCAAGATCCACAGGCTCGAACTCTTTGTGAAACACTTAAAGTGTCATAAACAAAAACAGTACTTGACATCCTGATATTTATCTACATGTAACACAAAAATTATCCAAAGAGGCTTAAAAAACTAAATGAGGAAACAGAAGAAATGGAAAGTCACTTATATGTGACCAGCAGAACCAATTGTAAAAGCTACCTGTTCCATTATCCTTATTAAAATGATCATTATAATGAAAACAGTCAACAGTACTCACTGCTTATGCCAGGTCTACTCATCTGAAAGAATATTGAGACTTGACTGTCTCCCTTACAAGTCCACAGCCCCCCTCCCCTTTCTCTTGTAATGGGCCAAATTACAAACTTACAAATTCACAGTCCAGCACACTAAACACTGGGCCACAATCAGCCAAAGGCCATGAAACAAGAGGAATACAGTATAATTGTTCTTCCCAATTTTCCCAGTAAATGGCTGAGCAAAATTATGCACAAGTATATTTTACTGAGGTCAATGGGAAGCCTCACAAATATATGGCAACAGCATATGGATTTCTTAAAAAATTCAGTTTAAAATGTTTTCTACATGTTTCTATCTCACTACATCTTTGGAGAGATCATTAAAATCTGCTTTCCACAAATTACATAACTAAGTACACTGGCAAAACTAGAAAGTGCATGGGCTATGTTTCTTTCCATGCAGAATGAGGTTTGCCCTGAAAGAGAGTTCATGTAAAAATGGAGAGTTGAAGAGGCACTCACTAAATAATGCAAGAACTAAATCAGTAAAATACACTAATTTTGAGTCTTCAGCAACTGACTGTCATTGTATATTGTCAAATATTAATTTTATATTTATACCCCCATATTCCAATTAATCCTGGAGCAATTTGTTTACTAAATTACTACAGTAGTAAATATCTCATCTGATTTACAAATGATCCAATGTTACACTATATGCAGCAGTCTTCATGAATCTGGAATTTTACACAAACTTTTGAAAATGGAAACATCAACCAGTTACCTAAAATGTTGTGAAAACAACTATATAAATAATTACACTAACAGGTTTGTTTAGTGCCAAAAACGAATATTTTAAGGTTTGTTTATATATACATATATACCTATAATTTAAGGACAACAAAGGACCTGTTGGTCCACCAAAGCCATCTCATCCACTAAACCTTAAAACACTCAAATACAGTCCTAATTATTAAAATATTTAAAGCTTTTCCTTAATCCTTAAACAGTGTGAATGTTGTAGGTAGCAGCAACAATTGATGATGGCCACCATTTAAGGATTAACCTCCATTAAATTGGTTACATTCAATATACTGTAAAGCAGTCCACTCCAAAGATGATCTACCATTCTAAAAAAATAAAGCCAGCTGTCTCAGCTGAAAATGACTCCTACCCTTTCAAAAATGTACATCTCCCACAGTAATACTATTCTCACAATTAAGTATGAAAACAAACACAAACATTATCAGTTTTCTTGATCTTAATTGCCTCTCATGTTCCCCTCTAACTTGTTTCATGAGAATATCATTTCAGAGACAACTCTTCCATTCCAGTTTTTACACAAACTATTTTCTGAATCAATTCTAATAATTCAATGTCTTTTCTAAGGTAAGAAACCCAAGAATGAACACAACAGTCTTAAAGTGTCATCAAACCAAATGACCTATAAAAGATGAAACTATAACCTCTTTTATTCAATATTTCTATTACACAACATAAAATTTATTTGTTCTGTCACTAGCAACAGTACATTGTTTAGATGGTTTTAGAGACAAACAAACCAGAATGCCAAGGTTCTTTTCTTCCACAACACTGTTGAGGTTACTCCCACAAAAATTATACTCATAATTTAAATTATGATATCCTATATGCATTACCTTGGGTTTATAATACACCATCTGCTGTTTATTAACCTAACTTACTACATAATCAAAATCCTTTTGAAAAGAAGCAGTATCATCTTCAATGACAGAAATGTGTAATTTTAAATCACTTATTAATCATCTTTCATCTATGTAATGGGTGTAAATCTATAAGAGCAAAGATACTTCATTAGTTTATGGGTCAGTTTTTTTTAAGTGCTGCATGCTTGTATATCAAATGTTTATATCTAAGATAACTACTCCATTTCTCACATACTAGCCCTCATACAGACAACAAGAGTTTCTACAATAAAACAGCACAGAATTAGATTATTGCATAAAGCAACTTATTCAGTAAACATTTTAAATTGTGCACTGATTACGAGTGACAGTCAAGTAACAAAAATATTAAAATAACAATTAAAGCTTTAGTGCTGAACCTTTCACAAACTTGAGTACTTATAATCAAGTAAACTGCAAGTTGTAATGATCTTGTGGTTTAGTTAGAGATTCCAGCAGTTGTGAATTTCAAAACTTGAAACAAAAATACTGCCATATGTGTAGCAGCTAACACTGAAGTTTTATATTAGTTAGTAGTTATACAATATAAAATAAATTGTATTGGTTATTTTACTATACATAAAACCATTCTTAACCATTCAAAGTAAAAGTTTCAACCAACTTTGTACAACTGTTTTGTCTAAGCTATTAAAATTGTGATTTGATCACTCAAAGGAAAGATCTAAATATTCATATTTACAACTGACAAAAAAAAATGTTCTAACATAAAAAGAGGAATCCCAAATATATTACCCTAGGTACTGTCCCAGCAAATAATGTAAACAGTGTATAGAATTGTTATTGTAACAATTCATGTGAAAATTTCATTGGCAAAAACACTTCAAAATATATTAGTATTTGATGAAACAAATTAACTTCAAATCACAAACATCTGTACACAAAATTTATTGTGACATGTTAAATACCATTGGGAGTAATATGATAATATTCTGAACTCAATTACATTTAACTAACTCAGTGTTTCTTATTATTTCAACTATCCAAGTTTGTTGGGAGTAAAAATAACTTCAATTAATTGGTTATTTTTGGGAATCATGACATTAATTAAGCTGAATATCCTTGAATTAGCCAAATAATACTTGCAAAATCTCATAATGACAATGTTTTGATTACTTGAATAATTAGAATAATGATTTTAATGATGAGAAATGCTAATTTTGATTAGTTAATTACTTTTGTGACAACAAGTGATATGATTACAATTTCATTTAATCAGTTTTACTTGGCACAAATCAGGACAACTGATGCTCAAAAGTAACAGATCATATCAAGTGAATTGTCAAGCACTGATATTAACTTTAAATTGTGCACTTGCTTAACATGCATATTTGGATTAGGACTGTACTTGTGCAAGTTTTAATAGATTTATTAAGATACAGATTTAATACAAATTTATTTAATATTTTAATAGTCTTATTGAAATAATAATACATAAATCTAAAATAAGACTATACCTTGATGTTTGAATAAATAAAAATAAGGGTAAACTGAACACTGTTATTTGCCAAAAATCATTCTCTGTACTTACGTGCCTCTCACACCCAAAATTATAAAAAAATACTAAGAGCAAAAAAACTTCATTCTTATGTGGATAGAATTTCAAGATTATGTGGTTGACAGGAGATGTTAACAGTAAGTTATTAAGTATGTGTTAGTAGAAAAATGTTTTAATTCTGATAGTATTGATAAAGCTGTCAAGTAATTAAAAAGTGCTTATTTGTTATAATTTTCCTATACTGAAAATGTATTTTTGATAGATACTTGTATCTCAACAAATATAGCTATTCTCATTCAGTGCTACCTTTTATATGTAAACATTTTTTTACATGCCACAAGCCTTGTGCTCCACATATGCCATGATTAACATGGTTCAACTGTATTTCGCATGTATATCATCATGCAACAACCTTTCACCAATAACTGTAGAACACACTCCTGATGCACGACTCCTTTTATTTGATTCTATTGAGCTATAACTTCAAGTTTTAATATAAACCACAAGCACCAGTTTTTAGTGGGGAAGAAGAGTGGGAAGTGAGAGTAAAAACTTAAGAGAAATACATTTTCAGTATCTGAAAACTATAACTTCCAATATAGTAACTTATCACTTCTTATAGATAGAATCCCCACATTGAATAGGCAGAGGAAATGGTGCAACAGTAAGAAAGAAACACACTTTGAAAACATTTGAAGAGCACCTGAAAAGTGGTGTTCCTTGCAGTAAAGGATCTTATGTGGGAAACCACACAATCTGTACCACGTATACTCTCTGTGCCAAGTGCAGAAAGAGGTTGCAAACTTGGGTTGAAAAGAGGAAGAGCACATCCAAACAGAACAATGGTTGTATAAGGATCCAAAACACATGATGTCAGAATTTCAATCCCTTGCAAGACAGTAATGTGGGTGTGAATAAAAGAATGTGCCTCAAGGTATGAAGTGGCTAGGACATGACAGACAATACATGGCAACTGAACTGTATCCAAAACTCAGCTGCTGGAACTGACATTCATGTGGAGATAGGTTAGAGGATCATACCAGTGGTTAGTCAACTTCAATCAAAACTCAACCAACAGATATGGGTAAGAAAGAGAATCATCCTCTCTTCACCTCAAGTTCAGCAGACCAGAAGGAAATATTCTTTCCTATCTGTGAACAGGGCACATGCAATTGATAATAAGTTACCAATCCAAAAACCCAACACACAAACAGAGTAATCGCAATGTCCCTGTATTGTACAACATCCAAATGAAAACCAGTTAGTCACAAACCCCATTTCAATATCATCCTCTGTTATGGAAATCTTCAAGAGGTAGTAACAAGAGGAATAACTGTAGTAACTTACATGCTCATTTACTATGACCCACAAAATACATTAACAATAAACATTAGGCTAATTAAGTGAGAAAACAGAGACACCAGTAATATATGTGAGGACTTAAGCTGATTAGTCCTGGTCTGTGTCCAAAATCCACCCACTGGGAACTAAGTGCTATGTGAAGGTAGGATGAGGGATCCTAATCACAGAGGTGAACTGCAATATTGACAGCTCACTCCAAAGCTATAACAACCACTCAGACCCATTTGGAAATGAAGCATCAGAGTGTAGGATCTCTCATCATCTACACCAGAAGAACACCCTACTCTCAGCTGAATGCATTCTGTTATTTGTATTGTATATCACTAAGATGTTCGTGAAGATACCTTCATGGTACATGAACCCAGTGGCTTGGAACTAGTGGTAAAGACTCCCCATACTCTATTGTAAGAAAGAGAAGAGAATGTGGCAGAGAGGAACATCAACACCAGAGCCAGTGCAACGAATGACCATGAAAACCTTATTTTCAAAAGTAGACAACTCCTGATTCATTCAACTTATGGATGGGCAGCTATCCTCTTCTGCTTTAACTGTGAAATACAAGGGTGAGTACATGGTCTGGAGCAGGCATTTTAATAAAGCAGATGTATCATAAGGAATAACCTAAAAGCTATCTTATGGAACACCCCATCTCAAAAGTGTGCATTTAGTAGCCACAGTAATAATAAATGTGAAATCATCATGTCCTTACAGTGTGGATTTGACTAGTTGAATTATACCTGGACAGACATCACTTGCCACAGAGCAAGATCCTTGAAGAAAAAAGGGACATGGTCTGGAAAAAGAACAGTTATCTATACAAAAAGGTAACTTACCTGGTCAAAGTCTCAGTAAAGAGTGAATGATGGTAACAGATAGAGGACAATACTCTGACAAAGAAGAAAGAGCTATCTGAAACAGATAATGGGAGACAAATGGATGAGGTGTAGTTCCAGTGCATAATGGAAAAAAGTACCTCCAACGTATATCAGGGATGAGATGCAAGTACAATATACTAGGAATTAAGAGACTGACACAGAAAAGTCAAAAGCGAAATCCAATTAGTAAGGATGGAAGGAAAAAGTCGAAACAGATGTATGATACCAGGGAAAAAAACGGGGAAATTTTAACCAACAGAAAGAAACCTTGAAGGCAATTAAGCAACAAGGAGCATGTACAGGACAAATAAGCCATCTGGATCTGACTGGGAATAAAGGTGGGACATGAAAGGAAATGCCACACAAGTTACTAAAGGTTAGGAAAACTGATCCAGAACAAAATTAATGAATCAATCTGAATTAGCTGAGAAAATCAGATTTGTGTCAACCAAAAAGGAGCAATCAGAAAGACTTGACATGGACCAGCATGAAAGAACAGTCATCCAGGTAAAATGATGGATGGAATGATAGAAGTTTGTCCAAATCCTGTCTCAATACATGAATAGCCAGAACTGGTGAGGGACCACAGACAAAAAAAAAGGTAAATTTGAATAAAGGAAAGAGACAAATGCATCTTACTGTGGAGTACACCCCACTGGAATCATAGAAATTTGAAATTGAGAACTGATAGACCACTGCAAGGAATAAAGTGTGCCAGACTGGACAGGCAGTCTGCATTGAGGTTGAAAGCACCTGGAACATGACATGCTAGAAGACAGACATTAAATGCATGGGTCCAAAAAAGGAGATCTAAGGTAGACCACAAAGGAAACTATAACACCTTCCCCTTGGCAAGTAACATATGCCACCACCATCAAATTGTTAGAATGAATAATGATTAGTCAAATACTGGTTAAAGCAGCATCCCTGAATAGAATGCATATGTGCCAGACCCAAGTGGATAAATGTTTCTATAGAAGCCATATCCTCCTCTGATTAAATCTCACTAGCAGTGACATAGCTAACAGTAATGGTGTGGATAAGTGAAGCACCATCAAAAGACAACAAAGATAAGTATGGGCCCAACAAGTGTTGAAAATGACACCCCCAAAAGACAAGAGTGTTATATTGATAATGATTCAAAAGTTTTTGGAAGAAGGCAAGCAATACTGAGAAAAAATTGGGCAGACCCTGAACCCACAAGTAAGTAGCAGGACATAAATAATTATGAAATTAAAAGTATTTTTCTTGTAAAATTAAGTATCTATGCATTAACTATAAAAAAATTACTAGAAGGTATTTTACCAATAAAATGAATGACAGATAAGCCTAAAATAGCAAAGACATTTGTTAAGCCTAACCTAATGTTGTAGTACAAAGGATATCACTAGGCTTGAATTGAAAACACTAACCTTACAGCAAGCATTCACAAATAACTAAAATTAACAAATCCAAATAACAACAATGCCCAAGAAAAGTCTACTCATGTAACAATTAATCTACCAACATATGAAATCTGACAATTCCTCCACTGAGTACCAACACCTAAAGCTGGAAGTAAAGGAAGTCATTTTCCAAGTGGAAACAAAATTTGGTGAAAACCAAAAAATATATAAAGATCAATATGTGTAAATGGTCAACTTAAAGTTATTACAGTGAAATAGGGAGATAAAAACATAAAAATATTTTCACTTTATACAAAATTTTAATAGAATGCAGGAAAAGAGCACAAACAAAAAATGTCATGATGATAGCACTGCCAAACAAAAAGTGATAGTTCAACAGAATAGAACAGTCATGAAACAGGAGTGTGTTGCCCTTCTTCTGGCAGAAAATGTCATGATAGCACTGCCAAACAAAAAGTGATAGTTCAACAGAATAGAACAGTCATGAAACAGGAGTGTGTTGCCCTTCTTCTGGCAGAAAATGTCATGATAGCACTGCCAAACAAAAAGTGATAGTTCAACAGAATAGAACAGTCATGAAATAGGAGTGTGTTGCCCTTCTTCTGGCAGAAAATGTCATGATGATAGCACTGCCAAACAAAAAGTGATAGTTCAACAGAATAGAACAGTCATGAAATAGGAGTGTGTTGCCCTTCTTCTGGCAGAAAATGTCATGATGATAGCACTGCCAAACAAAAAGTGATAGTTCAACAGAATAGAACAGTCATGAAACAGGAGTGTGTTGCCCTTCTTCTGGCAGAAAATGTCATGATAGCACTGCCAAACAAAAAGTGATAGTTCAACAGAATAGAACAGTCATGAAATAGGAGTGTGTTGCCCTTCTTCTGGCAGAAAATGTCATGATGATAGCACTGCCAAACAAAAAGTGATAGTTCAACAGAATAGAACAGTCATGAAATAGGAGTGTGTTGCCCTTCTTCTGGCAGAAAATGTCATGATGATAGCACTGCCAAACAAAAAGTGATAGTTCAACAGAATAGAACAGTCATGAAACAGGAGTGTGTTGCCCTTCTTCTGGCAGAAAATGTCATGATAGCACTGCCAAACAAAAAGTGATAGTTCAACAGAATATAACAGTCATGAAACAGGAGTGTGTTGCCCTTCTTCTGGCAGAAAATGTCATGATGATAGCACTGCCAAACAAAAAGTGATAGTTCAACATAATAGAACAGTCATGAAACAGGAGTGTGTTGCCCTTCTTCTGGCAGAAAATGTCATGATAGCACTGCCAAACAAAAGTGATAGTTCAACAGAATATAACAGTCATGAAACAGGAGTGTGTTGCCCTTCTTCTGGCAGAAAATGTCATGATGATAGCACTGCCAAACAAAAAGTGATAGTTCAACAGAATATAACAGTCATGAAATAGGAGTGTGTTGCCCTTCTTCTGGCAGAAAATGTCATGATGATAGCACTGCCAAACAAAAAGTGATAGTTCAACAGAATATAACAGTCATGAAACAGGAGTGTGTTGCCCTTCTTCTGGCAGAAAATGTCATGATGACAGCACTGCCAAACAAAAAGTGATAGTTCAACAGAATATAACAGTCATGAAACAGGAGTGTGTTGCCCTTCTTCTGGCAGAAAATGTCATGATGACAGCACTGCCAAACAAAAAGTGATAGTTCAACAGAATAGAACAGTCATGAAACAGGAGTGTGTTGCCCTTCTTCTGGCAGAAAATGTCATGATGACAGCACTGCCAAACAAAAAGTGATAGTTCAACAGAATAGAACAGTCATGAAACAGGAGTGTGTTGCCCTTCTTCTGGCAGAAAATGTCATGATAGCACTGCCAAACAAAAAGTGATAGTTCAACAGAATAGAACAGTCATGAAACAGGAGTGTGTTGCCCTTCTTCTGGCAGAAAATGTCATGATGATAGCACTGCCAAACAAAAAGTGATAGTTCAACAGAATAGAACAGTCATGAAACAGGAGTGTGTTGCCCTTCTTCTGGCAGAAAATGTCATGATGATAGCACTGCCAAACAAAAAGTGATAGTTCAACAGAATATAACAGTCATGAAACAGGAGTGTGTTGCCCTTCTTCTGGCAGAAAATGTCATGATGATAGCACTGCCAAACAAAAAGTGATAGTTCAACAGAATAGAACAGTCATGAAACAGGAGTGTGTTGCCCTTCTTCTGGCAGAAAATGTCATGATGATAGCACTGCCAAACAAAAAGTGATAGTTCAACAGAATAGAACAGTCATGAAACAGGAGTGTGTTGCCCTTCTTCTGGCAGAAAATGTCATGATGATAGCACTGCCAAACAAAAAGTGATAGTTCAACAGAATATAACAGTCATGAAACAGGAGTGTGTTGCCCTTCTTCTGGCAGAAAATGTCATGATGATAGCACTGCCAAACAAAAAGTGATAGTTCAACAGAATAGAACAGTCATGAAACAGGAGTGTGTTGCCCTTCTTCTGGCAGAAAATGTCATGATGATAGCACTGCCAAACAAAAAGTGATAGTTCAACAGAATAGAACAGTCATGAAACAGGAGTGTGTTGCCCTTCTTCTGGCAGAAAATGTCATGATGATAGCACTGCCAAACAAAAAGTGATAGTTCAACAGAATAGAACAGTCATGAAACAGGAGTGTGTTGCCCTTCTTCTGGCAGAAAATGTCATGATGATAGCACTGCCAAACAAAAAGTGATAGTTCAACAGAATAGAACAGTCATGAAACAGGAGTGTGTTGCCCTTCTTCTGGCAGAAAATGTCATGATGATAGCACTGCCAAACAAAAAGTGATAGTTCAACAGAATAGAACAGTCATGAAACAGGAGTGTGTTGCCCTTCTTCTGGCAGAAAATGTCATGATGATAGCACTGCCAAACAAAAAGTGATAGTTCAACAGAATAGAACAGTCATGAAACAGGAGTGTGTTGCCCTTCTTCTGGCAGAAAATGTCATGATGATAGCACTGCCAAACAAAAAGTGATAGTTCAACAGAATATAACAGTCATGAAACAGGAGTGTGTTGCCCTTCTTCTGGCAGAAAATGTCATGATAGCACTGCCAAACAAAAAGTGATAGTTCAACAGAATAGAACAGTCATGAAATAGGAGTGTGTTGCCCTTCTTCTGGCAGAAAATGTCATGATGATAGCACTGCCAAACAAAAAGTGATAGTTCAACAGAATAGAACAGTCATGAAACAGGAGTGTGTTGCCCTTCTTCTGGCAGAAAATGTCATGATGATAGCACTGCCAAACAAAAAGTGATAGTTCAACAGAATAGAACAGTCATGAAACAGGAGTGTGTTGCCCTTCTTCTGGCAGAAAATGTCATGATGATAGCACTGCCAAACAAAAAGTGATAGTTCAACAGAATAGAACAGTCATGAAACAGGAGTGTGTTGCCCTTCTTCTGGCAGAAAATGTCATGATGATAGCACTGCCAAACAAAAAGTGATAGTTCAACAGAATAGAACAGTCATGAAATAGGAGTGTGTTGCCCTTCTTCTGGCAGAAAATGTCATGATGATAGCACTGCCAAACAAAAAGTGATAGTTCAACAGAATAGAACAGTCATGAAATAGGAGTGTGTTGCCCTTCTTCTGGCAGAAAATGTCATGATGATAGCACTGCCAAACAAAAAGTGATAGTTCAACAGAATAGAACAGTCATGAAATAGGAGTGTGTTGCCCTTCTTCTGGCAGATGGCTGTTGCTTAATAATTTAATAATCTAAATGCAAAACTCAGTTGAATCATATTGATCATGGAGTACTTGGGAACTCAAGGCTTGTTGCATGTGGAAAATTTGCCAATAGAGGGCAGTGCTGAATAAGAAGAGGCAAATCTATTACAAGATAATTTACTCTGAAATAAAAGTAAGAAAGATTTATATAACCCCTTGTACCTGATTTATCTTGTCAGATAATACAATTTAAAAAGCAGCAACATATTTTTTGATGTATAACCACATAACAAACAGAATTATGCAGATCATTAGTATTACTAAAAAAAAAATTGATACAATGGGGGAAAAAAACTTGTTTAAAATAATGTGTAAATGTTCAAGAAATTCAAAACACAGATTAAGCAAACATAAGATGAATGTTAAAAATAATACAAAAATCATTAATTGAACATACTAATGAAACTCAAATGAAAAAAAACTTACTTCAACATAACCTGAAAACAAATATTAATTACATATCTGAAAAAAATTGAGATAACCAAATGTATGACACTGATCTGAATTATATTATCTGTACACAGTAAAATTATTAAAACAATTTTTACCATATTTTGAGACTTGAGACAATCTCATTGTAAATTTATTGTGTACTATTAAACATTGACTATTTCATTAATGCACCTGTGTAAATACATGTATACATCTTAAACTAGACAAAAATAGAATAAGGTGCAGTAGCACTTCTTTAACAAGAAAGTATAACTTATTAAAATTATACCTTAAGTTCAATAAGCAATGTTATTTTCATTTGCAAGTTGTCTTAAATCTTACCTCGATCAAACTTCTTGCCCTCTGGGTCAATGTCCTTGACATCAAATATATCTTCAAACAAAACCCCTGCCATTTTACTAAACCGAGAATCTAATAGAAATAAACAAGCCAAGTTCATTATATTAAAGTAAAATTAATTACTGCCTAAGTTATTATCAACATTGTAGTGCAATCATACCTAAGTATAAGATTTAATTTGCTTTCATAAAATAAAATATTTCACATGCTACAAAAACTATGATGCATTTTTGAATCATTATAGGAGAATCAACAAATTTATGATACAAGACAAAGGTGATTTTCCCCACTTCTCAATAACATATACTTCAAAATGTAGTAATGATTAAAAACTACCAACAGCTCAAAAACAGATACTAAGTTAACGTCCCATTAAAAAGGCAAATGAGAAGACGTTGTTCGCTCTTCTATGTAAAATATTTTCTCAACCCAAACGAGCCGTTTTTGCATATAAATTTCTCAACAAGTGGGTTTCTTGACATCACTGAGGTGTCTCTTGGTATTAGTTTAAGTAGCAATACTGAATTATTACATACTGAAGTCACAAAATATTAGATTAGAATAATCAGAAATGATAGTGATGTATGAAGGAATTTGTCTTAAAAGTCAAAGGACTACATTAATAGGGTCTGTATATTAGCAATTGTATGTGAGTAATGATTGGTTTGTTTTGAGTTTTGCACAGAGCTACACAAGGGCTATCTGCACTAGCCTTCCATGATTTTTCAGTGTAAGACTAGAGGGAAGGCAGGTAGTCATCACCACTTACTGCCAACTCTTGGGATACTCTTTTACCAATGAATAGTGGGATTTACCATTACATTATAATGCCCCCACAATTGAAATGGCAAGCATAGTTGATGTGATGGGGATTCAAACCCGCAGCCCTCAGATTACAACTCGAGCACCTTAACCACCTGGCTATGCTGGGCCTGTCAGTAAGACCTGGTTTATATTGTAGTTATGGTACCAAGAAGTAGCAGTTTTAATGTTAGTTGACAGGAGACTTAACTTTTAATTTAGTATGTAAATTGAGGAAGCAAGAGAGAAATTAGAGTCAGGTAAATATTACTTTGGACAAAAACAATAACAATAATGCTTGGTTAACAAGACTGCATGGTTATGAAACAATTAAGGCTACAGAAACAGGTGCGATTAGCATTCAGATATAAGTCTCTAACTAGGGCTACAGCCAAGGTGGAGATGTGAGCAAACTCTCTCACTCACATCAGAGTTCCACTTACCTATTGATACTTTTCCCTTTCTTGTGTGATGACCTCTCATTATGTAATTGATTTTGTAACACTATGCATGCATGCAGAAATAGGATTTTCATATTTGTAAAAGACAAAGTTATATATGATGTTTATTTGAAGTAATAGTAAAGGAACCGTAACATTTTTGATGACCTCTCATTATGTAATTGATTTTGTAACACTATGCATGCATGCAGAAATAGGATTTTCATATTTGTAAAGGACAAAGTTATAAATGATGTTTATTTGAAGTAATAGTAAAGGAACCGTAACATTTTTGATTTTTTTTTTCCTCCTTATGCATTAAAATTACACATAAAGCAGGTTCCACTTCAGACCAAAAGGAATCCACACACACACTTCCAAATGTGGCTACAGGTTTTGCTCTAACAGACTTGAACCTTTAACTCTTTAAATTCAAACAAGATGAAGAATTTACCATAGTGGGCTACTCTTTTATTAAAACAACCAAATTATTTGTAAATCAAAGCCAAGTAATAAAGTCTAGATAACCATAGAACATCAGTTACATTGATTAATGTCACAAGATAGCCAATTAAATAAATTAATGTTGTGAAGATAATTAGCTAATGACACATAGTAAGTCATGAAAATCAGTTGAACTGGAAATCCTTGATTTAATCAAGAATAACAGTAAATACTTCAATTATTGGGTAATCAAACATAATAACATTCAAAAATATCAATATTCATTAGCTTGGTACTTTACAAATCAGTACTGAAAGTAATTGCTTATATCAATCACTAAAGTTAACTGTCCATTTCAAATAAGAAAGGATTTCTCATAAAGATAGGTTAAGGTCACTTGACATATTTTATCTTTACAGTAAAGAGTAATCTTTCAAAAATTTACAATATTATCTGGAGAACTCAACAGGATAAAAGCCTCTTTATCCTTTATTCAAAAGAGAATATGATAAAATGATGCAAATTTAGGACTTGATAAAAATAAGATAAGATCCAGTTTTTATTTTTCCAGCATGGTAGTTGGCTCATTCATTGAAATGTCTTGAGTAATAGTGGAGGCCATCACTTTACAAGAGTTTAAGAGTGGAAAGTAATATTAGCTGAAAATGAAAAGTTGAATGTAAACTTTTCATTTCTTTTTACTCAGAGAAAAGTGTGCATTGTGCAGGATAACTCAAAAAAACAAAAAAACAAAGAAGACAGTAATGTTATGTGATAAACATGAAAATCTAGGACTACAAGCATTCTGTGGTGTATAAAAATAAGTACACAGCCATAATGCACATGTTGATTATTTGTACACAGTCGTGCAAATAAAGAGATCTAAGATGTATTAAATGCACAAGCAAACAAGTTTGACTACATTTACAGTAATTACATAAACATAACCACACACAAGATACAATACATCACCATTACTTATGCCTTCCAATAATTTACTATGTACACGACCATTTTTCTTGTACAGGGCATTATTCTCTGTACTACTAACTTTTTATATATATACATACGTAATCCATTTAGTAACAGAAATTAGTCCTTGCTACAGGAATGATGCATTAATAATAGAATAATTTATATTTACACAACTGATGGTGACATTATAACTTCTTGTATTAATGGAAATTTATCCCTTTTTGACAGGGCCTTTATTAATGATTAAAATAGAATGGTTATTAAACTAAAATTCTGGACAAAATACAAATAACACTGTACATCCATACTTACCTTGTTTGTTTGGAGAATCACTATTTTAATGTTCTTTACAGAAAATAAAAGCTAACTAGATATCCCCTTTGTATTATAATTAAAATACAGACACACACACACACACACAGTTAAATACATACATGATGTATGTTATAACTTGAAAAATTAATGGGAGGAACATTCAGCTGAAAACATGGGTTTATCTGAACAAAAAGTGTTTCCTACAATAAAGATGTAAGAAGGTGGAGCTACTAATTTCTGAAACTAAAAAAACCTATCATGTTTACAAAAAAGCTGTTTGAACATTGAGGTTGGAATTATCTACATGCTATTAAGGGAACTTGAGGAACATTCAAAGTGTTAAAACCAAATATAGAAGGAGATAAATGAAAACAGTCATTATTTCATCATCTACAGCAGTTCAAACAGTCGGAGGGCATAAATATTCATCACATATGACTTTTTAGTTCATAATTTAATGAAAACCAAAATATATTAAAGTTCATAATCATGATTCTGGTAAACATTTTTTTTGCCATCAAAAGTTGTATGAAGCACCTGCTAGTGTTAGCTGGTTCATCTAAGGATTTCAAATGGTGTCAAATTACACAGTGCCATTTTGTACACGTTGTTGAGCAAAAACAAAATTACTATTTATCACTATATGGGTACTAGCAAGACCTTCAACTGGATAATTAAATACAATAATTAAAATTTGCATACAGTTATTATGCAAATATATTTCCACAAAAATATCAAAATATTTCAAGAAATAAAGTTCATGTGATATTTTTAAAATTGATTTTAATTAATTAAATTGTAAAAAATTCACAAATGATGAATTATATGTATGTGTTCCATGGCTAGAGATATAAAGAAGCAACTTAATTAAACCTTTTTGAAATCAATATGCATTTGTGTGTATTAAAAATTATGAAAACTAATGGCTGTATTTATCATACACTTTACCTCTTCTTCAGGATTTCGAGAGGGGCAGAGTCAAGTTCAACTTCCAGCTTAACTTTAGTTCAATTTGTACTTTTATTTCACAACTTAGCATAATTTCTTTTTCACTTTCCTACAAAAAATGTAAAGGGTCCTAAACTTCCCACTCCATGAATAAACCCACAGTCACAAACAACTTGAACAAGCATCCAACTTCTGTGCTAGACAAGTAACAATTTTGTGTTTAATCTAAAGCTAAACTGCAATCCATAACTCTGAAAAGTTACATTCCAACACATTAACCAGTTTTAATTATTTTTACTCATGCCTAACAAACGCTTATTAACTCGAGGTTTATATATCTTATCGGCTGGTATGAGTATTAACACTTTTACTAACAAAGTAGAGAACAACGTCTCGATCTTCCTAGGTCTTCTTCAGATCGAAACGTTGTTCCGAGATACATTTTCATTTGAAGTGGATTTCTCGTCATCAAAAAATCACTCGATATTTGATGTATTCTTACAAAAAAGATACATAATCGGACTTTAGTATTAATTCTATCACACTCATACATATCGATTATTAATGTGACCTTTTACGTTTTATTTTTAAACATATACAACAGTCGTGCACACATTAGTTAGTCCTTTAATAAAAATCAAATAATAATAGTGTGAATCAACAAAACTGTCAACTTAAAATTTAAGTACATTAGATATTTGTGCGTCAAGAAACAGTTTTTAACGATAGGTTACAGTTAGCACCTGATCTTGTTGTAATTCAGTTAAGTTAATACTGAAATATATCACGATATAACTTACAAATCCAGCGATTAAATCACTGTCCAAAAACCATGCGACAATCTCGTTTCAAGTTTAGTGGAATAGTGGTAGCCTAAAGCCCCCTCTACTGAAGTACAAATTATCAGTGCTGAAATGTCGAAATACGATAATTAAAACGAGAACAATTTTATTATATTTATATATACTCTTCAAAAAAAGAAACGCAAAAGGGATATTTTTGTTATTTTAAAGAGAAATATATGTAATAACATTACAAGCTCAGAGTATGTGATGTTACACGTGTTAAAGCACTGATTGTCAGACCAAAATGACAATGAAAGTTGTGTACTTTGAAAACGGAGGAAAACATCGGATTTTTCGCCAAAACGCATTCGTGTCCAATAAATTTGTTTGAGAGATCTGCATGTTCTGCAAGTGCAACATGTGCAAAATCCCTATAAAAGTGACGGGTTCTCGGTTTCCATAGCTCAGTGTTAAGCCACCGACACGCAATACAGTTACGCCAAGACTGACTGAAGCACAAAGCAACAACGCCATTGGTCGCTTGGAAGCAGGCAAATCTTGATCAGATGTTGCCATAGCTGTGAATGTCCACCCAAGCACCATCATAAGGCTATGGAATCGTCACCAACAACATGGATCAACTTGTGACCGTCCACGATCTGGTAGACTTCGTGTGACCACGCCCGCACAAGATCGCTACATCCGGTTACGTCACCTTCGAGATAGGACCACCACTGCGACGTCTACTGCCTCAACCATACCAGGGCTGCGTAGGGTTTCCGATCAGACCGTACGCAACCATCGACGAGATTCTTAGGCCCCATGTGCAACCCATCATGGTGAACGTCAACGACGTTTTTCAACATGACAACGCCCGGGCTGTGTGAGGACTCACCACTGTCTTCTTGAGACACCACAACATCAACGTTCTTCCCTGGCCCTCCAAATCACCAGATTTAAACCCCATCGAACATTTTTGTGACGAGTTGGACTGACTTACGCGACGGCGACAACCTCAACCGCAGACTCTACCTCAGCTTGCAGCAGCTTTGCAGGCTGAGTGGACAGCCATTTCACAGGATGTGATTCGTCATCTCATCACTTCCATGGGCAGGAGATGCCAAGCAGTTATTGATGCTCACGGGGGGCATACTCGTTATTGACGTTGAGTGACGTTAAACTTCAACTAGTGAGCATGGACTTCGCCTTTGCAGACTTTGGATGTTCAGCAGTGAATGTGCAAAGTTTCACACATGTCATACAGAACTACACGGAATAAACTTGTTAACAATTTGTCTCAAATTTTGCCTTTTGCGTTTCTTTTTTTGAAAAGTATATAAGTGCGGAATAATAAAATATAGTAATTAACATAGTAGGTGGTAACAAAAATTAACTGGAAGAATGGTCAGAATATGTATTAATGAATTAAATCTAAAAATTTTACTTACCTTAATATAACTGAGATGAAAAATGGGATACAAATTATAGCTTTGGAGGTTTATAGTATACCAACTGTTGCAAATCAATAATATATTCTGTCTGTTGGTGCATTGCGTTGGTTACATTTATAAATGTAAGTGATGTTTCTCAACACTTCAGCTTCAGTTTGTTTTGAATTTCGCTCAAAGCTACTCGTGGGCTATCTGCGATAGTCGTCCCTAAGACTAGAGAAAAGGCAACTAGTCATCATCACTCACCGACAACTCTTGGACTACTCTTTTACCAACGAATAGTAGAATTGACCGTAACATTATTACTCCCCCAAGACTGAAAGGGTAAACATATTTGGTGTAACGAGGATTCTAGCCCGCGACCCTCAAATTACGAGTCGAATGTTTTAACCATCTGGCCATGCTGCATCCAACTTAAGAATCATTGTAGATTACAGACAATACACAAGTCTTTACCTACACACATATTGTTGATTCTTAAACTCAACAATATTCTACAATTTTAGTGAATAGGCGGGAATTTCGCAATATAGATTTAGCAATATTAGTCATGTACGTTTCTAAATATAAATTTAAATTAAATAAACATTGATATTAATATATGTATATATAATAGTAAATTATTTACAGAGTACATTATTATAAACCACCGAGAAATGATCTCAACATATGCTGCAGCTAGTGGTCGCGAGAACTTTCCTAAAAGTGTGTTCTTTTTATGTTGTTGTTTTAGCTTGTTTTTGTGTGTATATGTGACTCCATTTGCGTCAAGATGTTCAGCGATGGCGCAAATACTGTGCAGTGTGTGTTGATCAGAAGAAAAAATCAATTTGATTTCTATATGTGCTCTTGACCAGTGAGAAACTTGGATCTGCCTGTACTGAGCCTTGTTGTTTCATTCTCTGGTAACCTAGATTATCAAACTACAAGTTACAGATTTCTCGTGAGGCGTGTAATCTCATGAGCTATATTAACAGGTTGCAAATATATCATGAAACAATCTTGGGGACTGCTGACTAATTAATATAAACAGTCTGTGATAATTTGGCTGTCAAAACAGTCTTAGTTCATTGTTACATCATGGAAATTAGTGGGCCCAAGATATGAAAATATTACAGCATAACTGACTCGTCGAATAGATCAAGTAACCAGAAGAGTTAAAGACTTGACATTTTAATAAAGTATGATAGTCATGTAAAATTGTAAGTTTTGAAATTAGAATGTTTCATCCAGAATTTACGTTTGATTTAAAGTTGCTTTTGGTGTCAAAACTATTACTTTGGTCATGCAACATTTCTCTCGGATTATGAATAAGTTGAGTTTGTTATATTAAAATTACTTTGAATATGCAAGTTAGCAAGTCACGTAACAATCATAGCTGATATAACGTCGTGGTGGAATGTAATGTATCAAAACTACATATTAATATTGTTTAGCTCCCATAGTTACAGTGATGTCATCAAAATGTATCAAGTTTGGGGAGGTTATGTAATATTATTTTCCAACACGATATTCATACATTCGGTTGGGTTTAGATCATGGAACATGCACACAACACAAAATATAGATCAATTTAAGGTTCCAGAGGTATCCAGAAAGATATATCTGAAAAACTTGTATATAAGTCTCAATAAACAAAGAGCAATTCTTGTAACAGGTAAGTTTGTGTTTTCTTATAGCAAAGCCACATTGGGCTATCTGCTTTGTCCACCGAGGAGAATTGAATCACTGATTTTGGCGTTGCAAATCCAATAACTTACCGCTGTCCCAGTGGTGAGAATCTACGAATATAAAAGTCATTTACAAAATCCATCTACGTGTCCCACGAAACACAGTGATAAAACAAACAAACACTAATCACATGTTGCTTTTAAGGCATATCCATTCAATCTTTGTATACCTGCATGAGCTAGCACATACCAGTCACTTCGCTAGATGGAGCACCTGTGGATTTTTGTGTGATCAAACTGTTGAAATGAGTGCTGGGAAACTATCGTAAAGAGCAAATCTCCTTTACAGAAGAATACTCCTATTAACATAAGAGACAACAAATACTTACACGTGGAATTCTACGAAATGAATAAGTGAAGTTGTAGTGAAAGTATTTTAACGTAAAAAAACACAAATTCCTGAGGTAAAAAAAAACTGAAATTAGGATCTAAGAGTGTCGTTGGATGGCAGCACTATTAAGTTATTTAAATTATTGTTCAAGATGGAAATATAATAGTAGAGAAGGTTTTTATTTAATACAGAAAAGAGGATATATAATATACGTATAAGGTTAAGTCGGTAATAATTTTGACTGAAAAAATAGATCTTGCTGTATTGGCTAAGACTTGTGAATGAAAACGTTTTTTATTTGTTGTTTTTAGCCCAGGACGAAATTTGAATGACTAGCAAGACAAAAAAAAAAGTTCAATCAATCATTTTCTAAAAGTGTTCTGTAAATCTGTAATGAATTTAGATATATCCTTGGTCAAGTCGGTGCAAAAATACACACTACCGGTATGCATTATATTACTGTAAACAGTTACTAAAAGCGTAAAGTCAAAACTGAACTGAATAAGTAAATATATGTCTGTCCGTGTATTTGCTGGAAACTTTCGGGAAACTATACTTGTTTCGTTCTCTTTCGTTGTATGAAATGATGATGTAATCATGTCGAGGTTTGGAATGTTCCAAAGTGATGTAAGCCTAAAATAGATTTTTTTTTTTAAATTATGACATAAAAATTAGCAGGAGATAATATATGCTGGAGCTATGACCGTAATAATTAAAATTACACCAGCCTCGTTGGTCACACTGATCTCCAACAGGTCTAGTACATTTCGTATTATCAAAAATTATTATCGTTGGTTAAAAATAAAAAAATGTACTCATGAGTTATTACTAAACACCTCTGTAAAGAAAGGTTGTTTATCTTATATAAGCTCTTGAATTATTCATAAACTCGTGTTATGTTTACTGATTTTTTATCATATTATTTTTAGCTTCATACTTTCTAAGTATGAATAACAACAGATAGATGTGAGTTCAACGTTTTTGTTTTGTTTTTTCATTATAGTCAATTGTACCATACCTAATTAATATAATTATTTTAGGGTCCATAATCAACTAATTTTGACTCACGAAATTATGTTGTTTCAATACTTTTTATACTGCGATGTATTTTCAAAGTATGCAATGTATTTAATTAATGTTTATTGACATAATCATATTGAAAACCAATATTATCTTTCGCATTCGTTTGGAGTTCCGTGTTATCCGTTATCTTTAACGTAACATAGAAGCGATTGGTTCAACTCATTTGTCGTTTTTCTAACACCTGTTGAGTATGTGTATAGTTGCAGCTATTGCGTTATCTCTTGATAACACATATGTCCTGTGCAAGATCCGTGTTATATACATTAGGTTCAAGTTCTCTAATGTATCTTTTTAATTGGGAAAACAAGAATATTTTGTGCTGTTAAGGTTAAAGTGCGTAATGATGCCAGTTGAGCCGTCTTTCATTGCATCAGTTACAAATTTCGCATAACCGAATATTTCGAGAATTAGTGTGAGCACAACGTAACGTATACCAAAGAAAGAAACATTGTAATCCAACCGTTAAAATTCGTAA
This sequence comes from Tachypleus tridentatus, assembly GCF_004210375.1. Lineage (NCBI taxonomy): Eukaryota > Metazoa > Arthropoda > Merostomata > Xiphosura > Limulidae > Tachypleus > Tachypleus tridentatus. Next base: position 56,749,905 of record NC_134836.1, read on the forward strand.
TTTCTTCTCACGATGGATTTTCTCCTGTTTTCAGATAGTTCTGCCTGAAACAGGTACTTCAGGAATAATATGTACGAAGCTGCCAGTGACAACAAAAAACATTTAGGCCTAACTCCTAGCGCGTGTAAGAATGGTACGGCTAGCCCACCACAACGAAGTATATCCTCGTGTACGACAAACTTAGCATTTTCTAGCACCAGATCGATAGGAATAGAAGCTTCAACATCGGAAAACTGGATTGCGTTTGAGAAACTGCGTATATATAAAACAGAAGAATGTAAGTGCTGATATTATGTCATAACTGCAAGGCATCAATAAACTTTGAAGTAAAATAATTTCCCTCTTTCGCGAACTACTTGTTTGGAATAATCAATAAATTAACAGTATTATTAGTGGTACTAATAACACTGTAATTAGCTTACGAATTGGGAATTTACAGTATATTTTATACTAATTATTAACTAGATGAGGAAATAAAGAAAGATTAATGTGTAAAGTGTTGGAGTAAGAATACAGTCCTGTACGTTTAAATTCATTTGTATACAACTTCACTATAAAACTGTTAAAGACGTTGTAATGCATTGATTTTATTTTTCCAAGTGGAAAGGCTTTCGAAAGAAGAACTGAAGTTAGTGGTAAAAACTTTGTCTGCAATGATAGAAGGTAAGTATTATTTTGTAGTACGTAAAGAAAACTTTAGGTTTTCTAGAAAGTTCTGTCTGGGAAATAAAATAAGCTATTTAGTTTTGTTTTCTCTTTCTTTCTTTCTCAAGTATGTATTTGTAAACAGCTTCCATATACTATTTGTTTGTTTGTTGTTAAACCTATAGAAACACAATGAGCTATCTGTACTATGTCCACTGCAAGTATTGAAAACCCGAGTTTTAACGTTATAAGCCTTAAGACTTAATACTGAATCATCGAGGAGTCTTCCATATGTTGACTTGCTCTGTCACAGGAGTTACACATCAAAATCAGAACATAACTTCATGACAAAACACCTTTGTGTATTGAAGGTACATTGATTAAAATTTGTCTAAATCGTACTTCCAAGGTTTTTTTAGACACTTTAGTTATCATCAACTGCTTGCAAGCAGTTAGCACTCTAGATTCAGTAGCTATCACCATTCACTATTGTTATAAATTAAAATCGAGTATTTTGTTTTTGAAATTTGTAGTGCACGTGTAAGGAATTTCGATATTTTGATAGTAGTATTAATAGAAAACAACGACCTATACTCTCCATATAATAATAGCCAACGTATTGCTTTTGCAGTTTCATTGGAGCTAGACATACAGAATGGTCAAATGTAATCGAATATGTTGTTTTAGCAATTTCAGTCGTCATATTGTGACGTACTAAAGTATTTATCGACTCGGAGAAGTCACAGAAAAGTGATACAACTATTGTTTTTGTTCTTTTCAAGTGTAAAAGCAAAAATACTTCCACGATTATATCACAGATTTAATTTCTCTAAAGATAAAAGTTAAAAATATAATATGTGACGTAGACGCTTAATATATTCTTTGGTTCGATTATTCCTGTGCAATGGACTGCAGTTTCACTCACTCTAGACTTGGGCCAGCAAATTAATAATGGTTTCTGTTCGTGTGCTATGTTGATGAATTTCAAACATACAAACGCTTGGAAAGTTGAAGTTCATCTCAAAGGATAGGAACGGCCAATCAAACGTCTCTACATCACAGGTTAAACTTTTAATTGGTTTTCGAGAAGAGAAATCTCTAATAAACAATTAAACATTTGGTTCGGTGTATAATGTAGAATGATCAAATACTCAAAATGTCCTAACATTGTTCACATTCCTAAACTAATTTAGGTTATCATGAGATAAAGAAAACACTCAAAAACTCCATGAGTAACATTTTCATTTCAGCGAACATTTGCGATGAATAAATGTCGGTTACGTCGATATGCATTCGACTGTATTCAGTTTCATTTTGGTTCTAAGCCTGAGTGTTAGCCTTTTTTTTTTTTTGTTATTGTTGTTATATTAGGTCATATCGACTGCTTGAATAGACAAATAACTGTCCGAAGATATATCCAAAACAAATATATAAATAAATATGAAAGTGTGTGTTTAAAACTTATTTCATATATGTAATATTTTAGATATATAAATAAATATGAAACTATTAAAAACTTATTTCATATATTAATGTTTTAGATATATAAATAAATATGAAACTGTGTTTAAAACTTATTTCATATATTAATGTTTTAGATATATAAATAAATATGAAACTGTGTTTAAAACTTATTTCAAATATTAATATTTCAGATATGTAAATAAATATGAAACTGTTAAAAACTTATTTCATATATTAATGTTTTAGATATATAAATAAATATGAAACTGTGTTTAAAACTTATTTCATATATTAATGTTTTAGATATATAAATAAATATGAAACTGTGTTAAAAACTTATTTAAAATATTAATATTTTAGATATGTAAATAAATATGAAACTGTGTTTAAAACTTATTTCATATATTAATGTTTTAGATATATAAATAAATATGAACTGTGTTAAAAACTTATTTCAAATATAAATTAATCTTTTACTGATTAACAATTTTTTTAAAAGGTCAGCTTTATTATAATTTTAGTATGGTTAAAAGTTATTTTTGTTGTACGTCAGTTATTGTAAACACTTTGAATCTGCATACAGTTTATTTTTATAAAATAACAATTTTTTATAATTGTTTTAAAAAAAGTAAAAAGAGATAAACACTAATTTAAATTTATTACAAAAATAACAATTTAGAATTGTTACTTAAAGCATATCAGAGTGAAATATTTTTAAAATTTGAAAGCAGCGAATTCATAAAAAATATCACATTCTATTATTTTTTATTTGAGATAACTGTATAGTACTGTGCGTGAAATATTAGTATGAAAATGTTTTATACTATTGAATGAAAACTGATTAGATTAGGTTTATTTAAAAATAACATAATACATGCAATAAAAAAATACGTGGCTTTAGTCTTCTCTGCGAACTTAAGAATACAATTGGAGCTCGATTATTGGTACCATCATTCTAAATATGGGGCCTGATATCATACCACTAATTTTATTGCTTATGTCTTTGGAAATCGTGGCAGTGTAATTGCTCCGAACCTGCTGAAATCAGATAAGACACATCAGAGTACATATAGACATCACCTGGATTTATCATCTTAAGACCATGTGAACTTACAGCTGTTTACATGTCTAACGTACGTACAACTCATAACCTGCCACGGTTGACACAAATGAACTGAGTTATATACTCTTCTGTGCAGAGAAACGAGAAGTTGACCTCACAAAACACCTTTCTTTGCTGATTGTCCTTACGAACATTGCTCGTATGCTAACTAACTGGCAAGGGGTATGGAAATTCTACCTTCAAATGCACGAGGCATCTCAAATCCATCTATTTATGGTTGGAAAAGTGAAGTGGTGGGAAGACAGGTCTTAGAAGAGACTGAATGAAAGGACCAACACAAATAGTCTTGAAGCTGGAAGGGACTAAGTCTCAGATGTCATACTAGGGCTGTTCAAAAAATACGCGGACTGTTTGAATTGCGCGGCTCCAGTTGGTTCCAGGGGAATCCGCTTGGTGTCGCTAGGTTCGCACAGATCAGCTGATTACGAGTCCATTTCCCGATTGCAGATATCTGCATTTGTGTATTAGCTACGCGGTTTCAAGTGAAGTGCGATTTTTTCGTTTGGCGGATTTCAGAATGAATGACCTGAAGGAGCAACGACTTGCTGTGAAATTTTGTGTTAAACTTGGAAAATCTGCGACTGAAACTTTTGCTATGCTTAACACGGCTTACGATGATGTTGCTATGAAGCGTACGGCATGTTTCAAGTGGCATGAACGTTTTAAGGATGGTCGACAGTCCATTGAAGATGATGAGCGTCCTGGACGTCCTTCCACGTCAACTGACGACCCACACGTCGACAAAATCAACACCCTGGTGCGGGCAAATCGACGTCTGACTGTCAGGGAGCTTGCTGAAAAGTGTGGGATATCAGTTGGATCTTGTTACGAGATTTTGACCGAAAAATTGAAGATGCACCGCGTTGCTGCGAAATTTGTGCCTCAGAAATCGTGAGTTTTTGGCGAAACACTCGATCACTGTTCTTCCTCACACCCCCTACTCACCTGACCTTGCGATTTTGTCTTGTTCCCCAAACTCAAAAGACCCTTGAAAGGAAGAAGATTTGAGACGATTCCCGAGATTAAGGCAAATGCGACGAAGGAGCTGGAGGACATTACAAAAGAAGCGTACCAGGACTGTTTCAACAAGTGGAAACACCGTTGGGATAAGGTGTGTGTTGGGGAGGAGAGTACTTTGAAGGGGTCCCAGACCTGTAACTTCTCAATAAAGTACATTTTGTTTTATGACGTCAGTCCGCGTATTTTTTGAACAGACCTCGTATGCATACTCCATCAACTGTCTCACACGTATGAACTTGTGCAAACTGCAAACGTATAGCAACCAGTTAACCAATAATAATGTTGATATCAGGCAGAAGGAAGATGTCATAGACAATGATCCTGACGATAAATGACGAAAAATATTATTTCACTGTACGACATTTTGTTTCACATTTAATTTTTACGAGTAATGGTTTGTTTTGTTTGTTTGTTTTTGAATTTCGCACAAAGCTACTCGAGGGCTATCTGTGCTAGCCGTCCCTAATTTAGCAGTGTAAGACTAGAGGGAAGGCAGATAGTCCTCGTGTTGGTTTGCGCCATTTTCAAAACAAACCAAACGTCTTTAACATAATGTTGTGGTCAAGCGTCTGTCGATCACAACCTCTTCGCTTTCATGTTACTAACGTTCTGAACTCATTAGGTTTCGCTAATTATTAATTTTCGCGTATTTTCCTCACGATTGTAAGATGCAAGTGTCTTTTCTGAAACAAGTTAATTAAGTGTATATATATTGAAAAAAGACGCGAGTTTGTTTGTTTTTGAGTTTCGCGCAAAGCTACACGATGGCTATTTGCGCTATCTGTTTTTAATTTAGCAGTGTAAGACTAGAGGAAAGGCAGGTAGTCATCACCACCCACCGCCAACTCTTTTACCAACGAACAGTAGGATTGCCCCACGGCTGAAAGATCGAACATGTTTGGTGCGACCGAGATTCGAACCCGCGACCCTCAGATTACAAGTCAAACGCCTTAACACACTTGGCCATGCCGGGCCTGGTACAAGTAACCAGCAATGCAGAAAACTGACTACTGACCAAAAGAAAGAGAGAATCTCCAACATCTGCGGTTGTAATTAGATCTCAAATTGGTCAAGTGATAGGACTATGACTTAAAAGTGTGTAATTGTAGAAAAACAAACAGAAAACAGCTCAGAATCATTCTATGAACCGCTGTGCTGTGGCTAAAAGTATTGAATTGAATTTTCTGATATGTAATTTTCATCATTAATTTCTGTACAAATTGATATATTTATTGTAGCTATGATACTCAACTTTCGTAATTTAATCAAAACAATGTCAAAGCACGTTATGCATTTATTTGTACATATTATTAATTGAAACTGTTTTCTTTTAGCTAAATCTGAAGAACTGGTGCCACTCCTGCAAGAACGTGATGCGATGTTGGATGAAATTGAAGCCAGAAACGTCTCTATTGAGCAACTCTTAAAGCTAACCGGAACAAGCAAAATATAACGTTTTTCGATTGCTTTAAACGCCAGTTTCTTTGCGTAACAAATTTATTTAACACAGTGTGAGTAATTTGTGTAGCATTTATTATTCGAGGTAGCCTTGGGGTATCTTGTTAGTTTTCTTTCTTATTACCATGAATCGGTATCAACTTATGTATAAACAAAGCCATGCAAACCATCTGATAAACTTCGTTTTTTCATTTAGGATGAAGATGTGGCTTTCCTATTCGTTTCATAATCATAGAAGTTGTCGCTGTTTTCCAGAATTTAAAGAATAGCATTAACTATTGGTATTTCTTAATGAATCCTAAGCCCACGTTTTGACATATATATATATGCAATATTAATGTTACGTTATTTACTATTAATTTGTGTAATCCAACCTGTGCCATCCCAGAAAATAACTCGCAAGCAATTTTTAATGTTGAAACCAGATGACTTAAATTTGCTGTATACGTTTTTATGGTAACTGTTATCACTTACGCGTTCTGGTCATATTTGTATAAGAAACAAGCATGTTACAACATAGAAGTCCGACAGACACCAAGTGTACATATTCTTACAAGAATCTCTAAATATATGATGACGATTATAAAAACACTAAATGTCAGATAGTAACATATGTCAAGTTCTTTGTGTTTTCTGAATGTCAGTCATTTTTAATTCGAAAATATCCATGATGTTTGTTCGTAAAAGAAACCTGCACTTCAACTAAAGTAAAAAATGTAACAAACTTATTCAACGTAAATTAATTTAGTATTATTATTATTTATGCCACTCGATTCCATGAAGGAACATAGGGCCGCAATCTCTTGCGGATTCATCAACAGGCTGGTTTTTTAAGTGAGTAGATTGTTAGCCCACCAAACAACCCCCAACCAGGAGGAGAAACCTTAGCCGTCCCTAATTTTGCAGTGTAAGACTAGAGGGAAGGCAGCTAGGCGTCACCACCCACCGCCAACTCTTGGGCTACTCTTTTACCAACGAATAGTGGGATTGACCGTAACATTATAACGCCCCCACGGATGAAAGGGCGACCATGTTTAGCGCGACCGGGATGCGAAACCGCGACCCTCGCATTACGAGTCGCACGCCTAACGCGCTCGGCCATGCCGGGCGTAAATTAATTTAAGTGTTCAAAATTTAAATATATATATTTATATATAGCAAATTTACAATCGAAACAGAATTTGCTTCTCTTGCTCTATCTAATAATTTAAAAGGATTTCATTTAAATCCTATGGCCCAGCATAGCCAGGTGGGTTAAGGCGTGCGACTCGTAATCTGAAGGTTACGGGTTCGCATCCCCCGTCGCACCAAACATTTAACTCGAGGCAGTTTCAGGAATCAAATGCTCTTATATAGAAATGTTTGAAAAACATCTTGTTTCAAAATGTAACACGAATCTACAGCGACGAAGGAGAGTGGGGATAATTTTTTGTTTTGGAATTTCGCGCAAAGCAACTCGAGCGCTATCTGCCCCTAATTTAGTAGTGTTAGGCTAGAGGGAAGGCAGCTAGTCGTCACCACCCACCGCCAACTTTTGGGCTACTCTTTTACCAACAAATAGTGGGATTGATCGTAACATTATAACGCCCTCACGGCTGAAAGGGCGAGCATGTTTGGTGTAACGGGGATTCGAACCGGCGACCCTTGGATTACGAGTCGAACATCTTAACCCACTTGGCCATACCGGGCTGGAAAGTGGGGAGAAAATGTAAAATACTTTGGGGTCAATTCTGAAAACCAAATGTATGCAAGGGAGGGACAATTTTTAGTTTGTTTGACACTAAATACTGAACTGCACATTAGCCTGCACTCTATCCACCGCGGTGTCAAACCCCGATTTTGTTATTGGCGTATAAATCTCTCAAACATACCGTTGAGTTACCGAGGGACGGGGGCTTGTTTTTCAGGATACTTTTTTTAATTAAGAGCACTCTGATACTCTGTCCTCTCATTTGTTTCATGTATTTAACATACCATGTCTTTATATTTTACAGCGAGGTAGCCAAATGTTCTCACATTGGGTAGTCGTTTGGTTTTTGGTAATGTCAAAATTATACATGAATAACTTGAAACATAGCTTACTACTTTGATTATCGTGCATAACGCTTTTCTTGGTAAATCAACCTGTGATGAATAATCCCAGTCTTTATTTTACAGTTTACTCCTAATAGCAACAGTCCTTCCTAGTTCTTTATCCAACCAATAAACTCCTCTGATCCTACCAAGTTTTATCATGCCACTCGAGAACATTGCACTAAAACCATTTTATATTTAATCGCACAAAAATAATAATAGAGAATTCAAAACCTGCCATAAAATACTATTTTATGAAACCGAGAAACGTAATTTCTTGTTGGTCAAGCGTGTCGAAATGTAAGTAATAGTTAGGACTGGAGCACAGCGGTGCTTGGTTAGGATAGGTCAATCATGAATGTGCTATAGGAACTGTAATAAAGGGCAAATTTACACAATGGGCTATCTGTAGTGTGTCCAACACGGGTATCGAAACTAGTTTTTTCAGTGTTACAAGTCTTCATAGACTTTCCGCTGGTCTACGGAATGAGAGAATTGTAAAATAGCTAAAACAATATTACACATTAGTTCATTGGAGTGAAAACCCCAGATTTCATCGATCTGTACTGAAACCAAGCGTCTTTTACCAATCATCTTCAAAAATCGATAAGAGAGAAACTAGATAAAATATCCAGTGCTCAGATGTTGATAATCGTATCGTAAAATGAACTTGAAATTTGTAACTTGATGTGGCGAATTTTTATTTATTAGAAATCACCAAGCTGCAATCGTAAATATACTTTAGTCAAGCCTATGTAACGTGTCACGCAATAAAAAAAACAAACTACAAAATATTATTTATGATTCTGTAATCATTTAAGGTTTAATTTCAAATGTCATTATTTATCAATTTTCAAAATTCGCATTTTTAGGCCAACGTCCGTTAATATCACTTTTATTTGTAAATAGCGTTAAATCCCAAAGTCTAACAGCGCCTCTTGTCACTATAACTTTGTTTCCACGTAAGTGAATAAACAATAACAAAAAACGTACCATTTACTAAACGATGTGTACCCTGCTGGTACAGTGGTAAGTTTACGGATTTACAACGCTACAATCAGGGATTCGGTTCCCTTGGTGGACTCAGGACATAGCTCAGTGTGACTTCTATAAAAAGCACACTAAACAATGTTTTTTAAACGCAAAGCTGTACAGACGTGCCATAATCACTACGGGTATCAAAACCTTATTTTTAAAAGTACACGTAGTGAACACAACAAATACACAGCTCACTGTATAGCTTTTCACTTAACTAACTGAAAGATATAATTTCAAAACCTGATCACATTTCAGGTAGGTTTTGTTTCATTATTTAATTGAGATACAACAACTTAAATGGTTCACAAAAATAGTAATATTTGAATATTTATAACGTGAGTGAAAATGTTAACCTGTATTTAATATTTATACGCTTTTCTAATAATGGTAATTATAGTAATTTCGAAGAAAGTAACGTCTTACGTAACGTGAAATTATGATCAAGTTTACTGTTAAACAATGCACGTTTTCAATTAAATTTTAATTATCTAAACACTTCTTATCGACAATAACTATAAATATGGGCAGGTAACAATATTTGGGTCCCATTAATTAACCAGGCATGCCAATGACATTTATGAAAAAAAGAGGAAAGGTATATAGCCTGGCGCCACAGCGCGGCTTAGCCGCGCCTGACTAGGGGGTCCGATGGCATGAACCCCTGGGAAATTTTAAAAAAATGGATGCTATTTGGTGTGATTTGGTGCAATCTGGGACATAAGTTCTTTATGTTTTTTGACATTGCAATGTTGGAAAAGTACACAATATATATCATATAAAATAACAAAAGGAAATTAAAAGACTAAATCAAACTAATAAAAACTATAACTTTCATTTACAGTTTTAGCAGATTGATTTATTCTTTTAATTTGCATTCATTTTAGAAGATATATCAAAATACCTAAAATTAACAAATAAAAAAAAAAAGTAAATAAATGAAATTTAAGATTGTTTATTTGCTATTTATTCAGTTTAATTTTTTTCTAAATCAAAATATATTAGTAATATGAGTTAAATGAAGCCAAAATAACTCAGTAAATATTTCAAATACAAATCATTTCATTATTATCCTTTTTGTCATCAATAACATCATCATCATCAACTACTGGTATGCTGCCAATTAAATGTTTTACAGTCATTGCCAATAACTACTTCTCTGCTGCATATATTCCATACAATTTTCAAATCACATAAAATTACTCTTTTGACTAATCATGACTACCTTCAGTTCAAATTGTTCATCTATGCAATCTTGTCATTATACTACTGGTGCCTTAATGTCAGTGAATTTTTCATTCTTTCACAAATTGACAATACAAACTAAAACAGCATATGAAGGAAAGCTATGACATTGCTTAAAAATTCAACTACTGATATGGTTCAATATTAAACTACTGATATCAGTGATATGCCTCAGAAATTAAATTTTGTACAGTCACTGACATCAACAACTACTGCTCTGCTGCATGTATTCCATTAAAATTTCAAATTACTTAAAATTACTCTGCATGACTACCTACAGTAAAACTTGTTCATCTATACAATCTTGTCAGTAAATTACTGGTACCTCAATATCAGTATATTTTTCATTCTTTCACAATACAAACTGAAACAGCAAATCAAGGAAAGCTTTGACATTGCTTCAAAATAAAATTAATGATATGCTTTAAAATAAACCACTGGCACTGTATGCTGCAGATAATAAAATGTTTTTCAGTCACTGATATCAACTTCTGCTCTGCTGCATAAATTACAGTCAAATTTCAAATCACTTAATTTCCTTTAATCAATCTTGGATTATGATTATGATTCTCCCTCAGCTTTGAGGTATACTTTGAAGCTGCTGATCTAATGTCCTTACACATTCTCTTGTCTACAGGATCAAAATGAACATCTTTCCTTTTAAACATTTCAATCGCTGTTGTTTCTTTGGAGCGTAGAGAATATTTTATCGTCTGGTATGCACACGATACCAGACCACGAGACTGCCTCCAAGATGGCGGTCAGATTTTTTTTTTTCTGCAATAAACATTGAAAAAATACGATTTCTCCTCAAAAACCACCTACCCGGCCCCCAAATCGCTCATATTTTCTCCTCGAATTTACACGAATCTCGTGGGTGATCGTTGGCCGTTTGAAAACCGCGTTTCAGCGGAAAAATGGCACGCATGAATTAACGTGCGTTAATTATTTTTCATACTTCGTGGATTTATTGTTAAATATTCACATTTATCAGTTAAAGCGACACCAATAATTCCCTAAAAAACACGGCAGACAATCGTTAACAACTTGAGGTGGCATTAAAATCAGGTGTTTTCATCTTTAATTTCAGTTTTATAATTAAAAATAAGCTATACCATTCTTTCTTACAAAAAAACAAAAGGTTTTGAATATATGTGCGTACACACCCACATACACATTTTCAGATATTACAACCATACGTGTCTTAAGATTTCCGAAATATTAATATCAAACTAGACGTTGCTCCGGCAGGTGGAACCTTAACGTGGTTCCAAACGTCATCGGACATAAATGTCTGTCAAATTGTTCATGTAACCTCATCTGAATATTTACCGTTTGTTTGTTTATTTTCTGATATTCTAGTTCCCAGTAATATTAAACATCCTTGTGATATTTAAGTTGGTGAAGTTTGTTCTCAATTATTTTAATTAATTAAATAATTCTTGTACTCGTTTTCAAACATCTGTTTTATTAGGCGTAGTGTTGAAAATATAATAAATCATTATAGTTACTGTGTTTGAACTCAGTTACGTACATTTTGATGTAAAGCTTAGATGCACTTAAATTTTTTTTCTTTATCAAGAATAAGCAATTCATTCTTTTTTTTTTCATGGAAATGAATAAGCCTTTCGATGTGATTATTTTAAATAAACTTTTTATCCACAAGCTATTAATAGCTCCAGATGTGGTAAAGAAACCTTACTGTTAATAATACTCAAAAGGATAAAATACACTGCATTTAACTAAAAACCATTAAAAGTTAGACTTCATGGATATGAAAAGCTGTATAAAATCTTCTTGAAACAAAACTATTTAGACAAGATATACTTCTTAACTGGTTTTATTACACCACACTGTGATATTCTTAATAAATATACTTGATAATGTACAATTTCTAATAAATTGAAATAAAGAAATATAATTTACAAAACCAAAAGTACATAAATTAATGTTTAATCCAGATGAAAAGTTAAACCCATTCGTTTTTTTAATAAAAAGAGAGTACAAAAAACGGAAGTGGAAACTGTAAATAGCTAATCTGTATTAGAAAAATATTTTAAATACTTTAACTTCATGTCTTCCTTGCCTTCATTTTATTATCATAACCATCAAACGTGTCAACTTAAATATTTAATAATGACCAATTTCACCTATTCTTTTGGTCAGCTGAGTTTAAATCTTGCTAGTGTAGGATTAATTTTCTGGTTTTTTTATCACCTACTCAGAGTGCTATAGATTACAATTTCTACCATAATTTCAAAGTCAAATTTTCAGATATACAAATACAACCAGTGTTGAAAGGTTCACTAGTTTTGTTCTCATTAAATAAATAGGCTATATTCTTTTAAGGTGATTTAACTTTAAAATACCACAAATCCTCTTTTAGATGAACAAAAGGATGTGTTTGTAAATATATGTTGTCAATTTATTCAGTCGTATCAGGTAGACAAGACAAAAGCTACTGTGCTGACTTAGGTGAATCTCAATGCATTATTTATTTCATACCAGTACGCAATTCTTTTATTTTGTGTATGACACACAAGTGTATGAAGATGCTTCCAAGTGTAAATGTGTAGAATGAAGTTTGTTTTTAGGATAAAGGTAGAAAAATACACAGATATGGAATAAGCAAATTTTTCATAAAATTAGCTTCTGGACTTTTCTTTTACCATTGTATTTATTAAAAACAAATATACTGGTGAAAACTATTTCAAACATAATATTGAGATGAGTTGAAACATGAAAATAGATGTGATAAGCTTATATTCATCAGATTAAACAATTTATCATCTCTTATAAATTACTCAAATCTTGAAAACAACTACAAATATTAAAGATACATACACAAAAACGCTGTAAGTTTTGTTCTTTTCCAATGGAAGATAAATTTTAGATATGTTTCTAAACTTTAAAAATCTAACTAGTTTATATTTCTCAGAAGTCAAACATGAAAAATCACTCAATAGAAATTCATAAATAAATCGCAGTACACTTTATGAAACTGTTTTAATTGATGTATTTAACTGCCTACCACCTTATTTTATTGTCCCCTGAATATTTTTGTATGTTTGACATTAATACTAAGTTTCTGTGTTAAGTTTCATAAAGTGTACTGTGATTTATTTATGAATTTCTGTCGAATTTCTGTGTAATACATTTCACATAACTTTCCTGACAAGCTCAGAGTTACGTGAAAAGTATTCCACAACCATAAATAACACCCGACCACTAAATCAACACAAAAGATTAAGCACTTTCCTTCTACATTCCACTTCACAACTCAATGTTTGATCAGATACAGACCTGTAACAGCAGTTGGAAACCTCGCCAGTAACCAAATAAGTAAATACAGTTTATAAAAATTTCCTGCCCAGTATACATATAGTGGATGTTAAATCTCTGTGGGATAATATTTGTCATTAACAAACCATAACCTTATTATTAAATAATAATGCTAACCTGATAAAACATTTATCTTTCTGAAATCAAATCAGTAGAATATGAATCGATAAGAAAAAGTAGTTTGAAACTCTTAACAGCATTTTAAATTATTTGCATTATTTAGTTTGAATACACTGAAACCAAGGAAAAAAAAAAGTCATTCAACTGTAAGTCTTACTGAAAAGTAACAGTGTAATTTAATTTTATTATATGTATTGACTTCCTTACTAATGACAAACATTACAATATTCCAGATTTAAAACTGTATTTTTTTTGGTGGGGGAAGGCGGAAAAATGTTATTTTCACATATTTCAAACTCGTGTATAAAATGGTCCATTTAAATATATGAAGAACATTCTGGAAGAGTATAAGTCACTTTTATCGATTTAAAATAATTCAGAACCAAAATTAAAATAACTTGAATTTTCATTTTTATGGACTTGCATCATATTCAGATGCCACATATAAAATATTTAAGTTACTGTCCATACTATAATTATTTAGTAATAATTTGTCACACACAACTCCCTGTACAAACCGAATGTTAATAAACTATACAGCAATAAGTAAAGTTAGTATTTGTACATATAAATTTTACAATCTTTATATAAGAATTTAAAACAGTTTCAACCCCACAAATCCTCTGTTCGACCAAATTTGAATATCAAAGACCTGGTTAAAAAAAAGAAAAATTATTAGCTTAACCAAAATTATTAACATCATTTAAAAAAAAACAACATTAAAAGGAAACTGTAGACTAAAATTAGCATTCTTATGGAAACAATATAGACAAACATATCCAAAAACAATTATTTACAACATCGAACTGCAAAAATAAAAGCTAATTCTGTCATTCTTTTTAGACAATGTAGATATTTAGGATATGAACCACACTAATAAATTAATTAAGTTAAATCAATTAAAAAATGTTAATTCAAGTTATTTTATTACAAGTTACAATAAAGAAGATTTATTTTTCGAACATGTATGATATTTTGATCACTGGAGTGATTATTCTCCAAAAGATTTACATATTTTAGAAACGATCATACCAGTGATCAAAACATTGAACTTCTTCTAAAAAGAAATCTTTAATGTAGAAGCTGTAACTTGTAATAAAATATTATTCAATCAGACCATAAACCCCAAAAAATACAATTAAATGCTTCAGGTTATTCTGATTTTCTCATATTTAAACATGCACACAATTTAGTTGCAGGACAACCTGGGTGCAACTCAAACAAAATGTCAAACACACAAGATGTTCTAAGTGTTGGAAATTTGTAATTGTACAATAAACTTGCAGCAATATTGTGTGTATATTGTGGGGGGGGGAGAGAAAGCTTGCTAGATAATTATGAAATAATTTGGAATTAATGAAAGAAATATAAGCCTCAAAACACAATACAAAAACCTTCATTTTATTAAAAGAAAATTACCACACTGGTGATAATTTTTGTTGTTGTTTAATATTAGTTTAAAAAAGTCAGAGGACAGTAACAAGGTACATCTTTAAGCCTGTGTGACAAAACTTGCAGGTTTCAGACATACCTGTATCTATTATGTTTAATAAATATATGTAAGATCTGTAAAGAAAAAAGTTAAATTATATTTAGAATTGTTTCTTGTTTTACCTGGGAAACTTTTATAACAGAATGTACCTTTCTGGTGTTTCACAACAAACATAAAAAACAACAGCTATCAGTTTCCAAAGTTACATTCAAGTATCACGGAAAACTGAAACTGTTGAACATAAGAAGCTTACATTTCTCAAAATACACAACATAAAAACTTAATATAAATTTTAAGAGTTATTTATCAAATGTATATTTAAGAAACTTTGATAGAAAAACTAGATCTTGAAATATCATGAAAGGCTTGGAAAAAAACAAATGATAAAATATCTTTGTCTTTACTTTTACATATGCTTAAAACAGGAGCATTTAGTTACATTTTAACTTGTATTCATAAAAGCAACTATACCTACCCAATGAATATAAAGGCATTTTGAAGAAATACAGCAACTCCAGGCCATTGAGGTTCTTTCACTGTGCAGAATAAGAGCATAAATAACAACCTAATGTGGCCGTTAGGCTATGTGGTTCAACACTTATCACATTTTGTTAAAACATTTTGCATTAATAATAATACTATTAACCTAATGGACATAGGCTTGGAAGAGTAATATTGATTAAAGTACCACAATTACTATGAATATATCGTTATGAAATGCAGTAAGCTTTTTGTCAAAAGTATAAATCTGTTGGACACACACACACACAAAAATTAAACATGCTAAAAGTATTTTTTATTCAAAATATCTGAATTAATGTTCATGTGATGAATAAAACTACTTTGTTTGTTATACATTTTGTGCAATGAAAATATTAAAACATAAATACAGTATATTCTCATCCTGGCTAAAGCTGACGACATATAGTGATATAGGCCATTCTATTTCCAACTTCTATAATCAGTGGCAGAGCCAGGATATTTTCGTTGGGAGGGAGGGAAGAGGGCTGAAGTAAACTGGAGGGACTTTCCAAAATGCCATCAATATGAAGTATAGATGGTAAATTATAATAATGTAAATACCAAGGTACATTTCAGAAAGGTGTGCTATTTTGAACTGCATTTTCAATGCAGTTTTCATTGGAAACTCATGCTCTGATTAATAATTCATTATTACAAATTAGAAATAATCTGTTTATGAAAATATGTGTATGTGTATACATTATTCAAACAGGCAAGATTGTGATTGTGATATTGTTCTTATTATCATAAGTGTGACAAGCACCTGTTACAATAATGTAACTACTACATTACATTAAATTAGGCACTTCAAAATAGCCCAATGACAATTTCTAAATTCATTCTATAATTGTTTAGAAATATTGTTTGGTCAGTTAAGATGTAAGGTTATTATCTAATCATAAGTATAACATTGGATTGTAAGTCACAATTTTAAGTGTATGCCACAATCATCAGTACAGTTTTGGATGGCTGATACACAATGCAAAATGATCTCACAGACGTCACAACACCAGCTAAATGCTTCATAGTTTTGACCTATACACAATACACTTATACATGCATGCTATGTTTTACTTTTCAATAAAAGATAAATGAAATTAATGGATAAATACCTGTGAAACCTTAGGTTTATCAAGTAAAATCCCTGATGATCTGTTGTAACTTGAAATCAACATGGTTGTCTAATCTTCGTCAAAGCTCAAGATAGAATGGCATTACACAGGGAGCAGCAATACAGCGCATGAGTTTCAGTGCATTCAGTACGTTGCTATGGGACGCATGACACATACTTCCATTTTAATGAAGACGTTGAGTTCTACAGATTTGTGTCTATTTGATGTTAATTGTTAAGCAGCAACGACAATTGTGTTTTCCATATTTTATGAATATATGTAGGTAACAATATTGGGGGGGGGGGCTTGGCTGAAATAGGGTTAATAATTAAAATATATAACATATCTGAGAATAAAAGAAATGAGTCCAGCAGAGGTGTCATCAAAATCAGGAGTAGCACTATATCAGACAGAAACATCTGCAGATGCTATAATCTATTATAATAATAATACTTTGTCGTTTTGTTTTTCTTTATTTTTAGAAAATGTATTCTCACATTACTACGTGAATGCAAAAACATGGCACATTATTTGAATAAATGTAAATATATGTTAGTAAACATTTTGTACAAAAACATAATAAAAGTTTATCAAAGTGTTTAAGAAGGTCTAACACTGGTTAAAAATTTACAAGTTTTCGACCAATAATATTAAGTACAGTAAAGGTTAGTTCTCATTTAACTATAGCAAAATAATGAAACAAGTTACTGTTAATTTATTTTATTTCTATCAAATATAGACTGCACTTAAAAAGGCTTAATTAATGTTAGGCTTAAGACAAGTGAACTAACAGATTTCAGTGTCTGCACTAAAATTCTTTTTTATTATTCTAGAAATCCTGTATTTAAAGAAGTATTTTGAAATAAAAGATATTAATTTGACCAAAACCATTTTCTGGGTCTCCTAGTTCAATAATAATAATACTCGCATATCAAAGTAGTTAATTTCTACCATGTTTTATCACAATTCAATCACAGCTTGTAATTGTTGTTAAAAAATAACTTTGCAGTGTTTGGTTTCTTTATGAATTTTGCACAATGCTACATGAGGGCTATCTGTCCTAGCTGTCCCTAATATTGCAGTGTAAGACTTGAGGGAAGGCAGCTAGTCATCACCACCTACCACTAACTCTTGGGCTACTCTTTTACCAACAAACAGTGGAACTTACTGCTACATTATAATGTCCCCATGGCTAAAAGAGAGAGCCTGTTTGGTGTGATGAGAATTCAAACCCACAACCCTCAGATTATGAGTTAAGTGCCTTAACCACCTGGCCGTGCAGGGGCCCAACTCTACAGAGAAAAATAGTTTTAATTGCTGTTGAAAGTAATTTTTTGTCAACTTATTTTCAATAAACTTTGTGTACATCTTCACTAGTGTTTCTCTCCAACATGTGCAGGGACTAAAATACAGCACATTTATTTGTTCTTACTTGGAATGACATAAGCACCAAAGAGAATCCAGCTAGCTGCAATCAATGATCCAAATCCCAAGACAAATCCAAGGAAAAGCCAAGCTCTTGCACCTAAAAAGAGAGAATTATTTTCACAATCTTCAGGAATGTTACAATGATATACTGTTATATTACTCAGCCAACATTTCTAAGTTACAATGTATCCCAATTAGCTATAAAACTGCCTAATAATAAAGATAAGTAACTGACACATTTAGGTACTTGTGTGCAAATATAATATACGTGTACTAACGTAAACAAGTATGGCCAAAACATGCCTGTACAGTTTACGTTTCCTGCAGCTTTGGTTGAAACCAATGGTAGACTTTAAAACAGCATGAGTTTTAAATAGTTATTCTAGTAAGTTTAAACTGTACTGAACTTTACAGTATTGCTATTACAACAATATACTCATCTGATGAAATAACTTTTCCTAGATTAATTTTAGGTTTCAAATGTGAATCTATCAATAATACTGATATGTGGACATGTTGTCTACAAAATATTTAAAAGAAACTTTATTACTTACCCGTCTGTCCCATACAACCAGTCGTATAGGAATCACCTCTAACTTGACCATTTGAAACTGCATTAATCCTTTAAAAAATATATAACACGTGCTTTAAAAAAATTAAAATATGTCTCTGAGAATTAAAAACAAGGCAGTGTACAAAATTTCAGCTGATTATTTGTCTTACGAGAACTGCACGATAAATAGAACAAACCTAATCCACAATACGGAGTAAAATGAAATTTGTATTAATATTTTACAAAAACAACTCGTTTGTTCCTTGTTCGGTGAGGTCCGATTGAGGTGTTTAAGATTGTAAAAAGAATCAATAGTGCTGATGCATTGTCTATTTTCATATTTAACATTGAGAATAGTAAGACACAATAAGACACAAATATAAACTTTGCCAATGTAGGAGTCGACTTCAACTAAGACAGTTTTATTTTTCTAACAAGGTGGTTGGCTTTGGGAATGGGTTGCCTTTAAACTGTTGTAGAAGTAGTAAATTTAAATTAGTTAAAGAAAAGGCTTAATAAGTTAATGAATGTTATAGACCAACTAAGTTGTTGTTGTTTTTTTTAACGTTAATTTAGTTTAGGGTGTGGAACAGCCAAGATGAAGCAATAGTTTCCTTGTTGTTCTGAGACTTTTTTTTTAATGCAAAATAAAATTTTCTTGAAGTTGATTTCTCAAGAATTCTTGATCTTAAAATATTATACCATTTAAAAATCAAAGCATGGATCATGAATTTTATAATGAACATTCCTGTACACATGTAGTAGATCCAAGACAAGATCTATTCTTTCCAATTCTTTCACTTCTAATCTAAAAGTATTGAAACAAAGATGAAAGCAATCTGGTTACAATGTACAAAACATCCTAAATCCTGTTTCTGAGATGAAAGTCTTCATCTATCCCAGGTACACTGCAACAGTTAGTGAGTTATAACAGTGTCCGTACGTAAACAGTGATAAAGATAGTAGACAAAAACATTTTCAGTAATTTATATTCTTAAGCCTTTCTCAGAAAATTTTTTTCATGAAAGTAAGAACTTTAAGAATCTTAAAGTACAACAAAAGTGTGGAAATAAGAATATTCACTAAAACTTTTGCAGATGGCATGTACATGTTAAGGATAAACTATAATTAGACATTTTGTATAAACTTCCTAGAAACAGAAATCATAATGTATTAAAATCATGTTACTAACATAACTGCAAGAGACCCTTATAACCTTAATAAGGGTTTCCATTTCAGTTTTATCAAGACTTTTTGGACCTACGTGTTTTTAGCGCATCATGAATAACTGAAAGAGAAGTAGTGTTAAAATTACACTGGATTTAATTAACACTTTGTGCTGATAAACATATTTAGTGTTCATACACACACACACAAAAATAAACAGGTTTGCCAATGACACGCACACACACAAAAACAACAGGTTTGCCAATGAATGCCTCTGACAAGGTAAAACCACTGTGAGATAAAATAATAAACGGTAATTAATATTTATTGTTTATCTACATTGTTACTTGGTATCAGTTTCGTCGTGACTACAGTCACGTTTACCAGTTATATGAGAACCAAGTCATTAACAAAAACATATTATCAAGGTTGTGCAATTCCATACATTCCTGCAAGACCTACTGATTAAAATTTCATTGAAAAGAGAGGGAAGTGTCTGCTGAAGAAGAATAACAGATACGGTTTCCAAAACATATGTAACAATGACACACACTTCATAAAATAAATATCCAACAACATAAGTAACACTTGAAAATACTAGAATTGATGTGGGAAATGTAAAAAGTGATGTGTAATTATCACACTTGAAGCTACTTCTAAATCTTAGCTACTAATACATATATACTAAGCTAGGTTTAACTTTAAAACCAGATACTGTGATAAAATAAATATCCAACATCATAAGTAACACTTGAGAATACTAGAATTGATGTGGGAAATATAAAAAGTGATGTGTAATTATCACACTTGAAGATACTTCTAAATCTTAGCACTAATACATATATACTAAGCTAGGTTTAACTTTAAAAACAGATACTGTGTTAAAATAAATATCCAACATCATAAGTAACACTTGAGAATACTAGAATTGATGTGGGAAATGTCAAAAGTGATGTGTAATTATCACACTTGAAGATACTTCTAAATCTTAACTACAAATACACATATACTAAGCTAGGCTTAACTTTAAAAACAGATACTGTGATAAAATAAATATCCAACATCATAAGTAACACTTGAGAATACTAGAATTGATGTGGGAAATGTCAAAAATGATGTGTAATTATCACACTTGAAGATACTTCTAAATCTTAGCTACAAATACACATATACTAAGCTAGGCTTAACTTTAAAAACAGATACTGTGTTAAATAACACATTCCTAAATATGAATTTCAATTTACTTCAAGAACCACAGTGAAGAAACCAAAGCAACAAACAGAAAAACATTGCACCTTGTAGTTATAACAGTTTTTTGTATCCACTTTTTAGCTAGATACTAACAAATGTTCAGAAACCTAACAAATGACATTTTCACATTTTAATAGCAGTGACATTCTAAAAATAATGATCAATTGTAGTTTTACATCTCCATCTCTCTCTCTTTTGTTTCTTTTGTATGTGTATTTCTGGGACTTTTTCTTTTAGGGAAATAGGTTTCACTTGGTAATATGCCCTATGGTTATTCTAAGATTCTTCACCTACCAAACAAACCCATCAACAGTAACAACTGAATATGGCTGGTTGTCCTTCATTCTATTACCATAATCCAATAGTTTCTGTTTTTTGGTAACATTCTTGAATGGTTTGTTGTTTGACAAATATCCCAGAACTTGAGACTCACTCACTTTCAATAAATTTTGTCGCTTGTTTTGAATTATACTAGTCTGGAACATTTATTCTTAACATGAATGTGTATTGAATAGAAGTTGCAGCTTACCCTTTTGACACTATTCTACTAATCAAAATTAGTGTTTCCAGTTATCATTGTTTATCAATTATTCCAGTTATCCAGTAATCAAAATTATTAAAATGATAATTATTTTGAAAATAGTCATGTAATCAATATTATTACCTCTCATTATTATTGTTTTTGAATATTCCAATTAAATCAAAATATTATCATTTGTGATATTATTATTTTTGATTAACTTAAGTTTATTCAACTTGATTAGTACCATGACTGCAAAATTAAAAAAATAAAAACCCAACTAATTAAAAATAAGGATTCCAATTATTATTATTTTTTATTATTTCAACTATCCAAATAATCTAACATTGCCATGATATTCATTTGTTCCTTAAACCACTGTAGCAAGTCTTGTGAGCGATGTGAGCGAGGATTATCGCTGCTCACCGCTAATTTAAGAACGTGTAAAAACGCGGCTTACGAATTTAATCCTGGCTTTATAACTTCAAGAAGATATTTAAAAAGGATTTGCTTTAATTTGGGAAATAAATAAAATATATTACAATAGAAATCGACCGTTAATCTACCTTATCCGCTCTCTATGTCAGCTTTATGGAGGCCGCCATCGTTACCAAATCACACCTCTCCATACATTAAAGTTAATCCGCGGTAAATCCATGAAAAAAGTGATCAATAATTAAAGTATTATTTTTAATTCGATATAATGATCATGCATTGGCCCGGATGAGGCTCCTCGGCGAGCTGTTGGTGACTTCGGCTTTTCAGTCACAAAGGTTTTAAGCTGTGGTTAAGCAAATTGACCCCCCAAATACCGCGGCTTAACGGCGCTCCACTGTAATGGGCTGTCTGTTCTCTGCCATCAGTTAGTATCAATACCAGATGTTTAGCATTGTTTGTTTTTTTAAGCCATCAATCAGGGGAAGAAAACAAAAAAACTTGATATATGTTGCACTATTTCATTTTCTTTGGAAACTCCCACAACCCCCCCTCTCTCCATGGGGTCAAAACACACCACTTCAGAACATCTGAAATAAATCTTTAAATCAATATGAACGCAAAGTTTTATAACTGTTTCTGACAGAGAATTTTACACTTAATTTTCATACATTTCAATTGTATTCATGTACAAAATACTGTGGTTATGCCCTTTCAGAACTGTTTGTTCTGTTTTGGTTTAGTAGTTCCACATACAATATTAACTGTAAGAAAGACGTAGAAAATTATAATACATTTAATTTAAAAAACATTGAAGCCCCAACATCTCACATAGGAGGTTTTTATAGTAATAACCGTGAAGTAAACTACAATAATTGGAATACTATCATATTTATCTAGAAAACATGTTAAATAATGATTTATTCATATCAATTCTACATGTCTGATGTTTTAACGCTTGCACTTTATACAGTTTTATTCTAACAGCATTGAGTGTAACTAGGCTTGCATTGTGTGGCATGTTCTCCTAATATCCACAGTTTTTTCCTGCCTTTCATATCTAATGACAAATCACATTGGCTGTGTAAGAAAGGATTACATATTAAGGTTGTATCTAAACGTTGAGGTAGAAATGCAAAGTGTCATTCTTCTGATATTCAACTTATTCAGTTAAGATTAAAGCAGACAACACACTTAGCTGAAAAAATGTAAACTACAGTTAGAGATTTGCATCTCAAACACTGCTTTTAATGGCATTTAAAATACTATTAACAAAATTCTTAATATTGCTATTATAAGTGTTATTTACTTTAAAATGAAAAATAAATCCAAAGTTTAAATTTTATTACACTATTTGCTTTGATTAAATATTCAGGTGTTATTTACTTCAAACTTATTTCCATTGTTCACTTTTCCTTTGATTGACATAAAATGTTCAGAGGGACACATTTAAAGGATTGGAATGTGTGAACATTTTCTTTATATTTAACAATTAACAGTATGCCACCATGCAAACACTTCCCTTCATCAAGTTGTATATAATTTTGTTCATACTTAACATATACCTTTTTTTCTTTATATATATATTTAGATTATATATAATCTTACCAAGTGCACTATAATTTCTCATTTGCTTTTGAACCGACAATGTAGTGATAGAATCTTAACTACCAGACATAACCGTTAAAGAAAGTTGCAATATATTTGGCTTTTGAAACCATCTCAAACAGAATTATTTTCCCATACTGTGAAACCAAATTCCTAATTTGAATTAATCTCAACTCCAAGCATACATACTTCCAAAAGATCTCGACCAAAGCATTAAAAATTAAAAAAGTTATTACACGTACAACACTTACGTTTGTATAATTCAAATAAAACTAATTCACATCAAATAAACAAACTAAAAAAAAATTAATTATCAGAGGTTAGATAACAATGTTTAATAATGAATCTCATCTCTACTGATCTACCAATTTTCTGCTTTCATAAGTCTTATTAACCTCAGTGAAATCTTCAAGTAATGTCATATTTGTGTGTTATTTTCTTTGCTACCTTAACATCATGTTGGTCAGTATTAACAGTGATGTATACATACATGAACAGAGATATTGTACCAAGAACTCCACAGACATGATAAGCATGGTGAAAGTCCTCCATACGAGGGTATCCAGCTGCTACATCCAAAATAATCCACCAACCTGTAAAGAACTGAAAAATAAAAAATACAATAAAACTAATTTTTCAAGGTTTTTTCCTTACCAAACAATGTACATATACATTCAATATTATTGAAACAAATACACAGTACTAATAAGTCAGAATGATACATATATATTGAATGCATTTGAATGGAATTCAAGTACAGAATAACAATTTTTTATTTATACAATCCTATATTTAGCACATAACACAACAGCCAGGTGCATCTGCTTTCAGTGCCAAACCACAATAAGCACAGCATGAATTTTAAATAAAAACAGTGGGCACAAGAGTGGATCAGGCCACCAGAATATTAGGAAAAATCTCACTTGGCCTCCTACTAAAACCACACCAAAAATACAGTATAAAAGACAAATAATTATTTGCCTAACAAATCACATTAACATTTAAATTAATAATTATGTTAATTTCGATCACTAATGGTGCACATTTCTATTGAAAACATTCTCCTGTCTTGTGAAGAACTCCTTTGTTTTATATAATATCAAAAATGTATCTGCATCGAGAAACTCCATGGAAAATCTTACAGTTCCAATATTTTGAATGCTCTTCTTGGTAGCTTCTGAAATATGGCAAAAGACTGTCTGAAGAATGTCATATCCCTAAATCCTTTTCAGTATCTGTAGCAGCTTAACCCCATTCATGAAATAACCTTGCATGGTATTACTTATGCCAGAATGCATAACCTTGCACTTTAACTTTAAAAATCCAACATCACTCCCTTGGACAATTTGCTAATATCTTAAGATCTGACCTTAACTGTTCAAATTAGTCTTCAGTTCTTACTGAATTATATATTTTAAAATTATCAGCAAAAACTTCACATGATGAGTTGATAGTCTAAGGTGGATCATTAATGAACAGAGCAAACAAGATCAGTCTGAGCACCGAGCCGTGGAGAACATTGCTAATAACCTTTCACCCAGACTTTTCTCCATTGACCAAGATACATTGAAATCTATTAATGAAATGTGCTTCAATCTAGTTACAGGTATTTCCTACAATGCCATAATCATTTAACACAAGTTGTACTCTTCTACAAGGAACAGATTCAAATGCTTTACTCAAGCCAAGAAATATAACTCAAATGATGTACTCTTGCCATATAGCAATGTCCAGCCTATTAAGGTCTCATTCAGATTGATAAAACGTGATCTTCCTGGTACAAATTCATGATGCAAGTCGAAATTTACATTTATCTTTCTAACTGGTCCATTATCCTTTTTTCTAATAGCTTTCTCTAATAATTTAACCACCTGTAAAGCGAGAGAAATTAGTCTACAATTTAATGCAAGTTTCTTTTTGTCTCCCTTCTTACAAACTGTAGTCCCCACAGCAAATCTCTAGTCACATGGTAGTTTTGCTGACTATAGAGACTTGTTAAAAAATTACTGTTAAAAGCTTTGCCAATTCAACTGCTACCAATTTCAGTATCTTTAAGTGGATATCATCAGGTACAATGGCTTTGAATTTATTTATCTGCTTCATGAAGTAAACCCCCCAACAGTAAAGTGGTAAATCTATAGACTTGCAATGCTAAAATCAGAGGTTTGATTCCCTTCAATGGGCTCAGTAGATAGCCCAATACTGCTTTGCTATAAGAAAACATACATCAAGTGAAACACCTCACCTTCATTTACAACCAAATTTAAAGTTTCATTTTGGCTGTAACCATCATCATTCACATTGTGTTCATTCATCTTTTTCAGTCCCAAACAAACACCCGTGCAGCCTTATTCAAAATTTAAACATCCTTATCCAATTCTATCTAAAACGGAGATACAAAATATTCATGAAGAACATGTGCTGTTTCCTCAGTATTCTGTGTCACATATCCATTAGTGTTAACTACCCTATTGCCAGGTTTATTGATGCTTCTATTGACATGTTTTTAAAAAGATCTCTTACTAATCTTTATAACTTCAACAAGTTTTTTCCAGTTACATTTTATTCTTTTTATAACACTTCCTGGCGTATTTCTCTACTTTACACATTTTGCAAAATTTCTGTTATATATAGTAAGTTTAGATCTTCACCAAGCACGTTTTATCCCCAACACCTGTTATATTTAGTAAGTTTAGATCTTTACCAAGCACACGTTTTATCCCCAACACCTGTTATATTTAGTAAGTTTAGATCTTTACCAAGCACATGTTTTATCCCCAACACCTGTTATATGTAGCAAGTTTAGATCTTCACCAAGCACATGTTTTATCTCCAACACCTGTTATATGTAGCAAGTTTAGATCTTCACCAAGCACATGTTTTATCTCCAACACCTGTTATATTTAGTAAGTTTAGATCTTTACCAAGCACATGTTTTATCCCCAACACCTGTTATATTTAGTAAGTTTAGATCTTTACCAAGCACACGTTTTATCCCCAACACCTGTTATATGTAGCAAGTTTAGATCTTCACCAAGCACATGTTTTATCTCCAACACCTGTTATATTTAGTAAGTTTAGATCTTTACCAAGCACATGTTTTATCCCCCACACCTGTTATATGTAGTAAGTTTAGATCTTTACCAAGCACATGTTTTATCCCCCACACCTGTTATATTTAGTAAGTTTAGATCTTTACCAAGCACATGTTTTATCCCCAACACCTGTTATATTTAGTAAGTTTAGATCTTTACCAAGCACACGTTTTATCCCCAACACCTGTTATATTTAGTAAGTTTAGATCTTTACCAAGCACGTGTTTTATCCCCAACACCTGTTATATGTAGCAAGTTTAGATCTTCACCAAGCACATGTTTTATCTCCAACACCTGTTATATGTAGCAAGTTTAGATCTTCACCAAGCACATGTTTTATCTCCAACACCTGTTATATTTAGTAAGTTTAGATCTTTACCAAGCACATGTTTTATCCCCCACACCTGTTATATGTAGTAAGTTTAGATCTTTACCAAGCACATGTTTTATCCCCCACACCTGTTATATTTAGTAAGTTTAGATCTTTACCAAGCACATGTTTTATCCCCAACACCTGTTATATGTAGTAAGTTTAGATCTTCACCAAGCACGTTTTATCCCCAACACCTGTTATATTTAGTAAGTTTAGATCTTTACCAAGCACACGTTTTATCCCCAACACCTTTAGCAGGATCACTGTTGTTTTTATTATTACTGTTATACTTTGGTACATTTATGGAATTACTGTATTTATCACTAAAAATAGTCCATGTTTCTTCCATATTTCTATCTGCACACAATACATCTTACTCCAAACTTAGCATTACTTTTATATTTTCTTCGTTACATTTGTAATAATTTAGTTTTTCTTGCTTAGAAGAATCAACTATAGCCCAACTCACACTATAATAAAAAAACAATTACTGAATGGTCATTCTTGCTTAATGGTTCCATAATATTTAGATTATGTATTTCAACATATTGTTTTTTGTTATCAGTAAATCTAGCAGGCTGAGAATGTCACATTCCCAAATTCATGTATATCCTGATACAATTATCTATTCTACAAATAGAGAAGTAAATATATTAGAGAAAGAGATGCATTACCCACACCCTGCATGTTGTTTCAGACAATATTTTGTAAAATCTCCAACAATCAATACACCTTCCCAACTTGAAATCAACACTTTATCTGCTCAAACAGTAAATTATCATTACCAAAACCATGCCTGTAAACTATCTAAAATTAAAGTCAGCCACAGAGACTCATCAAAAAAGTGGTTATTCAAGTAATCATTTAGCTCAAAATTAATATTATGTTTTTTTATGTATATATATATAAAACTAATCCCACCCTCCTTAATTCAGTGCTATCTTTCCTTATAATTGTATATCCACTTATGTCCAGTTCACTATCCCCTACATTGCATATCCACTTATGTCCAGTTCGCTATCCCATACACTGTACATCCACTTACGTTCACAGTTCGCTATCCCCTACATTGTACATCCACTTACGTTCACAGTTCGCTATCCCCTACATTGTACATCCACTTACGTTCACAGTTCGCTATCCCCTACATTGTACATCCACTTACGTTCACAGTTCGCTATCCCTACATTGTACATCCACTTACGTTCACAGTTCGCTATCCCCTACATTGTACATCCACTTACGTTCACAGTTCGCTATCCCCTACATTGTACATCCACTTACGTTCACAGTTCGCTATCCCTACATTGTACATCCACTTACGTTCACAGTTCGCTATCCCCTACATTGTACATCCACTTACGTTCACAGTTCGCTATCCCCTACATTGTACATCCACTTACGTTCACAGTTCGCTATCCCCTACATTGTACATCCACTTACGTTCACAGTTCGCTATCCCCTACATTGTACATCCACTTACGTTCACAGTTCGCTATCCCCTACATTGTACATCCACTTACGTTCACAGTTCGCTATCCCCTACATTGTTCATCCACTTACGTTCACAGTTCGCTATCCCCTACATTGTGCATCCACTTACGTTCACAGTTCGCTATCCCCTACATTGTGCATCCACTTACGCTCACAGTTCGCTATCCCCTACATTGTGCATCCACTTACGCTTCACAGTTCGCTATCCCCTACATTGTGCATCCACTTACGTTCACAGTTCGCTATCCCTACATTGTGCATCCACTTACGTTCACAGTTCGCTATCCCCTACATTGTGCATCCACTTACGTTCACAGTTCGCTATCCCCTACATTGTGCATCCACTTACGTTCACAGTTCGCTATCCCCTACATTGTGCATCCACTTACGTTCACAGTTCGCTATCCCCTACATTGTGCATCCACTTACGTTCACAGTTCGCTATCCCCTACATTGTGCATCCACTTACGTTCACAGTTCGCTATCCCCTACATTGTGCATCCACTTACGTTCAGTTCGCTATCCCCTACATTGTGCATCCACTTACGTTCAGTTCGCTATCCCTACATTGTGCATCCACTTACGTTCAGTTCGCTATCCCCTACATTGTGCATCCACTTACGTTCAGTTCGCTATCCCCTACATTGTACATCCACTTACGTTCAGTTCGCTATCCCCTACATTGTACATCCACTTACGTTCAGTTCGCTATCCCCTACATTGTACATCCACTTACGTTCAGTTCGCTATCCCCTACATTGTACATCCACTTACGTTCAGTTCGCTATCCCCTACATTGTACATCCACTTACGTTCAGTTCGCTATCCCCTACATTGTACATCCACTTACGTTCAGTTCGCTATCCCCTACACTGTACATCCACTTACGTTCAGTTCGCTATCCCCTACACTGTACATCCACTTACGTTCAGTTCGCTATCCCCTACACTGTACATCCACTTATGTCCAGTTCGCTATCCCCTACATTGTACATCCACTTACGTTCAGTTCGCTATCCCCTACATTGTACATCCACTTACGTTCAGTTCGCTATCCCCTACATTGTACATCCACTTACGTTCAGTTCGCTATCCCCTACACTGTATATCCACTTATGTCCAGTTCGCTATCCCCTACACTGTATATCCACTTATGTCCAGTTTGCTATCCCCTACACTGTATATCCACTTATGTCCAGTTCGCTATCCCCTACACTGTATATCCACTTATGTCCAGTTCATATCCCTACACTGTACATCCACTTATGTCCAGTTTGTTATCCCCTACACTGTATATCCACTTATGTCCAGTTCGCTATCCCCTACACTGTATATCCACTTATGTCCAGTTCGTTATCTGCCACACTGTATATCCACTTATGTCCAGTTCGCTATCCCCTACACTGTATATCCACTTATGTCCAGTTCGCTATCCCCTACACTGTATATCCACTTATGTCCAGTTCGCTATCCCCTACACTGTATATCCACTTATGTCCAGTTCGCTATCCCCTACACTGTATATCTACTTATGTCCAGTTGACTATCCCCTACACTGTATATCCACTTATGTCCAGTTGACTATCCCCTACACTGTATATCCACTTATGTCCAGTTCCGTATCCCATACATTTTATATCCACTTATGTCCAGTTCACTATCCCCTACATTGTATATCCACTTATGTCCAGTTCACTATCCCCTACATTGTATATCCACTTATGTCCAGTTCACTATCCCATACATTGTATATCCACTTATGTCCAGTTCACTATCCCCTACATTGTATATCCACTTATGTCCAGTTCACTATCCCCTACATTGTATATCCACTTATGTCCAGTTCACTATCCCCTACATTGTATATCCACTTATGTCCAGTTCACTATCCCCTACACTGTATATCCACTTATGTCCAGTTTGCTATACCCTACACTGTATATCCACTTATGTCCAGTTTGCTATCCCCTACACTGTATATCCACTTATGTCCAGTTCGCTATCCCCTACATTGTATATCCACTTATGTCCAGTTCACTATCCCCTACATTGTATATTCACTTATGTTTAGTGACTACCTCTTTGTACTAGTGTTCATCATTACTACATTATTGCACTTGTGTTCATTGTGACTACCATATTGTTCTAGTGTTCACTGTGACTACCTCATTGCACTGGTGTTCATTGTGACTACCTCATTGCACTGGTGTTCATTGTGACTACCTCATTGCACTGGTGTTCATTGTGACTACCTCATTGTACTGGTGTTCTTTGTGACTACCTCATTGTACTGGTGTTCTTTGTGACTACCTTATTGTACTGGTGTTCATTGTGACTACCTTATTGTACTGGTGTTCACTGTGACTACCTTATTGTACTGGTGTTCACTGTGACTACCTTATTGTACTGGTGTTCACTGTGACTACCTTATTGTACTGGTGTTCACTGTGACTACCTTATTGTACTGGTGTTCACTGTGACTACCTTATTGTACTGGTGTTCACTGTGACTACCTTATTGTACTGGTGTTCACTGTGACTACCTTATTGTACTGGTGTTCACTGTGACTACCTTATTGTACTGGTGTTCATTGTGACTACCTTATTGTACTGGTGTTCATTGTGACTACCTTATTGTACTGGTGTTCATTGTGACTACCTCATTATACTGGTGTTCATTGTGACTACCTTATTGTACTAGTGTTCACTGTGACTACCTCATTATACTGGTGTTCACTGTGACTACCTTATTGTACTGGTGTTCATTGTGACTACCATATTGTACTGGTGTTCATTGTGACTACCTCATTATACTGGTGTTCATTGTGACTACCTTATTGTACTGGTGTTCATTGTGACTACCTTATTGTACTGGTGTTCATTGTGACTACCTTATTGTACTGGTGTTCATTGTGACTACCTTATTGTACTGGTGTTCATTGTGACTTCCTTATTGTACTGGTGTTCATTGTAACTATCTTATTGTACTGGTGTTCATTGTGACTACCTTACTGTTTTTAATCCTTGAATTTGTCCTGCCTTTGCCTATTCTGTCCTTCAGTTCATTATATGATTTATTTGACATTTCACATTTTTTATAGTGAGATCAGGAACAAACACTATTTTCTTCCATTCATTTTTAGCACTAGCATTTTTTGTTAACTTTGACAGCATTAAAAATTAAGTATTTCATCTTTGGCCAACTGAAATCATCATTATTCTTCCTTATACGATATATTTTCTCAATCTGATCAGCCTTTATCTCCATGTCTGGAGATACACCTTCATGTAAGTCATAACTCATTCTAGTTTCATTACTTGCTCCATCATCTGGGACTTCTTGAATACAAAATACCACAGTACTGGCTTTTCTTTCATCTCTACCAAAGTACATATCACACATATTCTAAACCTTTTTTTTTTCAGTTTTATCTTCAATGTCATCCAATCTTTCTTCTACATCTGTAATTTTTCTAATAGGTGATAAGACTTCACCATCACAAGTTTCCCAAAACCATTTTATGTTTAAGGTCAATAGCTTGAAATTCTTCCTTAGTAACTTTAATACCTTTCCAATGGGACCATTGATCATGATTCAGAATTCAAGTACAATATACTTTGTGTTAATAAGGATACTAATTTTTCCACAATTTTCCATCTTATCATAAAAATCTTCAACATCAGATGCAGGTCTAAACCAGCCCTAGCTGGTGCTTCTTCATTTTGCTGTTGTCTCGATGACAAGATAATCAGAGTGTGTTAGTTAGTTAAGCTTTTATATCTCATTTTTGTTGTTGTATTATATTTCATCATTATCTTAGTGTAGCTATATTAACCTTGATGAAGTTATATAAAGTTTCCACCATTACTTTAAATAATTATAAAAAAAATACATTGATGAGCTAAATCTTAAAATGCACAAAATCTATAAATACAAAATTGGGACTGAACTTGAATGAATTGGAAGTAATGTAAGTGTAACACAACAAGGTAATAAAGCAAAATAATTCTCATAATAAAAAGTACACATAATCTATAATATAAATATATATTGCATAAAAACTTTAACCATTACTATTAATGTTTCATTAATAGTTGTTTTCTTCTACAGACTTTGAATAGATTACTGCAAATTTTTTATAAAATTTGATTTGAACTACAGAATGTAAGAATAATAATAAAATTCATCAGGTTAGTTACAATAGTTAGCAAAAGAAGTTGAACAGTTTAAGTCTAGCATGTTGAACTGGATGAATATTGTTATAACAGTAACATTATACTAGTAGCAGAACTATTTTTTAAAACTTCCAAAAAAAGGCTACTTTATTTCTATAATTAGAATATTATTTTTTACATTAGGAGCATCAATAGAAATTAGTCATCACACTATTAATAATAGTCTGTCACTCTGCGTAATGACTGATTTCAAATGTTGTAACTAACCTAATCTAAACTAACTTAAGTCTCCAGTAAATTAAGATTCAATAATATGGCCCCGTTACAATTTAAAACGCATCTTTGAAACTCAACGTCAACAGTTTTAAGTACATTTGCTTACCATTGTTCCAGCTCCAATAGAAGCCACAGCATTTCTCTTTTCCCCTAATTCCAGCCACTCTGGTCTGTTAATGTGAATATTATCTAAACACCCTGCCATTTCAATTTATGCAAACAGAAATAATCGAAAGTTATTTTAAAGAAAGAAACACTTTTTGTTTCTAACCCTAAACTAATTTTACGATCAATTCAACTGACAAGTATGAGTGAATCATAAAATATTTACACTGCATATCTAATATGCAGTGAATACACGTACGTCATTCTGTCTTCTCATAGATGTCGGTAAAACAAGAGAAATTAAATAATATTTATTAGGACTTTCACAATGCATTTTTTATTGAAAGATATATGTCACAACTTTTCAATACCCGTAGCAGTGTACGAAATGTTTTTTGCTACACAATACTGATGTTAGTATCTTTATTGTATTTATAAATTTAACTAAGAAAAGTTAGTTGTTGTTTTTCTCTAAAGACTTTAATTGGACTACTGTAATTTGTTTGTAAAATTTGATTTGAACTACGTATATATATATATAGGTATATACCTTTTTCTTAAATTACGTTTTTCTCTGTGAGAGTGAAAGAAAAGACTGTGTCCTTCTCAGTTGGGTAATGTAAACATCTGAATATATCTATATATATATATTGTGTGTGTTATAACCACAAAGCTTGACAATGGACTATCTATATTCTGCCCAAGGCAGGTATTTAGTCCCAGATTTTAGTATTATAAGACCCTGAGCTTCCTCCTTTGCTATTTAAAGAGGTAGTATATATATATATATATATATTGATTTTGTTAAATTCATGGAGAGCAAATTACATAAGTTCAAATACATTATTAAATAAACCAGCCTAAACACTCTGTTGTATGCTTGTGACAATATGGTGTTTTAAATTATTTTGAAGTACGTAATCTAACAGAAGTTAGGATATAATTAACAACAAAAAAGTGCTACTGTGATAAAAATGATCTGGAAAGTAAAACAAAATAAGAGTGCCAAAATGTTGATAAAAGTATAGAAAAAGGAGTTTTCTTAAAATTAGCAGCTCTCTAACTTACCAATGAATTGAAAATTTTATTAAGGCGAAAATTATGTAGAATCATACACAGAGAATAACAACAACAAAAATAAATACTGTCAGTCCACTGTAATGTTTGTTTTTGAATTTTGCGCAAAGCTGCACGAGGGCTGTCTGCGTTAGCCATCCCTAATTTAGCAGTGTAAGAGTAGAGGGAAGGCACGTAATTAGCAATACCTACCGCTAACTCTTGGGCTACTCTTTTAACAACGAATAGTCTATAAGGCCCCACGGCTGAAAGGGCGAGCATGTTTGGCGCGACGTGGATTCAAACCGGCGACCCTCGTACTACGTGTCGAGTTCCTTAACCACCTGGCCATGCCGGGGCCTATTTGTAAAGAGCAGCATTATTCTCACAACAGCAACAACCCAAACCTTAATTGATATTATCAATAAATATAATTAACTTGCGTGCTCCACTAAATCAGTTAAGGTACTATCCCGTTAGTACCATCTGATATTCCACCCAAGGCTGTTACTTGGCAGGCATTGTTCATTAACTGCCCTCCCTATAGTCTATCAGTTCAAAAACAACTCAATCACGTTCACAAAAACTCTGAAAGAAACAAACCAGTACCATAGTGCTATTATTTTGTGCCATTTTTACAGAATGGTATCAAGTTAGAGCACATTGTGAATTATTCGATTTATTTTAAATGATAAAGCTTCCTTGCAAGTTGGGCTCGGCATGGCCAAGCGTGTTAAGGCTTCTGAGGGTCGCGGGTTCGCATCTCCGTCGCGCCAAACGTGCTCGCCCTTTCAGCCTTGGGGCGTTATAAAGTGACGGTCAATCCCACTATTCGTTTGTAAAAGAGTAGCCCAAGAGTTGGCGGTGGGTGGTGATGACTAGCTGCCTTCCCTCTAGTCTTACACTGCTAAATTAGAGACCGCTAGCACAGATAGCCCTCAAGTAGCTTTGTGCAAAATTCAAAACAAACAAACAATCCTTGCAAGTTGGCGCCAAATAAAATCGAAGATGTTTTAAATATCAAGATGCAGACCTAACTTACTACAAGTGCGTTAGGCTACAACTTTTAATAATTGATTCTATTAATCTTATTACATAATTAGAAGTTTATCTATTTTCCAAACATTTTCAACTTTTTTCAGTATTTTTTATATCCGTAGAAAAAAGGAACTATCATGTTTCGCTGTTTGTTTTAGAACAAAGATGTAACTATTTGTTGTGTGCACTGTGAGGAAGCGAATCCATGATTTCAGCATTAACAGTCCTTAAATTACTGCTATCGGACTAAAAGTGGTATGCAATATATTTTTTGGAATGTTTCTAATACGCCTTCAAATTAAATCAAATGTCACCCAAATTCCTTAAGGTACATAGGGCCGCAATTGCTGCGGTTACTTAAACTGACTAATTTTTTGAAGTGAGGAGGTTGTTAGTCTAATGCCCAGCCCCCAACCTGGAGGACAATATCTCAGCCCAGCGAGAGGAATCGAACCCCTGATTTTAGGGTGTAAAGTCGGAGACATACCGCTGCACTAGCGGAGGCCTGATATGCTTTTAAAACAAATAATTCTGTGTCTGAAATGCATATCAGAAATTTTTTTTTATAATTACAATGATAATCACAAAAATCCAAGCAAATGATAAATAATCTGAATAGAGAGGTGTAGCAAAGTGTGGTAAAAGAAAGTAATTTCAAGAGCTATTACAGATGGAAGCTTCACTTGCAGGCTTACTTTTAAGTATTTGAAGGTCGACTTTGATTTTATCAGGGAAATTGTGTTTAGCAAAATAACCACCACCACCAGTGGTGGGATTCAGTCTGTTCGTACTGGTTCGTAAGAATCTGTTCTTAAAATTTCGCGAGGAATCGCGAACCGATTCTTACCGGCTCTTAGCCCTCTGATGCTAGATGTACAATGTATCGACTGTCACTATGGAATTCATGCTACCTAAAGTTACGCGCAATAACACAATTGTAAATTAGTACGATAACGTTTGAGGCTGGATTTATACGGGCCTGTACAAGTGACAGATCAGCCATCTTAGACGAAGGAAAAAGAGCATTGCTGTAGACTAATGTAGGCCTACATTTTCCTGTGTGAACATGTGGTATCAGTCATCTATCATAGTTGGAGCAAACAAAGAAAAGAAGGTGAGTTTCAAAATCGATGTAGTCTGTGTAGACTTCTACGCTATTAACGTTAATTTGTTAGGCTTAAAACTATTTTGCAGGTTTTACTATTCTAGAACAAAATTAAAAGTTCATGGATTGGAGACTTAGCCTGGATT
The DNA here is from genome assembly GCF_004210375.1 of Tachypleus tridentatus. Taxonomy (NCBI): domain Eukaryota; kingdom Metazoa; phylum Arthropoda; class Merostomata; order Xiphosura; family Limulidae; genus Tachypleus; species Tachypleus tridentatus. Next base: position 56,786,380 of record NC_134836.1, read on the forward strand.
GACGTTTTCGTTGTCAATTTTTTTAATATTGCTGCCCCTCACCTTTTTAAAGCCAAATTCGGTTAAACATGTAATTTATTCAGACACGGACAAGTTCTTTTAATATGCATACCACCAAAAATGTTAAACCTTGTACGTAATGGTGTCTGGTCGTCTAAGGGAATAAAGTAGGTCTCATGTTTATGCTCGGGATACTGAATCTCTCTTTGCTTGTATTTTCATACTGACAGGATATGAAATTTGTATACCAGGCTTAGTAGGCTAGTACTCACGTAGAAAAACTATTCCAATAATTGAAATAAACATGAACCGTAACACCAGAGTACTTCATTTCTGTTATAATTGTATGGCTTGGTGAAACTATATTTCACTGTATTTGTGCTTTTTAATATATACTTATTATTTCCAATTCATTATGTAAGCGGAACAGAGTCGCCTAAATAATATATTTGCAAAAACAGTTAAACGTTAAATTAATTTTCTTTGTTTATAATTCGCGAAAAAAAATTAAAGATGATTATAAAAATAGTTTTCAAATAAAAATTTATGAAATAATTAGAAAATAATTCTATATTTTTAGCCCTTGTGGTGAAAGTTTAATAAGAAGTTATATTAATACGTTTATTTTTGAATAAAGGAATTTTGGCATTTCAGGCTTAAGCCCTTAAAATAAAGCGGTAACACGATATACTGGAGTTTGTAAGAAAAACCCCAAGAAATGATACTTCAAAGCAAGATACAATTGAACATCTTACACCGGAAATTTCAAGGAGCGATTAAACTTCCGCTTCTGATACTGCGCAAACTGGAGATGATGAAGATCCAGCAACTGCTCTTCCAGATTGCTGGAGTATAAAGCAGGTCGAAGAGTTCAAGTGAAAATATGATGGTTTGGTTGTTAACAGCAAGAAATTTGGTTGTGATCACTGTGCCAAATGTGATTCCATAAACATGAATGGATTTCACGTATCGATGGAATAGAGAGGTTAAAGTGTTGAAGTATCAGGAAGGAATAAACCGTCCAGCAAGCATCTCTCAGAAAAAAATATGAATGAACGTTTTTCATCGATGTCATACAATAAATGTGCAATGCAAGTGAAAGATCGTGTAGACGATGCAAATGCCTAGATAAAATAAAACAAAAATATATCAGTTCTAAATGTAAAGTTTTTAATACAATCTACAGTGTATCAAAACGAAACAGGCCATTTTTTGACCTTGAAGATGAGATTGAGCTACGAGTAAAAAGTGGGTTGGACAAAGGAGTAGGACACCATTCTCAGAAAACTGCTGTTAAAATAGGTAATCACATTGTAAATGAAATTAAAAATGAAATATTTACTAAAACAATTGAAGAAATTTTAAAACTTTATGTCATCACTGATGAAGCTTCAACCATATGTAGCAAACCAATGATCATAATTTTTGTAAAGGTTGAAGATTGTGATTTGTTGCCAATATTTTTTCTTGATTTGGTTAAGTTGAAAGAACAGGATGCTGAAATCTCTATTAAAACGTTTGTATGATGCAGGATTTGATAGTGAATATTTGGAAAAATAATTTGATCGTATTCTGCTCAGATGGTGCAAGAGTAATTCTGGGCTGCAACATCAGGGGTCAGCACTAATCTTAATAATACTATTTCTGACATCATAATTTGGCATTGCTGAAATTATCACTTGCAACTGGCTTTTAGATGATTCTATCACTGATATAAAACAAGTGAATAATTTCAAAGTGTTCATAGATAAAATATACACGATCTTTCACCAATCAAACAAAAACCAAAAGGAGTTTTTAACATTTCGTAAGAAATTGAACTAGAAATTCTACTAATTGGCAGAGTTTTTGGACCAAGATGGACTGCTTACAGCCTAAGATCAACACTTGCTGTATGACGTGGTTATCCAGCGTTATATAAATATTTTGTCTACTGAGAAAAAATATTCAGGAATGGCTAACCATCTTCGCAACAAATTCTTCCTGGAGGATTTAGCAATAATGATAGATATACTACAAGATATTTCTTTACTTTCTAATGCCCTTCAAGCTAAAAACTTAAATTTAACAAGAGCTGAAAAACTAATAAAAAGGGCTATTAAGGCATTTGAAATGCTCAAAGAAAGTGGGGAACCCTTGAAAGAAAATTGATGAAACCATTATTTCTTCCGCCTTTAGGAATATTGAGTTTATTGAAAACCAAAGATATGTAGGCCTTCCTCGTCAAAAACGACTAAAAGCAATAATAAAAAATATGAAAGCTAGATTGATTGATTGCTGTCATTTAAAATAAAAAATAGTGCACAAGAAAATTACAAAAAATTCATGAACTGGTAAACACTTGATCCAGGTTCTTCGAATATTGATATAGTTGTTGTTCTTTAGAAAGCCGCTGAAGAAAAAGTGTATGAATTCGGTAAGCTCTTTCATCACGAAATCAGCATTAATGATTTTCATGGCTATGTAGAAAATGTCCTACAAAATCGCTATAATCATGAGATTTCAAGAACTGTACAAAAGGCTAAAAATATCGACAATACTATTGCTCTTAGTTCCACAGAGGCAGAAAGAGGATTTCAAGAATGAATATCATATATTCAGATAAAAGAAGCCGCCTTATAGTTCGAAATGTGGCAGGTCTGTTGACAATTAAATTGATTGGCCTCCCATTGGATTCATGGAAACCCACTTCTTCAGTTCAATCGTGGCTAAGAAAAAAAACACAACTCATGACAACAGGGTCAAACGTGGAAGGAATAAAGATTTTGATGGTAATCAATTGGCGATTTGGAAATATTTAAAGCATACTAAATAAATTATTTCAGTAAGATATTTTTGTTATTGTTTTTCATTGCAAAAAATGGGTGTGTGTAAAGCGAGATAGAACCGGTTGTTAAAAATTTGAATCCCATAAGTGATCACCAGCCAACCTTGACATACGCAGATGGAAAAGAGGGTTAAAAGAAATGAAAGTTAGTAACTAAAAGTAAGAAATTACAGACCTTGAAGCTTAAATATCTAACAACGTCAGTGGAATTACACTAAGGTGTATCTATAAACAGAATGAGTTATATGCACTTTACCTACTGCAAGTATCAAAACTAAATTTTAGCACTATAAAACTTCAGACGTATATTTGAGCTGCTAGGAGGCGTGTATAAACATACTGATTGTAAATCACAAGTAATTATCGCTCTTTACGAACCATTAGGTAGACTTCATTTGGAATGTTATTGTACAGGGTGGCTCGTAAGTCTCTACCCATCCATATGTATTATGTTATATTCAATAATACCAATGATGAGTTGAAGGCAGCTGTTACCGCGGCATTTGGAACAATAACCCCTGCTATATTGAGGAAAATGTCTCACAGAGCAGATAGCCTCGCTGTTTTGTGCCATAAAACACTAAATCAATCAATCAAATCAATCAGTCTCACAGAGCATGGCGTCGCATAATATTATGCAGCGAGAATGAGGGCCAGGACCCAGATACTCTGGATACATAAGATATATGGATGAGTAGGGACTTACGAGCCACCCTGTATATTAGTTAATCATTTTATCTAAGAATTTTTTGGAAATGGTACAGAGGACTATTAGAATGTTTCTGGGAATGGGCGATTTACCTTCTAATATCGTTTGGTTTCTTTTGAGAAAAAAGTTAAGACAATCGTTTTGAAGTTTACAATATTATTCTGGGAATTTTTTTGTACTTAATTTTGATGACAACGTAACAAAATCTATGACCCAAGTTTAAGATTTACGTATTTATAAAAGACAGGTTATACTAAGCTGTAATTATTATACAATTTTATTTTTCTAACGGTGTGATCGTTTTATGGAGTGAGTTGTTGGCAGGTGTTTTAAAAGAGTTCTTGAGGGAATCTCTGGAAAACTGAAGAGTGAGTTTGGAAATTCACTTTCCTCGAGGCAGATGAACATGGAAAGCATGGAAGGAACAATGTTATGGTAACCTCCATTCTTACAGAAGTTTAGGAAATACTTGTTACCTTTAAATAATTTGATAAACTTTCTACATGTATTTTGAATGAATATGTTATTTTTAACGTTAATGAGCAGGTATATTTATATGCTTTTGTGTAATATAATAAATATAAAGAACTGTTTTACTTTTTTACAGTATTATCGATATTTCAACCAACTGTGTTTAATAAAGTTATCAGTTTTGTTACAGTGACTAATTTAAGTTACATAGTACACAAACTCGTTGTATGTAGATAATCATGGAGGATATGAGTTACAAAGTTTCTAAAAAAGATAGAATGGATAAAACATAAAAATACACAGATGTCAGTATTGGAATCAGTAATACTGAATGTACATGTCTAAAATAATAACAGAAATAAATAGAAACATCAATCATAGAATGCCACCAAAGAAACTGTGAAAATCTGCCTTCAACTTTATTACCTTCAATATCTGTACATAGAAGTTTAACATAACAAACTGACAGTGATAGCCATATACAGACTTATCTTATCTGTTTTGGTGATGCTAATAAACAATAAAGAAACATGACAGAACAGAATGAAACAACACTTACTGTATAAAAGCTTTTTTTCCCTCAGTGGTTGTTCCCACAGTAATTTAAATAATAAAACTTAAGCCAAGTAAAAGTACTTATATGCATGAACAAGAGGATTCTAATTTAACATTTGGAATGTTTTCAAACCTAAATTAGCACATTATCTATCCCCAGTGAAGTCAACTTTCTAAAATCATACAGAAAATATGAAAACAAAAAAAACATTTTTTCTTATAAAATTTCCCTGCACTGACTAGGTGACAAAACAAATGTTAGAAGCCATTTTCATCTATTATAATTTTTGTTAATTTTAAATCATCTGGGTTTACATATCATCTCTTATATAATCTGTAAAGCTATAAGCATCAACTTCTAGTGATAAAGTTAACACACCCAAAAAACTGACAAATATTACTTGTATCTAAGATAAAAATAAATGTACTGTTCTTGAAGTTGCAGGCACTGATATACCTATCTCATAGTGGAGGTACCCATAATCCTTGTAAAAAAAGCTGTTTTAAGAACACCGTACATAAACAACATTTGTGGATCTTGGTGGGCAGGTAGATGCCAAGGTATTGTTTTTGCCATTATCCATAGAAAAACGAATTTTCAAACATAATTTTAATTTTCTTCTTACAGTTTTCTTTCTTCTAAAATCCCACAAACAGATTACATGCATAAGAAAAATATACATGTTCTTGAGACAACTGATAAAGACAGAGGGATGTCAAGAAGATGCCTTCTGTTATAATATCAATATCTGGCTCTTAACTCTAGAAAAGAAAAACTGCATTGTATGCTTGAATTGAGGGCTACAGAAGAAGAAATTTTATAACATGGTGTAGCATGGATTTGAAATAAGATAACACGAAGTAATAGTTTTCAACCTGAATAGTGTTTGTACGTATGACGAACCTATTGCAAGAAATTGAAATCACATTTAAACCTTTCAACTTTTGGATGGACAATTCTGATCTACAGAAATTGAAGAGCATGCAGGCTAGTTTAATTTTATACACATGGGTTTGAATACATATATATATACATGTATAAATGATTTACAATATGAAATAACTTGTATTTACTACTAGACAACTTGCACAATTTCAAATACTTTTAAAAGAGCTGTTCTTTGCTTTAATTGGTAGAAAAAGACATTTCTTACAAGAACACAACCATCAGGTATGAGCCAGCCCTATAGACCCTCACAAATGGTTTGATATATAGCTTGAACAACAGGCATGTACACAAACAAAAGCAGATCTTTTCCCTAAAATCATTATTTCAACTTGCTCTGTATATTATATAAACATTTCAGTAATTATAATCATTAAAGAAAAAAGCAGGGAAAGCACATTTATTTTGATTTGTTAATGCTTGAGGTAGACTTTAGAATAAATTTCCCAGTAATTTAGATTGTTCATTTGAAACACCATTCAATACCTAACTATTCATCTCTATGTTAAAGAGTACCAGCAAATCATGTCTATACAAGGAAAAGCACTTATTTTAGTTCAATCATCGATTACTGATGTTTGTTATAACATTTTTATATGTATGTTTCAATGCTGTGAATAATTTCATCACAATCAGAATAAGCCAGATGTTAATTACACTTCAGTGTGGGATTAAACTTTTTTTTTTTTTTTTGCCAAAATAGAGTATTTCTTATGTCCACATATTCTAAGATTTTTGACCTGGCATTTGAACCATAAAATATTAAATTATTTAGGAACCACAACCAAGTACCACAAGAAAGGCTTTAAGACACTTCAAAACCCCTGATATTGTCACTCCATCTAGGTAAAATCATGTTAACAGCTTTCCCTTTCTAATAAAGGATAAGCCGAAAAAACAGTTATGTAATTAAGGTAACCAAATTTTTATTGTAACACCACAAAAGATTTCCAGAAAAGGATCTTTTACCAAGTATGTCATTCACTTGTTGAAAATAAAAACTGTTATTTAGTTGCACAGTTGTCTACAGTGTAGACCACAATTTATTATTTTACTTCTGTTCTTTTAAAAACATTGGTTAAAGTATTAATAGTTTTAAATCAAAACTGATTTTTTTCTTTAATGAGGTATTTTAAATGAGGAGAAGATGCCATATGAAGACAACTATTATAAACCAAAGGACAGATGGTAAGAAATCAGAATATAAAACATCACAATCAGCCATACTATATTAAAATTTGAGAACATCTGACTGAAGTTCATGGAGGTGTATATCATATTTATCAGCTTTTCTAGTTTCCTAAAACTAACTAAACTCTGGGCTTTTGGAATTGGTATAGCATTACATCAAATAAAGCATTAGAACCAACAATTTTACTGTTATCAGCTCTGATGAACAACGGGTTCTACAATGCAAGTTTCCAATATTCAGACCCTGAAGTGTTAAAACTGAGAACTTGTACACATATGATGTATTCTACCATAAGCATAATTATCTAGCAGATAATTATTAATAAGCAACATAATTTGATAGAGATATGTAGAAGCAAATGTATTACAAATCAATTCCCTTTTACAAAATAATTCCAAGTATTCGACAACTAAAGGATTTGATTCCTTGTTTCTCTCTCTTCACTGCTTACCAGCAACAATCTCTTAGATGCAGACAGATTAAAAAATACAAGAAAGAGTATAGTGATTAGCTGATTTGATTCAGTGTACAAGACAAATATTGGCTACATCTTTCTTTTATTTACATGCAGGGCCAGCATTAGAGGACGCTGAGTTGGCAATGTACTCCCAAATTTCACTTTGGCCCACTCAAGTCCCTTCTTCCTAGAGGTTTAAAAAACCAATTGTACTGATTTTTTTTCAATTGCTTAGAAGAGTAATAAAAACTCTACTGCCTCCCTAAATAAAAGGAGTTAGAACTGGGTCTGTCCACTCAGGAATTTTGCCTGTATAAAAATCATTACCACATGAACCCATAAACCAACTGAAAGCATGTTTTGTTAATGCCTATATACAAACAGTGACAAAAACATTACATTACTTAAGCTGTAAGGAAATAACAATTGTGACAATATGAGAACAAGATATTGTATCTGTGTTCTTGTACCTCAAAGGAGAACCTCATCCTTCTTAATAGGTATATTTCAATGTCACAATGTAACTCTCTGAAACCTAGCTTAAGCATAATTTACTAACAGTTTAACAATAAGAAAACAAAATATTTGATAATATCACACCACAGTTACAAAGTATATTGTCAGGTACGTACAATTATTTTAAACATTCAGATATACTGTTTCAACTATTATATAGTCCCAGTCTATCCACATACACAAAAAAGAAAGTTAAAAAAATCAATATAAACCTGGAAATTATGAAGTACTAGTAGAAAATTTTCCATAAAAACTATAGTTTATCATAAATTCTGACGAACAGAAGCTATTTTGGAGTTTCCATATGTGAATAAACTAAAAAGAGCATGAAAACACTGTTTATTTTGAAAATCTCGGATGAAGTGGTTCAGCCTTTGTCTTATGTAGCTATAGATTTCTGCAGTAAAAAATGTTGGTTGTGCACTAACATTTCAGCTTGAAACAAATGACAGAATAAAATATGGTATTCCCTGAGTCACAGCAGAATTCACATATTTTTCTAGCACAATCACTATTAACTATATCTGCACAGTTTAGCACTGAGGTATGTAGTTATGAGTTAGTATCACGTACAAGTTGTTTAGAGGTATCTTGGTTTTCAATGGTATCCGACACCACCAGAATGACTGCTGCTCTTTTCTCTGATGTATATGTGTGTATAAGTATACATTTTAAAGTACCCGTTTAAAATAAGTCGAAGTTGAATATCTTTAACTGTGAAACTTTGCCAGAATCTTAATGACCACTTTCCTTTAGGAACTATAATATGGCAAATATTCAAGAAAACAATTATTTACAATTGCTTGCTCTCATTCTGTGTCATGGTATTGACAGTTCAAAAATAATTCCAACAAGAAAACATGCTGTTCACTTTTACTGATGGGGTGTCATTCTGGCAGTAGACTTTGCAATGTTACGTGTTTCAAGCACTCGAAGGGGTCATGGTTATTGAGGTAGCATTTTGAGCAGAACTTATGGGTATTAGGGCAGGAAAAACACCACTCATGGATGATGCTGTTGATGTCACATCATGGGAGGAGCCAGGAGAGCTTGACTCTGATGAAACTCCAAAAGATGTAGCAGCCAACGAAATACTTGTAGGGTTCACAGGTGAAGTTGAAAAGGACTCAAGAACTGAAGTTGCTGGGTTTATTCGTTTCTGTTTCTGGCGACGATTGCAAAACCACACACGAACTACTTCTTTATCCATAGCTAGCGACTTTGCAAGCATGGTAATTTCATCTGATGTTGGTTTCGGCATCTGTTTAAAGGCTCTTTCTAGCATTACCGCACATTGGTTTCAATGCTAGTTCTTTTCTTCCGTTTTCTTCCAATGGCATCAGGTGTATTATTGATATGTGTGTGTAAAGCTGGATTATTATGGGAAGCATTGGCATCTTCCAACCATCGCTGTAAAAGTGGTTTAAGTTTGCACATATTTTTGAAGCTGAGGTTAAGTGCCTCAAACCGGGATATTGTGGTTTGACTAAAGTCATTTCCATATAGTTTACCCATAGCTAGACCCACGTCTCCTTGAGTGAATCCTAGATATGAAAAAGGAAGTTTTAGTTTTGTGACAGTATCAATGAAAATATGTCTGTCTTCTAAACTTTAACTACTTTACTAAGAAAATAATTTTTCATTGTATAAGGTTTACTAAATATTAGTCAAATGTTTCAGTCTATCATCTTACCGTTTACTCAGTTATTTGTTTAAACATTAAATACTAGTAATGTCTTCTCACCCATCTTTATTCTCTTTTGCTTGAAACTCTTGGCAAACTGCTCCAATTCTTCCAAATCCATATTCTCTTCAGACCTGGGCTCATTCACTCGGGATTTGATTTGTGAGGTAACATTTACATTCTAGTTACAAAAATACTAGGAGTTATGAGTATTTTGTAAAAAACAATAACAAAATTCAAGAACATAGATCAACAGCTAACAAAGAAATGGTTGAAACAAAGATTCTTTTTTTCATAGCAAAATGTAATTAAGCAAGATGAAGTTATAGATGGTTCTCATTGAGACAAAGAATACCATTACACTAAGTTTTCTACTCAATTTCAAATAGCCATACATATCCTTTGTATACTTAGTGTGTATAAAGTTTCCTAATGGTCAGTTAAGATGCAGTTTGACATCAGATGCAGATTGCAATATTCCTCTGATTTAAAGGCAAAATACTTCTAGTGAAAACATCATCTAAGACTCGTGATGAACAATTCTTCATTGGAGAGAGAGAGAGTATACTGATTAACTAATGAGTTCTTGAGTTAATCAGAATATCCTCACCTGAAATGTATTGTATTGAGTTACAGTTGTTAATTAATGTCACAACACCTATAACTGAAATGTTATTATAAAAGTTTGTGTATTGCTTGCAGATTCTGTTTTTTATAAAATCTTAAGTTAGATGGAAAAATGTATGGTTATGTGCTATGTTTTTAATCTATACATTTCTAGAAATATGTACTGTTCATTCAGAAAAACATTTAACATAACTTGATGAAAGTGGTCTTCCTGGCTAGAACCTTCTTGAAAATGTTAAAAACAACTTGAGTCATATATCAAAAGTCAATTAGAATAGATTATATTATTTAGTGTGTCAGAGATAAGGTGGACACTAGGTAACAATAGCAGATGTTGCTTGGACAGATGCTGAACCGTACATGGAGTCAGCTGCCCGATGAAATGTTGAAGAATGTTATTATGTTACTTGTGGTCTTCTGGCTGTATATTATACTATTGATTCCCCCTGTTTTTCTTTTCCTAACTAAATATACAGCACATTGTTTTGCAGCTGTCTTATTCCACCTGAATGTTAATGAAGGTATTTCATGGTTGCCACGATCAAAGGAGGCCAACATTATGCTAGTAGAATTGTGCCAGATATAGGGAAGAGAGCTTGATTTACAGCTTTACTACACGAGTCTTACAGAAAACATTATTGTTCCATAAGAAGATAATACCCAATCAGCTGTCTCACTACTTCATGCAGGAACTATCTGTAGTTGTCCACCATGATGTTTAAATAGGAGGTAACAAGTCTTTTATCATCTTTAAAATCTTGCATAGGTTCATTTCCACATATTTCTTTTGATCCAAATTAGGTGTTTAAGATAGAGTAGTAGTCAGATAGGAGGGTAGTAGTCAGATAGGAGGCACATTTTTAGATATTCTATTACTTGGTTGATAACAATAAGATTGTTGTGAAGCTGGAATGAAAAGAGCAGCAGGTCAGTAATAGTATACTGCAAGGTTCCAATGTAGAATTCTGCTTTAAGTACTCTTGTGTCATTTTGCGATGTTACTATAGCTTGTGAGGTGTAATAAGACATCATAGGTGTAGTTGAAGTACATCCTGCGACTAGTCTGAAGCAGGTCTTTTGTATTTTTTAAAACCTTAACTAGCAGCATAGCATTCATTCTGATCACTGGTATTACATTATCTATGGAGTGTATAAGACTTTGGTAGAGTATAAGAAGATAAAATTCTTCAGCAATTTTCAATCCATTGATACCTTTGGTAGCCCTGGTTTCCGTGGTGTTAATTGGACGAGTGAAGTTAAGTTTCTTGTCAAATACAACCCTAAGATACTACAATGTTTCTTCCAGAGGACTGGTCTGCAGTGCCTGTTAAAGATGTTAGTGGTCTGTTCTCATCAGCATGACTAATTTTGAGTATCCAGAACATGAATGTGGCTTTAGCAGGATTGATGACTGTTCATATTCTGTTGCACCATTTGCTTGCCCTGCAAATGACTGCATCTTGCTTTAAATTTCAACTTTGATAGGTTAACAGCTGTACATCAGAATATTGACAGCAAAGTTCAGAACACGTCAGGTGAATGTATGTTAGATATACTGTGAGGACTGACTAGAGTGAATAACCTTGAGATAGACTAGTATTGATAGTGATTGATCTTCATTACCAGTTTTCTTGCTTCGTGATGCATCTTCTGGTATTTAGTGCAGTTATGAACCATTTTAACAAGCTACACTGATGTGTATTCTGAGAATTTTGTCAGTATAATGGGTAGATGAACTCTGTTTTAAATATTTTTTAGGTCTAATGCCACTGTCAATGTGTTCCTGACCAGATACTAAGCCATTTTATGTATCAGCTGTGAATTTTTCAGCATTGATCCAGGTTTCTATTCCACTGCAATAACTACTTAATGGTGATGGTGATAGTGGTTCTATATCATAGGTAAATCTCTTGTCTACAATCTTCTCTGGGGTCTTGACAAAGATCTTTCACAATATGATAATTAGATGATTTGTAAGGCAAGAAAGAGTTAGGATTTGATAAATACATAAGTCCATATTTCAGAGATACTAGCCATTGTCTAGCTGTGTTGGTAGTCCAACAATAACCTTGAGGTGGTGTCATCTGTAAGCTTTTTAAAATTAGAAATTTGTGAACCAACTGATCCTGGAGCTCTATGTATCTTATCTAATCTCAAGACAACTTTCATATCTACATGTGATTGAAGTTTGGATATGGACTGCTGAGTTTCTCTTGGATATCACTGTGGTCATAAATAGTTAATGTATCTGAATATGAAGGCCTCATTTTGAGAATCTCTTTTTCATCTGTGTTTAATAGGGTTAACAGGGTACCATCAAGTACCATCATTGTTTATGGTTCCTGTGCCAGCTGTAAACATGTGTAAGTGCAAGATGTGACTGATTTGCTGTTGTATATGTGGTTTAATACGGAATTTAAGTTATATTTAGAAGTGTACTTAATTTATATTGTTAAACCTGTACTTCAAAACTCTTGCTTATTCACTAAACTTGTAGAAAAGTTTCAAGTGTAAGAATCAACAATATATGTGTGTACATAAACACTGGTGTATTGTCTATATTGTTGTGCTTGCTTAACTTTCTAGAAACTCACCTCACTCCTATAAATATAACCAATATAATGAGCCAAGACACAGTCCATATTATTGGTTTGCTACAGTTAGTATACTATAGCTGTGAATAACATTTAGTAATCAGGAACTTCAGATATTTGACTAGGAACATTTATAAATTTTAAACATTACAAACCATTTAACTTCAGTAGATTCATGTTGGATATTAGTATTTCTATGAAGACATTTTCAGAGGTAAAATATTAGATATGTGATCAGTGAAGACTTAATAATGCAAGGTTATATTTCCTTTGGATTAACAATTACAAGCGTAACTAAATTGTACCTACACTAACTTGAAAATAACTCGCTCCTTGTGAACATTCAATAACACATCAATAAAAGCCCAAACCAGAAAGAAGACTCAATACTGTTTGTAAGTTTGTAAAACGTTTGTACACAGATTATTATTTGTAATAATCATTATTTTAAATTGTATTATTGTTTGTGTACTATAATATATTTGTACTAAAAAAGAAAGAAACTTTGTATAATAATCTTGTTGGCAAGTATCATGAATTGGATAAATATTGACGTTTATTTAATCCATGAATCTGAATTGTAATTTAACTTAATTTCAGGCTATTTGAAATTGTAATATGTAACAAAGAATAAAGTACTTGTGAGACTGGTCTTGTTGTAGACTTGCTTTCATTTCATGCCCTGTATTTAGGAAATTGATTACCTGTTCTCCTCCAGTTGCTGGTCATATGAGGTCCATTGTACTCACAGGTACCCACTACTCTCTTTTAATATATATATATCAGTGTTTATGGGCAATAAGTAAACTACTTGTTGATCAGAATTCCTGTTCCTTACCTGTCTGCCTCAAGAAGGCAGACTAGTAAAAGCCAGTTAGTCAAAGTAGTTGTCCATCTGAATGATGCCACTATTTTTTAAGTGGGCATACACTAATCAATAGAGTATACAAATACATGTTAAAAACCTCCCTGGCATAGAACCACATGCTGATCAGTCCAGTTTGAAAAACGAAGAAACTGTATCCTGTTTCCTCCCTCTAGTAACAGAATGTGGTAAAGTGTTATCCGTGCTTGATGACCTGTTAATCTATCCAGCATGTGTAATATTTTACATCTTGCACATCTAAGTTGTTTTGGCGATTTGATACCATTTTACAGAGATTCATTAGATTTTAAGTTGCAAGCAATTACACTCCAGGTTACAGTCTGTTAAAGTGAGTTATTAAGATTGTTGGTCAGTTAAGTAACCAGTGCATGAATTAGTTAGTATATCTATTACTTCAGCAAGTTAGTCAGTTCAGTGCTGTAAATATTGTGTGTGTGTGTGTTCTGATGAAGAAATATAGGTATGAAATGAATAAGTGGAATGGAAGTTCTGTTAGATATAGTTCTCACTTTACAAATACATCATCACAATAAATAATGGTCACACTAAACATTTAACTTGAAATTCAAGAAATAAAACACTTTGATTGTCATTAAATGAATTGAACTTTGCTTTCTCATTTTTATAGAATAGTCCAAATGAACCTGTTGAAGAAGATAAATTATTAGAAGAAAGTTATAATACTGCTCTTATGACGAGGATTTTCTTTAACTGTCACTTAATAATAAACATTTGATTCAGAAAATAAACAAGTTAAGGTCAATTGAAACCATTTTCTGCATTAAGTTTGAAACATAAAGTTTTGAAACTAACAAGAAGCTAAGAGCACCTGGATGTTTTAAACTATCAGATTAATGGTATTGAAATAAATTTTCCTGATTTTATACAAGGCTATTTTACCTTTATATTAATAATTACAAGCTCAGATTTCATGCAGTATATTAATTAATATGAACTGCATAATGTACTGTAATATGAGTACAACATGACAACTTACCCCTTCAGCTGTTACAAAACATGAAATTACTTCAAAGTTAGCTAATGTGTGAATAATTTTATCATGATTTTTTTTATTTATTCACTTTTAAATCACATTTAATACAGCCAACCTTAAGAGTTTTTGAATTATCCGTATTATGAGAGTGATACTACAGAGAAAAATTCAATATGTGATCTAACTGTGCAAAATCTTTTAAATCACACTAATAATAATAGCCACATGGATGACAATAACTTAAATAAAATACAAAACTGGTTATTTGTCAAAATTTGATTGCTGGATCTCTCTGAAAGGTCATAAGATGTTCATATTGTAAACCACCTGTTTAAAAGACTAACACAAACCTTAGGTTGGGGTAGAGAGAGGGATGAGAGACCTTGTAGTTCTTGCTCTGGTTTGGAGAATTGAGACTGATGCTGTTGTTGGGGTGCAGCAGGTGTTGGTACTTGTGATGTTAATACCTGTTGAGGAAGGGAAATAGCAGCAGCTTGTAGCTGTAAGTTCTGTAAAGACTGCTGCATCAGAAGTCCCTGTGAAGGAGGTATTAAAAGAAACTGTAACATACTTATAAACTGAATTTTTCTGTGGTTTTATTCCAGTTCCAATTTTTCTTGAAGCTGTATTGTTAATAAATGAATCGTGATAAAGTGAAAATGATTCTGTAACAGCTTGCTAAGTTAATGTCTACCATATGCTTAACTACTGTTAAACAAAAATTAAAATATTTTATATATATATACACATGCATACAGCATTGTAAATGATTATGGAAATGTGGAACACATACAGGAGTCAGAAACAATAATTAATTACAAGTGTTAATTTATCACTAGTGTAATACGTTATTACAAAAGATTCGAAACAGTAGTGAATAAGTTGTAAATTCCACTTGTATTTTAAGTTAACATTAAATAGAGTGGTACACGTCGATTTTAATGATACCATAAAATTATCAACGTATGATTGTGAAATATTTTTTCAGATGTCCCATATCACCCCTCATAGTTCAGCAAAGATAATTGGTTGCAATTCAAACTTTTAATTGTTCCACATAAGCTTGTAGAGCCTTAAAGATTTTGTAAAGGATGGTTCTGAGTATTTTATTAACCCAGACCTTTTCTCCAGGTGTCACCTCACCATGTTTGTGGTGTGATTGGAACTACCATGTTGCTGAAAGATGAACCACTACCCAATAGTTATTGTTCATGAGACAACTACATGAGTGTCTAGGATTATATTTTGTAAGGCGTCATAATTAACTGAGTTACAGCCAATTGGTCACCCAGCATGCTTCATTGTAGATACTGTACATTGACAGCAGTACCACTTGCAGCATGCTTCATTGTAGATACTGTACATTGACAGCAGTACCATTCTCCTTTCTGCCATTTGTTTGTCAATTTAAATTTGGATTCATCTTCAAAGAGCATACTTCTATAATTTTGCTCATCTCATTGTTTCAACTGTGATGCTTATTTCAGTTTTTATATGGTTATCTCTTACAAATAATAAGATTTGAGAAACTTCTGTTTCTATACAATTCATACTAATTTCAATCTTCAATGGGGAGTAACCTCTGTTAGCCATGTTAGTAATGTGATAGATCTGTTGTGGTAGCCATGAGCGCAACACCATACTATTTATGGGAATAGTATGACTAGCCATGAGTGCAACACCATACTATTTATGGGAATAGTATGACTGCTTGTATCATTATAAGTCTTATGCTGGTGTGGTGCTATCTGATTGGATGAATGATAGCCAATCACAGTGTAAGATATCATCTCATGATTGTACACTAGTGCAGTTGGTGGTCTTTCTATAGAAGAAGTGATGCTATCTTGTAATGTTTCGTTTTTATGCTAATTTTTTTTTATGTTTTCCATAATTATTTTCAATATTATGTTTATACACACAGTATACGGCCAAAAGTTTGTGGACACCCGACCATCACACCCGTATATGTTTGTTGAATATCTCATTCCAAAACCGTGGACATTGATATGGAGTTGGTTTCCCCCTCCACGCTTCTGGGAAGGATTTTCACTACAGTTTGGAACATGACTGCAGAGATTTGCTCCTATTCAGCTGCAAGAGCATTAGTGAGGTTGGGCGAAAAGGCTAATGTTGCTTCCAGAGGCAGTTTGGAACTCAATAGTGAATGTTGCAACTGCGGACAGAAGATTTTTAAGCACTACACACTTCAACACTCAGTGGTCCTAGTGAGCTTGTGTGGCCTACCGCTTTGTGGCTGAGCTGTTGTTGCTTCTAGATGTTTCCACTTCACAATAACAACACTTACAGTTGACCAGGGCAGCTTTAGTAGGGAAGAAATTTGACGAATTGACTTGTTGGAAAAGTGTCATCCTATGACAGTGCCATGTTGAAAGTCACTGAGCTCTTCAGTAGAACCAGTTCCACTGCCAATGTTTGTCTATGGAGATTGCATGGCTGTGTGCTTGATTTTACACACCTATTAGCAATGGATGTGGCTGAAATAGCCAAACCCACTAATTAGAAGTGGTGTTGACATACTTTTGGCCATTTAGTGTATATATGCACATGTGTTTGGATGTGTGGCTGTACTACCTATTCTCTATATGTTGAATAATTCTGAATGAAAGTTATATAAACTATCCTTGTGAATGAATACTTTATTCCATGAGACTTTAAAATGCAATACATAACATTTCTACATTACATTAAACAACTATTTATAAACAACCTGCTGTAACGTACTATAACTAGGAAAGAAATTGTGACACGCAAGTACATTTTTCAGTGAAAACATAAATATCTCAATTTGCATACTTGGTTTTGAAGAAATAACTGAGCTTGAATGTTGGCAGACAAGTGACTGGGTTGGAGGTACACAAACTGACTCATGTTGTGTAGACTGTGTTGGAGCTGTTGCTGGAATTCTTGAATGTTTTGTGGACTGAGCTGTAGACCAGGTAAGCCAGAGGATGCTGGAAGCTACAGTAAGAAGATAAAATGTTATCTGTTTCATGAGAAAATCCTGCTGCACTTTTGGCCTTTGAGCCCATTAAACATTTATTATATTTTTTATGCTTGATAAAAGGTTCACATGAGACACTGTTTTATAATCAGAGTAATGTCTTACAATAAAATATTATCTTTATTTACTGTTGCAGAACTATGATCTCTGAACCACTGTTTCAAACTAAAACTGTCATATTTTGATATTTAAAGCAGTGTCTTACGTTATTCAACATATTTTCCTCTCACAGCACTTTCTCATAAATAGACTGTGTGAATAATGATCTCTGAACCTCTGTTTGACACTAAAACTGTCATAGTCTGATATAATATATCCCATAAAGCCTTTTTGTCTCCAGTATTTTATGTTTATCTGATTTTGAAATTATCTCTTTGCTGTTTCACAAAAAGTAGACAGCCTAATCGTTTTACTGTTGGATTACGAAAAGACAGGAGAAGATCTCATAACAAATATATATTAAATTGAATAACTAGTTTTATTACTTTGATGGTATCTCATTCACCTGCACCTTTACCAATTCCCCTTTAATGTGTTCGTTCTTTGCTGGGACACTGTGTAGTGCTCTTAGCATTTAGGAACAACTGAACCACAAACTCCCAAGGACAGTAACATATCAATTGTTACTCTGCTAAGTTGTGTTGTAATTGTATTTAATATTAATATTAGTTAACTTGAAATATCTTAATTTTATGTTCTTAAGAACAATACTAACTATGATATTAAAATAACTAAACATAAAACGTGCATATATGAGAACACACTAGACACGTGCTCAACTGACCTTTCCCATCAGAAACTGCTGTGCCAGTCCTTGTATTAACATTGACTCTTGACTAGGGGGTAGCCATTAACTGCACAGAGATAGAAAATTATATGCTGGTTACAAAGAAATGAAATCCATATAATAATGTCATAATTTTATCTCTGTTAATTTTTAATCTCTTGGAATTCTACAATAGTTAACACTGTTAACACCAGTGGTAATAGTCTCTGTGTAATGTTGCTACACAGGCCTAATGAGGTCTAGTTATACCACTAGTTAGTGTCTCATTAATTAAAGTTGTTTTTAATTTATTAGGATTTTGATGGAAAAAGTAATAAAAAATGTAAATTTGTAATATTAAGATATATTATTACCAATACATATGTTACACAATTAAAACATAATCTACAGAATAGTGTTGTGACAATAATTATGTAAAAAACAAGTTCCAGTACACAATGATACATTTTGTTAAAAATATTAAACTTAATTTTATGGTAATATGGTCCACAGCTACATGAGCATTAGTACACATGGCTTGAGGCCCACTTCTGTCCAGCAGTACCTCAAATCCCTAGTAGATTCCTCATTATAAACCAGAAGAGAAAACCATGATGAATATCATACTGAAATGCCACACACATATTTATTGAATGGAAGACTTAATGTGTGCATTGTTACCTGGTTTAGTGACAGGTGTCCTGTAGCTGCTAAAGTTCCAGCTCTTGTGGTGCTCACCACTGAAGTAGATGAGGATGTTCCTACGGACACATGAGCGGATGGTTTAGTGTGAGAAGCTGACACTTCTGGTTTATGCAACTGACCATTGAACATGTGTTTATATTTGTTTGCTTGACTTGTAGCATCAATTGGTTCATCATCCATAGCCTGAATAAAGACAGCAGAAATGTATCCTTGTATTTTATCAATACTATAGTATTATAAAGTATAAAAAGCCTTGAGCTCTTCAAATATTAAGATATTAAAATGCTACTAGATTCACCTGTGATTTACACAACTTCTTTACAGTACAAATAGTGGATTTTGTTTAAATGCTGTCATCTAACAACCTCACAGAAAACCATTTGAATGTTCACAACAATCATTATGTTATGCAGGTTTTAAAGAGGATATTGATATAATTTGTTTGTAGTTAACCACATATTGGGTTATCTGTACTCTGCCCACCATGAGTATCGAAACATGGTTTTTAACGTTGTAAGTCTGAAGATGTACTGCTGTGCCACTGGGGGGAACATATTGAAATTGTAAACTACAGTAATAAGTATTATATATATATATACATCTTTGTTTGTATAAAAATGCTTTATAAATAACTTACATTCGTACACCATAAGATATATGAAACACTCATAGAAGTCGAATGATGCATTGTGCACCAGTGGTGCTGTTTTTTGTATTGCTTGCTCCAATTTCTTCTGTAAATTTTCAGAAATTATTTCAATATTTGTTTTGTATAGATGTATTTAGGACTGGAGCCTTGGTCACCAAGTTTAGATCCTGTTGGCTTAAACAACTAGAAAACCTATTCATTATAAGATATAAAATTATTTTAATTTATAAACTTAAAGAAATGTTCTTTTCTATGCTGTCACTTCCAGACATTAGATTTATTTAAGGTCTTTCATAATACTAAGTCATATCCATATGTTTTTTTTTAAATACATTTAAATGTACGTTATATGCTTACATGTATATTAACATAAATATGTATTAACATTGTTAACAATGTAGCATCTGTAACCTACTAACACCTGCAGCTACGTTCAACTTAAAACAACAATTGTTGTTATTCAACTTACAAGATTGAGTGCTCTGTCTGAGTCAGCATCGCCATCTAGCGGTATGTCACCAGAATCATGACTAGTAACACTGTCTTGAGTGTCATTGGACAGATCACCATTCATACCTACATCTGAGGAAATGAGAAACACATACATTTGGATAGTAGTTGAATTAAAAGAAGAGTATGATGATTCATAGTAATAAATAATAAAACAAGAATATCCATGTATTACATTTTCATGTGCATTGATAACCTTAAGGGTAAGAGTAGCAACCACAATAACCAGAGGAATGTCAGGAATATATTAAGGAGTTAGTTGTATTCTCCCACAGTTACTGAGTTTAAGTAGCACAACATTGAAACAAAGTAAAAAAAAACAACAACAAAAACTTTTATATAAAAATATGTGACAATGTTTCTTGCTGGCAGAAAGAGGTTTTACTTGTTTTTTTTTTTATCCTGAATGGGTTGTTCTGTTCTAGATTTCTATATTATCATGTACAAAAAAATATCAGTTATTTTCCATCTCAGTGTTCATACGTCACTCACATTTTTAGCTGACCGTGATGAAAGTGAGTATCTTCCAGACATTTATAAACTTAGGTACAGATATGTAGCTGGAGACATTAATGACAAGAATAGAACAAATATCCAACTGGAACATGTGCCTTGACCATGTGTAGCTAGCACTCAGAACTGCACAATGTAGATTTCCTATATATGATGAGTGAGTGCTCTAAAAGCACATGTAACTGGTATATTTTGAAAATTGCTGTATGAAATAGTATCAATACCAATTTAATTTTTTAACTGCTTCAGGTATGCTATGGTTCAACAGATTCATTATGGAAGTAGTGCTTGTATACATGACTTGTGTTGTTTTATCCACTAGTAGATTCTTCTTAATTATGTTGCATATTGTTGCTCAGATTAATTGAATGGCTTTTGGCACTGACCATATTACTATATTTTCCAATACCATTAACTACAAGGGATATTCCCAGTTTGGAAGATCCAAATTGGTAGTGCCAGTAATGTGGGTTGAACAACAGAGAACTTTCGTCCTGAGATAGTAGCAGTGGAGTGTCTTAGGGTATGAAGAAGTTCATATGACATGCTTATGATCAAAGGAGCCACTGCTAGCTTCCTAGATACTGAGTATTTTTGGGACTTTTGTTTCTGAACAAAGTGCAGTATTCCCCAATGAGCAAAACTTTGAGAGAGTCTGGTAAAAGACAAGATAGCCAAACGAATGAAGAATTTGTATTAAAACATGTGTTCATATAGACTTGTATTTGTCAGTAGTTCACCAGGAAGTAAAGTTAGTATTAAAACATGTGTTCATATAGACTTGTATTTGTCAGTAGTTCACCAGGAAGTAAAGTTGGTATTAAAACATGTGTTCATATAGACTTGTATTTGTCAGTAGTTCACCAGGAAGTAAAGTTGGTATTAAAACATGTGTTCATATAGACTTGTATTTGTCAGTAGTTCACCAGGAAGTAAAGTTAGTATTAAAACATGTGTTCATATAGACTTGTATTTGTCAGTAGTTCACCAGGAAGTAAAGTTGGTATTAAAACATGTGTTCATATAGACTTGTATTTGTCAGTAGTTCACCAGGAAGTAAAGTTGGTATTAAAACATGTGTTCATATAGACTTGTATTTGTCAGTAGTTCACCAGGAAGTAAAGTTAGTATTAAAACATGTGTTCATATAGACTTGTATTTGTCAGTAGTTCACCAGGAAGTAAAGCTAGTATTAAAACATGTGTTCATATAGACTTGTATTTGTCAGTAGTTCACCAGGAAGTAAAGTTAGTATTAAAATATGTGTTCATATAGACTTGTATTTGTCAGTAGTTCATCAGGAAGTAAAGTTGGTATTAAAACATGTGTTCATATAGACTTGTATTTGTCAGTAGTTCACCAGGAAGTAAAGTTGGTATTAAAACATGTGTTCATATAGACTTGTATTTGTCAGTAGTTCACCAGGAAGTAAAGTTGGTATTAAAACATGTGTTCATATAGACTTGTATTTGTCAGTAGTTCACCAGGAAGTAAAGTTAGTATTAAAACATGTGTTCATATAGACTTGTATTTGTCAGTAGTTCACCAGGAAGTAAAGTTAGTATTAAAACATGTGTTCATATAGACTTGTATTTGTCAGTAGTTCATCAGGAAGTAAAGTTGGTATTAAAACATGTGTTCATATAGACTTGTATTTGTCAGTAGTTCACCAGGAAGTAAAGTTGGTATTAAAACATGTGTTCATATAGACTTGTATTTGTCAGTAGTTCACCAGGAAGTAAAGTTGGTATTAAAACATGTGTTCATATAGACTTGTATTTGTCAGTAGTTCACCAGGAAGTAAAGTTGGTATTAAAACATGTGTTCATATAGACTTGTATTTGTCAGTAGTTCACCAGGAAGTAAAGTTGGTATTAAAACATGTGTTCATATAGACTTGTATTTGTCAGTAGTTCACCAGGAAGTAAAGTTAGTATTAAAACATGTGTTCATATAGACTTGTATTTGTCAGTAGTTCACCAGGAAGTAAAGTTGGTATTAAAACATGTGTTCATATAGACTTGTATTTGTCAGTAGTTCACCAGGAAGTAAAGTTGGTATTAAAACATGTGTTCATATAGACTTGTATTTGTCAGTAGTTCACCAGGAAGTAAAGTTGGTATTAAAACATGTGTTCATATAGACTTGTATTTGTCAGTAGTTCACCAGGAAGTAAAGTTAGTATTAAAACATGTGTTCATATAGACTTGTATTTGTCAGTAGTTCACCAGGAAGTAAAGTTGGTATTAAAACATGTGTTCATATAGACTTGTATTTGTCAGTAGTTCACCAGGAAGTAAAGTTAGTATTAAAACATGTGTTCATATAGACTTGTATTTGTCAGTAGTTCACCAGGAAGTAAAGTTAGTATTAAAACATGTGTTCATATAGACTTGTATTTGTCAGTAGTTCATCAGGAAGTAAAGTTGGTATTAAAACATGTGTTCATATAGACTTGTATTTGTCAGTAGTTCACCAGGAAGTAAAGTTGGTATTAAAACATGTGTTCATATAGACTTGTATTTGTCAGTAGTTCACCAGGAAGTAAAGTTAGTATTAAAACATGTGTTCATATAGACTTGTATTTGTCAGTAGTTCACCAGGAAGTAAAGTTGGTATTAAAACATGTGTTCATATAGACTTGTATTTGTCAGTAGTTAACCAGGAAGTAAAGTTGGTATTAAAACATGTGTTCATATAGACTTGTATTTGTCAGTAGTTCACCAGGAAGTAAAGTTAGTATTAAAACATGTGTTCATATAGACTTGTATTTGTCAGTAGTTCACCAGGAAGTAAAGTTAGTATTAAAACATGTGTTCATATAGACTTGTATTTGTCAGTAGTTCACCAGGAAGTAAAGCTAGTATTAAAACATGTGTTCATATAGACATGTATTTGTCAGTAGTTCACCAGGAAGTAAAGTTGGTATTAAAACATGTGTTCATATAGACATGTATTTGTCAGTAGTTCACCAGGAAGTAAAGTTGGTATTAAAACATGTGTTCATATAGACTTGTATTTGTCAGTAGTTCACCAGGAAGTAAGGTTAGTATTAAAACATGTGTTCATATAGACTTGTATTTGTCAGTAGTTCACCAGGAAGTAAAGTTAGTATTAAAACATGTATTCATATAGACTTGTATTTGTCAGTAGTTCACCAAGAAGTAAAGTTAGTATTAAAACATGCGTTCATATAGACTTGTATTTGTCAGTAGTTCACCAGGAAGTAAAGTTGGTATTAAAACATGTGTTCATATAGACATGTATTTGTCAGTAGTTCACCAGGAAGTAAGGTTAGTATTAAAACATGTGTTCATATAGACTTGTATTTGTCAGTAGTTCACCAGGAAGTAAAGTTGGTATTAAAACATGTGTTCATATAGACTTGTATTTGTCAGTAGTTCACCAGGAAGTAAAGCTAGTATTAAAACATGTGTTCATATAGACTTGTATTTGTCAGTAGTTCACCAGGAAGTAAAGTTAGTATTAAAACATGTGTTCATATAGACTTGTATTTGTCAGTAGTTCACCAGGAAGTAAAGTTGGTATTAAAACATGTGTTCATATAGACTTGTATTTGTCAGTAGTTCACCAGGAAGTAAAGTTAGTATTAAAACATGTGTTCATATAGACTTGTATTTGTCAGTAGTTCACCAGGAAGTAAAATTGGTATTAAAACATGTGTTCATATAGACTTGTATTTGTCAGTAGCTCACCAGGAAGTAAAATTGGTATTAAAACATGTGTTCATATAGACTTGTATTTGTCAGTAGTTCACCAGGAAGTAAAGTTGGTATTAAAACATGCGTTCATATAGACTTGTATTTGTCAATAGTTCACCAGGAAGTAAAGTTGGTATTAAAACATGCGTTCATATAGACATGTATTTGTCAGTAGTTCACCAGGAAGTAAAGTTGGTATTAAAACATGTGTTCATATAGACTTGTATTTGTCAGTAGTTCACCAGGAAGTAAAGTTGGTATTAAAACATGTGTTCATATAGACTTGTATTTGTCAGTAGTTCACCAGGAAGTAAAGCTAGTATTAAAACATGTGTTCATATAGACATGTATTTGTCAGTAGTTCACCAGGAAGTAAAGTTGGTATTAAAACATGTGTTCATATAGACTTGTATTTGTCAGTAGTTCACCAGGAAGTAAGGTTAGTATTAAAACATGTGTTCATATAGACTTGTATTTGTCAGTAGTTCACCAGGAAGTAAAGTTGGTATTAAAACATGTGTTCATATAGACTTGTATTTGTCAGTAGTTCACCAGGAAGTAAAGTTAGTATTAAAACATGTGTTCATATAGACTTGTATTTGTCAGTAGTTCACCAGGAAGTAAAGTTAGTATTAAAACATGTGTTCATATAGACTTGTATTTGTCAGTAGTTCACCAGGAAGTAAAGTTGGTATTAAAACATGTGTTCATATAGACTTGTATTTGTCAGTAGTTCACCAGGAAGTAAAGCTAGTATTAAAACATGTGTTCATATAGACTTGTATTTGTCAGTAGTTCACCAGGAAGTAAAGTTAGTATTAAAACATGTGTTCATATAGACTTGTATTTGTCAGTAGTTCACCAGGAAGTAAAGTTGGTATTAAAACATGTGTTCATATAGACTTGTATTTGTCAGTAGTTCACCAGGAAGTAAGGTTAGTATTAAAACATGTGTTCATATAGACTTGTATTTGTCAGTAGTTCACCAGGAAGTAAAATTGGTATTAAAACATGTGTTCATATAGACTTGTATTTGTCAGTAGCTCACCAGGAAGTAAAATTGGTATTAAAACATGTGTTCATATAGACTTGTATTTGTCAGTAGTTCACCAGGAAGTAAAGTTGGTATTAAAACATGCGTTCATATAGACTTGTATTTGTCAATAGTTCACCAGGAAGTAAAGTTGGTATTAAAACATGCGTTCATATAGACTTGTATTTGTCAATAGTTCACCAGGAAGTAAAGCTAGTATTAAAACATGCATTCATATAGACTTGTATTTGTCAGTAGTTCACCAGGAAGTAAAGTTGGTATTAAAACATGCGTTCATATAGACTTGTATATCACCATGTGCATACATATAAACATCACGTACTATGATACACATTTGTAGTGGTACAATGCCTTAAGCTCGTGCACCACACTCACAGTAACTACTAGTTATGTATTGATATCTGCCTTACCGTATTGTGCTGCCATCTAGGAGCCATATATTCTACTCGCCCTTTCAACTAATTTCGTCACTGGATGAATTCAGGCAAGCTAATATTTTTCAGCTAACACTAAATCGGCCAGGATTAATATTCGTGCTGTTTCTACAGTACACATCAACACAGGTTTAATATCATATCACAAAGTATAGTATACTCACTGTCCTAAACATCCACAAACACCAGCAACTGAATTATTGCGGCAGTGTTCGCGTCTCAGACACATAAATACAAGAAATATCTAATTAGACAAGGAATTTTCCACTAAAACCTGAACAATTCTTTGTTGAGAAAGAACAATGTGTTATGTCAGAGAGGACGTCGTCTCTTTGAAAAAAAACACAAAAATAACAAATCCTGGAGTCGTGGCACCAACACTTCTTACTATTTTATTTTGTGTATTGGTTGTTTGTTTTTGAATTTCGCGCAAAGCTACATGAAAGCTATCTGCGCTAACTGTCCCTAATTTAGCAGTTTAAGACTAGATGGAAGGCAGCTAGTCATCACCACCCATCTCTAACTCTTGGGCTACTCTTTTACCATTGAATAGTGGGATTGACCGTTACATTATAACACCCCCATGGCTGAAATGGCGAGCATGTTTGGTGCGATGGGGATTCGAACTCGCAACCCTCAGATTACGTCGACAGAAAGAGAGGTTTCAATATCTATTTTATTCTGGAGATATTTTATTCCAGAAAGAAAGAATGTCATATTGTGTGCATGAAAATACTACCACTATCCTTCTCAATGCAGGCGCGACTCACATCATTGTTTTTCCCAAGTGAAATGAAGATAACATGGTCTCTAGACATAGACACTTTCATAAGTACCTTTATATATCAGGAATTTATTATATTTAACATAATTAACATTTTTGTGATTCAGCCGATTTCAGATTTTTATTTTACATTTATAGTATAAACATCTGTGACAAAATGACAACCACCAATCCCTTACATGTGCCTATACGTTGGACTCGTAATCCGAGGGTCGCGGATTTGAATCCCTGTCACACCAAACATGTGCTCGCTCTTTCAGCCGTGAGGGCATTATAATGTGAAGGTCAATCCCACTATTCATTAGTAAAAAGTAGTTCAACAGCTGGCGGTGGGTGGTGATTACTAGCTGCCTTCCCTCTAGTCTTACACTGCTAAATTAGGGACGGCTAGCACAGATAGACCTCGTGTAGCTTTTCGCGAAATTCAAAACAAACCAAATTTTAGACTTTTAGCGTCATTCGTGGAACCTCAACGCGGTGAAAATAAACGAGGTTATCATGTCGTAGAAAAAAATTAATAACCAAGGGTTTTGTTTTAAGTACATTAAATGCCAAACATTTTATCATAAGAGTTGCTTTTATTTAACCAGTATCGTGTATCATCATCGTTTATTGTCAAAAGTTTAAGACACAGAAAGATGAGCATTTGTATTCTGTTCAGTATTGTTTATCTCCGTCACACCAAACATGCTCGCCACTTTCAGTTGTGGGGGCGTTATAATGTAACGGTCAATCCCACTATTCGTTGGTAAAAGAGTAGCCCAAAAGTTGGCGGTGGGTGGTGATGACTAGCTGCCTTATTCCTTCCAGCCTTACATTGCTAAATTCAAAACAAACCAAACAAACGAAACTAATCTTCTCATGTCGCAAGCTAACTCCTCATTGTTCTTGAAGCATAACCATACATGGTTATTTTATAAATACACGCAACTAAAAACGATTGTTTTATTTTGTTGAATTTCGCGCAAAGCTACTCGAGGGCTATCTGCGCTAGCCTTCTTTAATTGAGAAGTGTAAGACTAGAGGGAAGGCAGCTAGTCATCACCACCCACCGCCAACTCTTGGGCTACTCTTTTACCAACGAATAGTGGGATTGACCGTAACATTATAACGCCCCCACGGCTGGGAGGGCGAGCAAGTTTGGTGAGACGGGGATTCGAACCCGCGACCCTCGAATTACGAGTTGAACGCCTTAACACGCTTGGCCATGCAACTGAGAACGAACTAAAAGTAATAAGTAGGGAGTAAGAAATAATTAAACGTTTAGGTACTTGAAGAAAAATATTTGAAATATTATGTAATCAGTTCTTATAAATCTTTAGATTCGTGGAGAAAGTGTGTGAAATCGAACTATTTTCTTGGTATTTTTTTACAATTACTTATTCAATAAAGATAAAATACATTATTTACCAAAGCAGTTGACAGATGGCGCAACCAAATAATACCATGAGTATTTAAACTCGTTTTTTTAAAACCTGTAAAATTTATAATAATATCAATGTCTTACGGTTTAAATCCTATATGGAGCACACAATCGTGTTTTTTATGTAGATGGTGTATTTCACAACAAACTGGTGACGAGCCTAGTTTTTGTGTTAAAGTACATACTACAAGTCTTAATCCGTGATCTCTCGAACAGTTGAGATGTCTCCAGAAACTGACTAAACCTATTACCTCGGAAAATGTCTGACCCATTCCTAGAACTGAAAGGGAGCGATATCTTGGAACAAGCTCCTCTAAAGTGCTCGCGAATCTAAGAGTAAATTATATTGTGTAAAACGAACACTATACATTCTTAGTACTGTTACTAGTATTAGATCATTCGAGGCACGCACTGCCTGCCTCATCCAGTAACACTTAGCAAGGGGACTATGACAGATGATGATGGATAAGCAGCTCATAAATAGAAAATATTATACATACTTTGTGTGCCAGTTTATTAATACCTAAAGACGAAACAATTAAGTAATGTACCAACGAATTGCCTAGCTGTCGTGTTGACTTTGAAAAGTGATTCAAGACCAGAAAGGCAGCGACCATCTGAAGATAGTTTCAAAAATCAAAATTTAATGGTTCGACGAATTTTGTGTCTGAACGTCACCAATCTTTCAGACTGTCGAATTAAACGTCTGTGTAATCTTATCATGTATATTTTCATTGAAATTTACCAGACGTTTAAAACCTTTTCCAATAACAAAATCTGTGGCAATGATCTTTGACGTCATAAAGATCGATGGTGAGCTTTAGACCAAATCCTGAAGGTCCAATTACATCTAAATAATGGATCTTTCTGACTAAAAACTAGCTTCAAATGGCTAAGGACCATTATTTGAGCAGACGCAATCATTGCAATTTGTGCTTTCCAAAAAGACTGTTGAATATTTTGTCAGGTGACCAAATTTTTAATCTGTGCTACAGTAAACTGTGATAGATGTGCCACGTTCATGCACAAAGTCCAAAAAGTGCCCTGGTCATTAATCTTGTTTGAAACCACAAATATACAATAAAAAATGTGAATGAAGTTGAGAATGAAGTCAGGACAGAGGTCACGACAGTGCCATAGAAAGCGATGCTCTTCAAATTCTAGTAACTAGACACATTTATCATTTGTAGTGCTGAAAACGGTGATCGGGTTTTCCACGTGATAGCCAGGTCACATGAGTACAGGTTGTCATCAAAGAACCTCATTGTTGAAAGTATACCAAACGAAAACGTTTGATTTCTAATCGTGAAGAGCCCAGCATGTCCAAGCGTGTTAAGGCGTTCGATTCACAATCCGAGGGTCGCGGGTTCGAATCCCGGTCGCACCAAACATGCTCGCCCTCCCAGTCGTGAGGGCGTTATAATGTGGCGGTCAACCCCACTATTCGTTGCTAAAAAGTAGCCCAAGAGTTGACGGTGGGTGGTGATGACTAGCTGCCTTCCCTCTAGTCTCATACTGTTAAATTAGGGACGGCTAGCGCAGATAGCTCTCGAGTAGCTTCGCGCGTAATTCAAAACAAACAAACAAATTTGTAATCACAAAATTAATGTTTCCATCGATTACTGATAATCAGGGACACACCAGTTTGAGAATTTATTCATCGGCATCCAATGAAAAACGGCACAAACATTCACCACAGAAATAACTTAATTTTTTTGTTAGTTTAAAGTACAGTCAACACAAAAAAAACAAGCAACAAGACTGTCACAAATACAACGAAGAAGACACCTACACTTACATCAGCCTGTTAACAACGAGTATTTTTGTGTCTATGTACATATTTCACGGAAATGTCAGAAACATACAAGAAATCGAACAAACAAAAAACAGAAACTTCTAAAGGAAAATATTCAATTATTTGTATGTTCTACAAGAGACAGAAAAGCGAATGATATATCTAAGAAAGTAAAATTCAACATGGCAAAATACCCAGAAACAGGAAATTCAACTAATTTTTTAAAAACATTCGTAACTATCCTAAGTAATACACATAATTTAAATTTATTCTTCAATATATTTTACAATTGAGCATTGTAGTCCTCGTACTGTAAACTAATACCACTCTTTACTTCGATAATTTATTTTAGTGTCTTAAACTGTGCTGTGCTCTAAACAGACAAAGTTTCGACAGTATATAAATTCAAATATATATACATATATATATGTCAAAGGAAATGAATATTCGAGCCTTATATCATTTTATGAACAAAAGCAATTTCCAACAATATTTTTACAAAATAACAATATATTTTAAGAAATAAACACTTACACTCATGTATACTTTTCTCTAATAATGCTTTTCCTATCATCATGTACAAATGCTCATATAAAAGTGTGCAAACAATATACAACACTTATCTTCCAAATAAACAAAATATTAATTTTTAGACAGTTTTATAGAAGCATTATATTGTTGTGGAAAGTTAGGTCTGGTGCGGCTTGTTTGCTTGTTTGTTTTGAATTTCGCGCAAAGCTACTCATGGGGCTATCTGCGCTAGCTGTCCCTAATTTAGCAGTGTAAGACTAGAAGGAAGGCAGCTAGTCATCACCACCCACCGCCAACTCTTGGGCTACTCTTTTACCAAGTAATAGTGAGGTTGGTCGCCATATTATAACGCTCCCACGGTTGAAAGGGTAAACATGTTTGATGCGACGGGGATTCAAAGCCGTGACCCTTAGATTACGAGTCGAACGCCTTAGCCCACCTGGCCATGCCGGGGCCTCTGGTGCGGTAACTACAACTGAAGTGAAGCAATATCAAACAAAAGAGACGTGAATAGAATGTTCGTAATGTTGAAATACTCTGAAAACATCAAATTAACTCACTACCGTCCAACATCTGAGGTAATTGGTATGACAGCATATCCCTTCCTAAACTTAAGATGACGTCCAGAAATGTAAGAAAATGCGCACTCTGCTAAAAAAAAAAAAGTACAAAAGAAACAAACAAACGAATCGAAAAAAACAACAGAGAACACACACATAGTGCGTCTTTCTTTTTTAATAAAGTTAATCCTTAATCCAGCTGCAACTTTTGTTCCTACGCAGGAGAAGGTAAAAAATACATGGCATAAGACAGAGGATTCGGCGGCCATTAGGGTCCGACTTTAAGACTAATACTGGCTAAGAGCTTGGGTAACGGCGTTGCTATAGCAGCTCCTTACTGTATAATCGAATTCATGATCTGCTTACAAAGAGTTCCAAAAAACTACTGCCGGCAATGTTATATTGAGTTTAGCCACGAGACACTCCTGTATGTCTGTTGACGTTAACCATAACGTGCACTATAGGCTAGACAGCTTGAGGTAAGTGGGACGGTAGGATGAAGAGAGAGAGAGTACATTTTGTCTGCTGATGAAAATGTAAGAGAGAGCTTTTCAACAACAACATCTAAGCCTTAAAATGAGATTTAGAAAACAGAACATTGAGTCTGACAGATGCACTTTTTGCTCGTAGTAATGAACTAAAAAACAACATTAGTTGTTAATAGTTATAACGAAATTCTTTTCTTTGTGTTCGTTTCCATTGCTTTGAAATAGAATTTCGTTATAACTATTAACAACTAATGTTGTTTTTTTTAATTCATTACTACGAGCAAAAAGTGGATCTGTCAGACTCAATCTTCTGTTTTCGTTTGGGTGTGGAATCTGGATTCGAACCGTAGTTTTATAAGTACATTTTAAAGAAATATTAATACATGCTATTTTTTAAAATTCAATTAAATCGGACATCTATTCAAGAATATTTGGCTTATCCGAGCTTATAGTTATCTGAAGTATACTTTATCATGAAAAGAGACGTTCCAAGTGTTAAGAAATTAGTTAACCCTAATTTAATTTCGTACCTACGCTCCTGAATTTTATACTCAGTAATCAAAATTGTTGAGCCCTGAATTTGGCGAAACCATTCTACTGCAGAAGGTGTAGACGAAGCGAACAATAGATGAGGCTCTTATGAATCCTTTCTTTTGTCCACTGAAATTACGCGTCTCAATGAAGAGAAATATGATATCCAACTGTTTGTTTGTTTTTAATTTCGCGCAAAGCTACACGAGGGCTATCTGCGTTAGCCGTCCCTAATTTAGTTGTGTAAGATAGAGAAGGTAGCTAGTCATCACCACCCACTGCCACCTCTTGGGCTACTCTTTTACCAACGAACAATAGGATTGACCGTAATATTATAATGTCCTTACGAATGGAAGGGCGAGCATGTTTAATCTGAGGGAGATTTGAACCCGCGACCCTCAAATTGCGAGTCGAGGGCCCTAACTATATGGCCATGCCGGTCCGCTAATTTTCAATTACGTAATCATCTTGCCCATTAAATAACTATGACATCATAATAACATGTTATCAAAATACCTTTAAGTATTACAGGTTACTAGTGATTAATAGAAGTCTTTAAATTAAACCTCGAAAACTGTTTCGTTTCATCATAGAAGAGGCTTAATGTACGTATTCTGTTTGCTCTCTCGAGATGAGTCGTGAATTCGGTGAAATTGGTCTACTGCAGATGGAGTATCGAATCTAAGGATAGATTAACTAATCTTTCACATCATTCATTTATTCTTTCTTTTAGTTAAACACATTTTACAGAAAAGAAGAATACATCACAGTTAAGTTCTTCATTCCAATCACATCTGTTTGTTTGTTTGTTTTGTTTTTTGGAATTTCGCACAAAGCTACTCGAGGGCTAACTGTGCTACCCGTCCCTAATTTAGCAGTGTAAGACTAGAGGGAAGGCAGCTAGTCATCACCACCCACCGCCAACTCTTTTACCAACGAATAGTGGGATTGACCGTCACATTATAACGCCCCCACGGCTGGGAGGGCGAGCATGTTTGGCGCGACTCGGGCGCGAACCCGCGACCCTCAGATTACGAAGTACACGCCTTAACGCGCTAGGCCATGCCGGGCCCTCCAAACACATCTCTAGCAGGAACTATTCTGTGATTTCCAAATGTTTGTTTCTCAGGAACAGTCTATGTGGACAACATCTTGCAGGAACTATTCTGTGATTTCCAAATGTTTGTTTCTCAGGAACAGTCTATGTGGACAACATCTTGCAGGAACTATTCTGTGATTTCCAAATGTTTGTTTCTCAGGAACAGTCTATGTGGACAACATATTTTGGAAATTCATGTTTCTACAGCAACGGCTACTAATTGGATTTGTCATATTGATTGCTAATGTGACTAAGCTGGTTCCATGTAGTTCATTGTACTCGTGTTTTGCTGAGAAGTCATGTCTGGTTGCCTACATCCCAAATATCATTGGTGTATATTTTTGGCTATAACTTAATTTAGCTGGCTTGTAAGAAATAAAATCATATTTTCCTTTTAGAACCTGCCATTTTCTGGTATAGATATATATTAAACATAAACTACTATAATATACTGCCATATCTCTATGATATGACACTTTTATATTCAACTATGCATTGACTGATAGATATTGAAAAAAATGATGTTACATGTTGTGTTAACTGAGTTATTTGGTGTGTGGGTATGAACATGCTTACAATTATAACTGATCTAAAGGCAATATATTGAACATATATTGTAAGAAAACTTTAGAACATGTTACTTTGGTAGGTCTCCATTTTATGTGTCCCCCAGTGGATCAGGAGTAAGTCTGTAGGCTTATAAGCATAAATTTCGGGTTTCGATACCTGTTCTGGATACAGTACAGAGAGCCCATTACGCAGCTTTGCACCTAACATCAAACACTATTTCATATAAAAATTATTAAAACGGTTATAAAATTGTTTTCACGATTTTTTAGACGGTTATTAAGTTCATAAGTTAATTGGACAACCTAGGTGACAGGTTTATGAACATTTATATCATAACTAAAGGAATCGTCATAATACATGTCTGCTGGTTTAGCTGTCGTGTTTAACAACGCTGAAAAGAACACGTGTGCTTGCTTAGAAATATATGTAATGGTTTGTTTGTTTTTGAATTTCCCGCAAAGCTACACAAGGGCTATCTGCACTAGCCTTCCTTAATTTAGCAGTGTAAGACTAGAGGGAAGGCAGCTAGTCATTACCACTCACCGCCAACTCTTCGCCTACTCTTTTACCATCGAATAGTGGGATTCACCGTAACATTATAACGCCCCCACGGCTGAAAGGGTGAGCATGTTTGGTGCGATAGGGATTCGAACCCGCGACCCTCAGATTACGAGTCGAACGCCTTAACCCACCTGGCCATGCCGGGCCTTATGTAATGGAAATTATGAAATTTCTGAATGGTTTAGTGCTTTCATAACAAAGTTAAATATTTAAGTTAATTTAAACATAACTGATAACTAACTAGTAGCTAGCAATGACGTAAAAATAGTATAACTGAATATTAAATTTGGATGTTATTTGCCTTTGTGTTTCTGCTTTTTTACGTCTACACTGGCCTCAATCTTACAAAATCTGTCATCTAACAGTTATTAGAGACATAATTAAAGGGAAGATAAGCCTACTAAGGAGAATTTGAACAATATAGTTTCAGCAGTGTATATATTTTTGGATAAGGCAGACAGCTCTAAAGGAAGGAGGTACCACGAAACGTATATTGTAATATCCCAGGGTTCAGACAGGTCGTTTTGCTGCGTGACAAGCCTTACATGGTAGTAGAAGACAGAAAGAACAATCACGTACGTGGAAAGCTGAGAATAGCCCTTCAAGTACGTAGACAAGACTTATCTCAGATTGGCTAATTTTAAGAAGCAATAGTTACTTAAGGAAAGAAAAGGAAGTCCTTCTGCTTGAACATTGAAACATTAAAACTTCCGCTCAAATAATTACTTCAATATATTGCAACTAGCTCTCAAATTGAAAAATAAGAGAATGTTTGTTTGTTTGTTTTGGAATTTCACACAAAGCTAATCGAGGGCTATCTGCGCTAGCCGTCCCTAATTTAGCAGTGTAAGACTAGAGGGAAGGCAGCTAGTTATCACCACCCATCGCCAACTCTTGGGCTACTCTTTTACCAACGAATAGTTGGATTGACCGTCACATTATAACGCCCCCACGGCTGGGAACTCGCGACCCTCGGATTACGAGTCGAGTTCCTTAACCACGTGGCCAGGCCGGGGCTCATTTAACAAAGTTCATTAATATGATGCTCACTGAATATAGTTTTTAATCGTAACATTGTGATCTCTGTTTTATTTTACATTGAGATCTACAAATGTTATTTACTAAACACCTTCCTCATGAACTAGGCGTTACGTTGGATGGTTTATAACGTTAGAACTCGGTGTTTGATATGCCTTATAGGCACAGTACAGATTGCATGATCCGCAGCTTTGCGGTTTTCAACAACAGACGTTTAGTATTCATTGGTCTGAAACAATGTGTTTAATAGAATAGTGTGTGTTGAGTAAAACAAATTACCAACCAGATTTCTACCGTTACTCTACAGATTTAGGTTATAAAATTCGCTGTGGATAGGACCAGAAGAAATTGCACTAAAGTTTCTTCACAGACAATTGGCTGTTACTGGAATGCTAAATCCAGGATCTGCCAAAACCTACTGTTTGTCTGGACACGTCCAGGTACTGAATCATCAATAATTTACTCCTGCATGAGAAGAGGAGATAGATTACAGTTGGCCATAATCCCCCGTCCACTCTTTTCTTACATCCCCTACATATGGATGACTGTACTGGCAGGCTTCATAAAATACTGCTGGTCATAAACTGACCATTTTCCATCTTTCAGCCTCTAGAGCTTTCGCTGTCTCAAGATCACAACCAACCTGGGTATCGCTGATAGCAACAACCATTCTTTTCGAACTACTTGAAAAGTCGAGATAATCTCGCCGTTCAAGTTGGCAAGAAGGAAATCGGCACAAGTATCGATTCTTTGTGGCACAAGCTCATCAGGACGTGCCCTGTTATGAGAACTAGCTAGTCTCCACCAAATGATTTCCTCTTCAAATCTGGTACAACACATGTGATGAATCTACAAAGATAAAATTAACCACGAAAAAAAACAAAAAAAAAAAAAAAACGGTAAACTGAGACACCAGCGTCACATCCTGAATAGCACGTGGTGAAAAAAGTGGCATATTTTAAAGTATTTTGTTCGCTTGAATTTTTTATATTTCTGTTACACGTGGATTCAACATATTTGTTTAATTAATGTTACATAACGTTATTTGCACAAAACTCCATTAACTTCTAACGCAGGAATATTGCTGTCTTATAAAATCTACTCACTTGCCACAATTACGAATTGTTAGAAGATTAAAAAAACTGAATAAATTTCTGTGTTGCAAAGGTAAAGTAAAAAAACAAAACAATATGTGTGTTCTAACAATACGAAACCAAAAGTATTTATTAATAATATATAACAATTCTGTACGTACTGTATGTCCTAAGCCCAGCATGGCCATGAGGGTTAAGGCGTTCGAGTTGTAATGTAAGGGTCGTGTGTTCGAATTCCCGTCACACCAAAAATGCTCACCATTTTAGCCGTGGGGGCGTTATAATGTGACAGTCAATCCCACTATTCGTTGGTAAAAGAGCAGCCCAAGAGTTGGCGGAGGGTGGTGATGACTAGCTGCCTTCCCTCTAGTCTTACACTGCTAAATTAGGGACGGGTAGCACAGATATCACTCGCGTAGCTTTGCGCGAAATTCAAAACAAACCAAATCGATATATTAATAAATACGTTTGTTTTCGTATTGTTGGAACACACCTTATTATCCTTCCGTTAATGGTACATACAGTTTATTTGTTTGAATTTCGCGGAAAGCTACACGAGGGATATCGACGCTAGCCGTCTCTAGGTTTGCAGTTTAAGACTAGATGGAAGGCAGCTAGTCATCACTACCCACCGCCAACTCTTGGGCTACTCTTTTACCAACAAATAGCAGAATTGACCATCACATTATAGCGCCCCCACGAGTGATAGGGCGAGCAAGTTTGGTGTTACGGGAATTCGATCCCGCGACCTTCAGATTACGAGTCGAATGCGTTATTCACCTGGCCATGCCGGGCCTATTAACATATATAATTCTTTACTTGCTGGGTGCACCAGAAACGCCAAAGTAATACGAGTATGTTAACTATATTGCAATATGGAATAATGAAACCTACAAATTATTACACAACTGGGCACAAGCTAGTCAATATGTAATGAAAGACTGACGGTTATTCATATATTTCTATAGGTTGCTTATTCCATAAAATATGTAATAATCATTACTTATGGTAGATCGTATAATTTGTTCCAAATACGTTACGTTCGGTATCTACCCTACTGACCACAGTTCAAATACTTTAAGTTTGTTACCTTTATGAAACTAGGCGCAATATACTTTCTTCTTGATCATTTTGTCCATAAAATGTACTTCCATCGTTTATGAAACTATAAACAATGTAATTAAACCTAAAATGTCTAACACTTAAACCAGCGCAGTATGACTAGCTTTACTAACAATAGATGGCGCGCTATTCCTAGGAAGATACTATATTTGGATTTTCAAAATTGTTGTTTTAGCGGACTTAAGCATTAATACGTAATTTTGGCATATTAAATTGGAAAATCTTATAACATATAACACAAAAATCATATTTACCAGCATTGACAAGAAGTTTGTTTGACTGAGAAATACAACTAAAATATTAAATTGAACTACGTAATACCTCCATCAATCTAGACAGTGGAAAATGGAACATCATAAACTGAATCAATACAATAACCAATCAATACTGAAGTTATATTGGCTCAAAGCAGAGCAATACATTGTTCAATTTCTCAGAATTTTCTGAAACGTATAAGAAAAACAACATCTCAAAGTGAATTTTTTTTTATTATTAAACTTGGAAAGATGTATTTCTGAAGGATGCTTGCCAAACCTTAAAGCAAAAGTAATTACCCTCTGCCATGTCCAAAAGCGAAATTACCAATAGCACAAAAAACTGTAGCCAATGAAACAAGAAAAACTTATTATGAGTTCAAAGACAATGATTTAATGTTTAGTTGTCAATCAAAACAAGCATTTACATCTGTAAATGTAAGTACTGTAAGCTACGACATTATCTTTATAACAGCTTATAAATGATGGTAGTCAACTACAAATAAATATGCTAATCTTTTATTTCACGTACATAGATAAATTTCTGAGAAGAAGAGCAGTGGAATGCACATGCAAGTCCATATTGAGTTTTTAAAGGTACACAAATTTCCAGAATTAGAATTTTCTAGGGGAAGATCTCTTTCAAATTCTAATTACCTCCTAAAATATTAAACATTCTAATGTTCGTATTGTTTCAGAAAATCTAACTTATTTCAAAGTTTATTGCAAATAATTAAGAATTGGGCTTTTCTTGGAAAATCTTCGACTATCGATAGTTATTAGATTTATTAAGTAAATATATATATTATTAATTAATTTTATTAAGCTATTTTAAGTTTAGTACACTAGACTGTCTTCTCTAACAAATTCTTAATTTTTTTAGTTTCGCAGTAAAAAAGAAATACGATTTAAACGCGTAAAAAATTATACATCGGGGCAATAATTTCCGAGGTTTCTCAGCACAAAGCCTCACAAAATAACTATACAGTTTTGGAAGGCCTGTCATCAGATGGTTAGACCTACAAACTTCTGTTATACAAGTCTCTTCAATTTCCTCTTGTTCTATAACAGTAGCTAATAAAAAATACAATAATTACAAAAACAAAACAAGTATTATAAAAAAGTGTGAAACTCCACGTATTCAGAAAATTAAATACTGTTAACACTAAATGACACAGCTTAATGATTAAAACCACAACTAATTTTGTTGCAGGTTTAACGCAAGGGATGGCCGAAAGGAACGTTTATGTATGTGAAAGAGCATGTTTCATTTGTTAAAATGCCTTACAGCAGTAAGAATTGTATAATAAATTATTATGAGAGATTTGAAATAATAAATTATGAAACATCTGAATTATACAAAAGAGTCAGAACTATAAAAGCCAAATTTGTTTTTTAAATAAATGAGGAGAGAGGGGGTAGATGTTACAGCTAAAAATACCATTGTTGCTTAGCCCTAACACAACGTTTAATGAAAGTTAACTAACGAACAAACTCATGAAGAGTAAGATAAATACATAAAAAAAACTTGTTTAAAGAGCACATTGGGTTGTTTGACAGAACGAGGAATATCTCTAGAAGTTATACGTAGTTGGGTTTTTATCTACCTTACGCTTTGTGTTTCTCCAAAGTCAAAATAAATTTGGGAAGAGAACGAAAAGCGACTGTCCAGTCGCTAAGTTAATTAGAGAAAGAAATTTCAAATGCCTAGGAATGTCGTCATACATCAGGTAAGAGGAAATTAAGGAAACGATTAAAAGTGAGTGGACTTGATTGTCAGTTCCACAGATTGTAGTGCTTGAAAATAGTGTAGTTTTTGATACCATACATATGGAGAGATAGATATTCACATGTACAGTTACGGCGAAAGGAAAAACTTAGCAATAGGCGCTCGATCTATTTAAAATATTGCATTAGTTATCGCTCTTAAGACTTGGATTTCTAATAGGCATTGTACGTTATACGTGGCAATTATAAACTGTTCAAGCAATTAACTAAATACTATACATATTACGAGAAAAACAAACACGATTTTTAATGTAGATGGTCACAAAATATTTTATATTAAAAAAATTGAGCGTGCAGCAGTTGATCAAACATTTCCAGCCATATATTCAACACACTTTTTTTTTCTGTAATATATTTGGTTTCTTCTTATTAGCACAGTCTTGTACACTTAATACTACCCTCCCCTCCCCTCCATCAGTGAAAACTCGAACATAACTCGCCCATACTTAAATTCAGATTAAATACACGTATATATCTAACGGGTACTTGATTGTTAGGACTCGAGTCTGGTAACACAGAAGTTTAGAAAACGTTTAACGATACACAATAAATATTCAAAAACGAGACTGTTCCCAGGCTACAAATACAAAAACAAGTTTTATCAATGTATAAATATGAAGTACCGGGAGACTGGGGACAGTTTACGTGTTGTGACGTGTAACTGCGTCATCATCAAAGCGTTGTTTAAACGTACACAAATGTTGTCTTAATCTGAAATTGAGTGTAACAGCTATACGATAACATTGAGAGTAAAACTTGCAGGCATCGAAGTTATGACAAAACAGTATGTGCTTGAAGGTACTTATTTCGTTCTAAGTTAATTTTTTCGTCACGCACACAATGCATAAAAATATGTAACTCAAACACTAAGACAAAAAACACGAGCAAAGAACTGTATGACTGAAGGAGTCTCTTCCGGTTACAAGTGACTAGTTTACAACAGCCTCTTAATAAGGACTATGTATTGACTGGGCTTTGATAAACCAATCTTATACAGTAACTGCAATCAAGAACTTTTAAGTAGGATTATTCTAATTAGTTGTTATTTATAGGGCAACAACAGACAGCTACAGTTGGGTGACCCAGAATACGATTAACTGGATTGAAAGGAACACTAATCTCTTCAACGGTATTAATAGTTGTGCGGTTCTAGTTCGAGAATAATTGAAGGAAATACTCTATTTTGTGGATATTGTTTAGGAGATACTCTGTTTCGACGATACGTTATTTAACATGAAAATTTTCTTAGAGTGGTTCAAGGTTTGCTAAACTTTTGATTATTTTAAGTGTTTGCTATCTGAATTTCAACGTACAAATATTTAATCGTTAACGCTGTTTGTTATTTAAATTTAGAGTACATTAAAATTTGATATAACTTTTATATCTTAGATTAAAATTTGTCAAAAAGTTTGAACTTTAAATAATGGTAAGAAAGTATTAAATAAATAGTATATATTGTGTTACTATACAATTTCTTTACTTTTCTTGAAGTTAAAGACAATGCTATACAAAAGGCTAACTTGCGCTGTCTACCACGGGTATCGAAACCCGGTTTCTAGCGTTGTAATTCCATAGCCATACCGTTGTGCTTGTTACTATACGTTAATATTCGAAATCTTTGCTTATATATATTAAATATATTGATAATTGTATTGGCAATTCACATTAGATCAGTGTGTGTGTGTGTGTTCTTATAGCAAAGTTACATCGAGCTATCTGCTGACTCCACTGAAGGGCCTTAGATCAGAATACCATTTATCGAACATCAGCCTTAATTAGCTATGCTGAACCACATTGAACAATACGACAAAAGTAGTATTTAGTTCATTTTCTTAAAATTGTGTTTGTTTTGCTTTTGAATTTTGCGAAAAGCTACACGAGGTCTATCTGCGCTAGTCGTCCCTAATTTAGCAGTGTAAGGCTAGAGGGAAGGCAGCTAGTCATCACCACCCACCGCCAACTCTTGAGCTACTCTTTTACCAACGAATAGTGGGATTGAGCGTAACATTATAACACCCTCGCGGTTGAAAGGGCGTGCATGTTTGGTGTGACAGAGATTCAAACCCTTGAACCTCAGATTACGAGCCGAGTGCCTAAACCACCTGGCCATGCTGGGCCTTCCTAGAATTTATGATAATTTTCATAATTTAATTGGGTGATAGATTTTCAAATTATATTTCAATCATATATTTATTTCAATTAACAGAAAACAAGCGAATTCAATTGAATAGTATTAGAATTTGTTTGTTTTTTTCGCAGTCATTATACGGTGTTATAGGTGTATACAAAACTTCACGTGCTATGACGCGCTATTTACATCACCATCAACAACCACCAATTTCAAAATGTATTAACCAAGACGTGTTATGATCATCTGGGCAAGTTGTCATGCCTCATTTTCCTTACTTATAACGTCTTAAAATAAAAATAAAAACCTGATTCCAATTAGCGAGTTCACAGACAAACAAGTTTCACATACAGTTCCACTGTATTTTCAGAAGTTTCTCAGTATTTTCTTCTACTTATCGTATTGAGATTATAAATAGATTATATCAGGTATTCAAAGGAATTGTTATACTTGCAAAATAAAATACGGTCTTTTTTTTTTCTTACAATCCCAACACAGAAAATAGTTATTTTTTTCACGATCCCAGCATGGGAAATAGTCATTTTTCTACCAATTCCAATACAGGAAATCGTCATTTTTTTTACGATCTCACATAGAAAACAGTCATTTTTAACGATTCCAATACAGGAAAGTATCACTTTTATGATCCCAGCACAGGAAATAGTCATTTTCTACCAATTCCAATACAGGAAATCGTCATTTTTTTACGATCTCACACAGAAAACAGTCATTTTTAACGATTCCAATACAGGAAATTATCACTTTTATGATCCCAGCACAGGAAATAGTCATTTTCTACCAATTCCAATACAGGAAATCGTCATTTTTTTACGATCCCACACAGAAAACAGTCATTTTTAACGATTCCAATACAGGAAATTATTACTTTTATGATCCCAGCACAGGAAATAGTCATTTTCTACCAATTCCAATACAGGAAATCGTCATTTTTACGATCCCACACAGAAAACAGTCATTTTTTTAACGACTCCAGTACAGGAAATTATCACTTTTTATGATCCCAGCACAGGAAATAGTCATTTTTCTACCAATTCCAATACAGGAAATCGTCATTTTTTTTACGATCCCACACAGAAAACAGTCATTTTTAACGATTCCAATACAGGAAATTATCACTTTTTATGATCCCAGCACAGGAAGTAGTCATTTTTCTACCAATTCCAATACAGGAAATCGTCATTTTTTTACGATCCCACACAGAAAACAGTCATTTTTAACGATTCCAATACAGGAAATTATCACTTTTATGATCCCAGCACAGGAAGTAGTCATTTTTCTACCAATTCCAATACAGGAAATCGTCATTTTTTTACGATCCCACACAGAAAACAGTCATTTTTTAACGATTCCAATACAGGAAATTATCACTTTTTATGATCCCAGCACAGGAAATAGTCATTTTTCTACCAATTCCAATACAGGAAATCGTCATTTTTTTACGATCCCACAGAGAAAACAGTCATTTTAACGATTCCAATACAGGAAATTATTACTTTTTATGATCCCAGCACAGGAAATAGTCATTTTTCTACCAATTCCAATACAGGAAATCGTCATTTTTTTACGATCCCACACAGAAAACAGTCATTTTTTTAACGATTCCAATACAGGAAATTATTACTTTTTACGATCCCACACAGAAAACAGTCATTTTTTAACGATTCCAATACAGGAAATTATCACTTTTATGATCCCAGCACAGGAAATAGTCATTTTCTACCAATTCCAATACAGGAAATCGTCATTTTTTTTACGATCCCACACAGAAAACAGTCATTTTTTAACGATTCCAATACAGGAAATTATTACTTTTTATGATCCCAGCACAGGAAATAGTCATTTTTCTACCAATTCCAATACAGGAAATCGTCATTTTTTACGATCCCACACAGAAAACAGTCATTTTTTAACGACTCCAATACAGGAAATTATCACTTTTTATGATCCCAGCACAGGAAATAGTCATTTTTCTACCAATTCCAATACAGGAAATCGTCATTTTTTTACGATCCCACACAGAAAACAGTCATTTTTTAACGATTCCAATACAGGAAATTATCACTTTTTATGATCCCAGCACAGGAAATAGTCATTTTTCTACCAATTCCAATACAGGAAATCGTCATTTTTTACGATTCCACACAGAAAACAGTCATTTTTAACGATTCCAATACAGGAAATTATTACTTTTATGATCCCAGCACAGGAAATAGTCATTTTCTACCAATTCCAATACAGGAAATCGTCATTTTTTACGATCGTACTGAATATAATTTTGAACGTATAAGGAAGTTTACGGTAATCGCATTGTGCGTACATCACACTGTAATAATTTTACTTTCATATTAGTTCTACCACCGCTTTGACCTTTCGCAGCAGGTTGGTTATGTGGTCATCGCGATCTTCAGCATTAATGTAGATATATATACTTATGTTGGAGACTTATAATGCTGTCGCGTGCATTTGACTAGTTGACAGAGAGAAACTGCGTGGTTACCGTATC
Organism: Tachypleus tridentatus; assembly: GCF_004210375.1. Classification (NCBI taxonomy): domain Eukaryota; kingdom Metazoa; phylum Arthropoda; class Merostomata; order Xiphosura; family Limulidae; genus Tachypleus; species Tachypleus tridentatus. The sequence continues at coordinate 56,830,506 of NC_134836.1, forward strand.
TTTGGCTGTACGTTCAATTAGACGAAACATTTCAGTTACATTATATAATAAACTGATGTTATCTAGTTTTGGTCAAAAGTAAAAGTTTTGATTAATTCAAAAATAATATTACAGTTCTATATAAGGAAAACTGAAGCATGTGACGTCAACAGCTAAAAACACTTTAAACCGAATCAAAAATCAGCGTAAAAATACTTTTCCACGTGAAAACTCCCCTGGTTGGCAAATAACCTTCATATAATATTATTGTGTATTTAAACATTTAATACTTTTACACAGTATAACATTTTTAACTACTTAAAAATCAACATTAATATTGCACACGCATGCGCAATCACCTGTCTACTTTTCAAATTCTGGTTTAAAAAAAATATATTCCCCACCCTCGAGTGCAAATTTCGTAAACAAACTAAAGCATTCGGAATTTCCTTCCAACCAAACTACGAGTATCTATCCAGTGAAGTGATATAAGTAAAATGTATGATAGGCGAATAAATAAATAAACTAGAAGACCGACTTTTGGTTAGGCAGACAAATAGATAAATGACCTGATTGACGAGTTTCAGATGAAACCTTTATAAATTGTATAAAGTTGAGCTCTCTCCTGTACATGACAGGCATTAAGATGTATATATGCCACCAAAATATCAGGAAGAACAAAACAGCTGCAGGAAAAATGCAAAGAGACTCAACCAAACACCTCGTTAGTGTCCAAAGCTTGTCTGAGACGCCTCAATAATACTGTTGAACATGGTAGTATCCAAGCTGGCTGCCTCATTCAACGCATCCGCTGGTATATACTTAATGCATTGCAGATTTAAAGGCTGCAAACTAGAAGCGACTGAACAGCAATGAAGCCCTCACTGCTTCTATTTTCCACACCAACCTGTATGAATTGCAAAATGTGAACCTAATCCGGGAAATAAATGTGATGGTTTGGCATTTCTGCTGGATGAGCAAAAACTCTTTGGGGGAAGGAAATATATATATATATAAAAAAAAAACTCCTTGTAGAGAAAACCGATCTTTTTAGGTGACAAGGTGTCCCCAGTAAACATTCACATGCATATACATTGACATAAAAATGCATGCAGTATAGTTTAGGAAAACAAACAATTAAAAGATGTAAAATCATATTATAATAATGGTAACCACATATATTTTCACAATGTATCAGTATTCTAATTGTTTTATATATATTCCAACAGTTAGAAACTCTTTTAATGGGTGCACACTAATTTTGCACTAAGTACGGTGTTTATCTATATCATTTACACCAATGTGCATTTTTGTTTTACAAAAACTGCGCATTCTCGTAGGTTTACTCAATTTGAAGCATTTAAGTTAAATAATGAAATATTTAACTATTATTATAATTAACTATTATTATATTTAACTTAATATAATATAACTTATAATAAGCATTTATCATAATGAAATATGTACAAAAATACTCGTTTAAACAGACAAAATGGTTCAATTCTACAGCTAAAAATATTATTTTCTTCTTGTATTTCTTGTTAAACATAAACTTACACAGTGAAATATCTGTGCTATCCCCACCACCAATATCGAAACTCAAATTTTAGCATTATAAACCATCATACTTACCGCTGATCCACCGGAAGCAGCGAAAAATGTGCTGTTATTTCAGTATCACTGATTCTTCACGGAGCATCGAAGTAAAGATGCAAATACGCTATAAAAGTGTATCTTTTTCAAGTATGAGAGAATTAAACACTGAACTGTCTTTATAAGGCCTGGCATGGCCAGGTGGGTTAAGGCGTTCGACTCGTAATCTGAGGGTCGCACCAAACATGCTCGCCTTTTCAGGCGTGGGGGTGTTATAATGTGATCTTCAGTCCCACTATTCGTTGCTAAAAGAGTAGCCCAAGAGTTGGCGGTGGGTGGTGATGACTAGCTGCCTTCCCTCTGGTCTTACACTGCTAAATTAGGAACGGCTAGCGCAGACAGCACTCGAGTAGCTTTGCGTGATATTCAAAACAAAGAAACTGACTTTTTAAAAACGACAGTAAAAGTGTGTATTAGTAAGTACAAGATCTACTTTTATTGTATCTCTATGAATAATCTGATAATATTCATATAACAAAGGATTTCAACTTTTTTATCATTATTATTTTTTTTCTAAATCCATATTTTCTCATGTCAGGATTAATAGTAAATTACACTTTGAAGATTTTAGTCGCGGCATAGTGTCTCATAAACGGAACTGTCTTTTTTTGTCAAGTACATACTTTAAGTCCGGCATGGCCAGGTGGTCAAGGCACTCGACTCCTAATCCGAGGGTCGCGGGTTCGAATCCCAGTCACACCAAATATGCTCACCCTTTCAGCCGTGGAGTGTTATAACGTTACGGTTAATCCCACTATTCGTTGGTAAAAGAGTAGCTCAAGAGTTGGCGGTGGGTAGTGATGACTAGCTGCTTTCCCTTTAGTCTTACACTACTAAATTAAGGACGGCTAGAGCAGGTAGCCCTCATGTAGCTTTGCGCGAAATTCAAACGAAACCAAACCACGACATACTTTTAACGCGTAACTCCGCCATCTCTTGACTGATTTGGGATCTAATTAAAGTTTCAAACACTTTCGATTAATGCATTTGACCACGTCTAAAGCCTCAGATTATGTTACTCTAATCCTGCCTAAAATAATTTCAATCTGAGCTTAGGTTATAAGAGATTCTGATGAATAATATACTCGAATCGGGTATACGCGGCTATTAAGAATTCCCCTTTAGTTAAATATGGACTAAGTTATAAGTTTAAAAATTAATTCTCTTTCTTATTACAAATTATTGATTTGAATTATATGCCAAACTTGTCAGCTTATACAAAATGTTTGTTTCAATATCCACTCTTGCGTGTTTATATTGTAAAAAGAGTGATTAAAGATATCTTTCCTCTGACCTCGTCATTTTCATTGTTCATTATTCTACCTTGTACTATAAAACGTTTACTTGCATTAGGTATAACAAACCTGTATTAACCCAGACGCAAGCTATGTCTGTTTGTTTTTTTTGTTTTTGGAATTTCACACAAAGCTACTCGAGGGCTATCTGAGCTAGCCGTTCCTAATTTAGCAGTGTAAGACTAGAGGGAAGGCAGCTAGTCATCACCACCCACCACCAACTCTTGGGCCACTCGACAATAGTGGGATTGACCGTCACATTATAACGCCCCCACGGCTGGGAGGGCGAGCATGTTTAGCGCGACGTGGGCGCGTACCCGCGACCCTCGGATTACGAGTCGCACGCCTTACGCGCTCGGCCATGCCAGGCCTCAAGCCATGTCACTGAGAATTGATACATAATCAATTCGAAATTGTAGTTTTTATATCATCAATTTCCCCCAGTGGCACAGCTCTATGCCTGTGGGCTAACGATGCTAGAAAGCAGGTTTTGATACCAGTGGTGGCCCGGCATGGCCAGGTGGGTTAAGGCGTTCGATTCGTAATCTGAGAGTCGCGGGTTCGAATTCCAGTCGCACCAAACATGCTCGCCCTTTCAGCCGTGGGGGCGTTTTATGTGACGGTCAGTCCCACAATTCGTTGGTAACATAGTAGCTCAAGAGTTGGTGGTGAGGATTATTTGCCTTCCATCTACTCTTACACTGCTAAATTAGGGACGACAAACGCGGATAGCCCTCGTGTAGCTTTGCGCGAAATTCAAACCAAAACAAAAGCTAAATGCTTAGTTGTTTTTTATCGTATTTTTTTTCTTTATAAGTAATACATACTTTTGGAATCAAAACAAGAATAATAAATATTCCAAAGTCTTACGAAAGTTAAAAAAAATTCAAGTACACTTTGAAAAATTATTCGGAAGAAATTCTAACCTTGAACAACTATTCAAAAAACGTGTATGGAATTAATATGTTCGTCGTAGTTACATGTATTTAATCTCAACATCGAACAAAATTGTTATATTTCATCAAGCCATTTCAACTATTAATATTTCAAGTTAAACAAAATAGTAAAATGTGCCACACATCAATCTACGAATCATTGTTTGAGAAAATTGGCTGGCTGTCGGTTTACAAATAGCGAACAACTCTACCGATTGTTATCCTAAACCTTGCACATACCATTTGACCCCTCTTGGAGTGACCTAGAGGGGTCTGCGATTAGATCTGACCCCTATATCCCTCAGAGGGGCACTTTTTCTTTTCTATACGTTGAATGTGTACACCATATATTATTAAATTGGTTATAAAATTAATATACTGAAGAGAGCGAATAGATACTGTTTGTAACTTCGCGAGTGTGAAGTTAGTTTCGAGGGAAATAGGTGGTTCTTTTATAAATATTTCCTTATATGGTTTCTCTATTGTAAACTTTCAGATATACACGTAAGCACCGTGAAACAAAAATTAACCTTAGTGTGGCGTGCTTTTCTAGTATCATTATCTTACGAGTCAGAAGTTGTGGATGTAAGGTCCACGGTTCGAGACATCAATATAAGCAGACGTAGGTGTTATAAAAGGTTCGTTTGTTTGTTTTAGAGCAAATGCACAGTCACTGCCGGGATACAAACCTTGGATTTTACGGCTATAAGTCTGTAAATTCACCGCTGCTCCATGTGGGAACATTTTATAAAGGGGACATTCAATCCGGGTATTCGATTAAGATTACTAAATGATGTGTGCTTATAATAAGTTTCCTTCATTTTGATTGCTAGTTCAAAATCAGGAAGAGCTATACCAAGACTGCGAAGTCTGTGGCAACATTGCTCAGTAAATATGTCGCATACATAAATTATAAACGGAAACCACATTTCGCTCAAAGCTACTCTTACACACAAAATAAGAAATAACTGGTTTTTCTTCCATTCCCAACGTCCACTACAAATATATATAAATATATATATTATCTTTTCCCAGCCCGAACTTCAAAGAAACGTATATTCTATCTTCTCACTCAAATTTCAAGTAAACACAAATCACTGGTGTCTTCAACGAAACAACAATAATAAACTATTACACCGCCTGCATAGTTTTTGTTAACTTGAAAGTAACAGTTGTTTACATAGGAAAAAAGTTTGATTTGGGTTGAATTTCACGCAAAGCTACACGAGGGCTATCTGCGCTAGCCGTCCATAATTTAGCAGTGTAAGACTAGAGAGAAGACATCTAGTCATCACCACCCACCGCCAACACTTGGGCTACTCTTTTACCAACAAATAGTGGGATTGATAGTCACATTATAACGCCCCCACGGCTGAAAGGACGAGCATGTTTGGTGTGACGGGGAAGGAAAAAAATACGCTGAATCCAAAAATTACTAGTTTTTTAGTATTAGGTCAGGTTTTTCCCACAAAAGCAGGAAGACGGAATTACAAATTTCATTTATTTTTTTTATAATTAATTATACTATATTCATATTTTCAATAAATTAATTATATTTTAATAACTGTTATACTTTCATATTAATTATACTTTTAGTAATAACTAGTTTGTTTTGTTCTGTTTTCAGATTGAATTTTGAAATTTAATTGTAATAAGTATACTGTATCGTAGAAAGTACAGGTATAATCATATAGAATTCTATATACTGTCAATATGTTTCCTTGTACATAGTTTCATTTAGGAATATGCACCTCTATTTCATCATATTTAAATCATATATTCTAACCGGTCTGTGGCAGAGGTAATAGTCATCATGCTACGATGGAAATTTATTACACTAATGAATTTTTTAAAATGTAATTTGTGAAATATTCAGACCTGATAGAGTTAAAAGGATGTCATTTCCGAATTCAGGGCCATCGAATTAACTGTAACCAGGTCTTAAAACAAAATCAGCGGGAAAAAGGTTTCCAGATGCAGGCTGGTGTTATCTTTCCCACTGTTTCTTATTATCAAAACGGAGAGAGAAGATGCTTTCCTGTATCATGACGTCAAGAAATGCAATTTTAAGTACGAAATTTCATAGCTCACATTGCATCACGATGTCTACATTCACAAACCTAAAGTAATCAAAAGAATTGTTATCTTCCTTCATTAACCTGGGATACAAAATACGTTTTTTGATAACCACATTTCTCTTTGTTAAAACCATAAAATATCCGAGTTTATTCTCGGCTTTCCATCTTCCAATATTGTTGTTCATTTATGTTTCACCCGAACTATATCAAAGCCCCGTACTTCCTTTAATTGCTAAGAAACCTGCTGGACAATGGTCATCTTAAATACCTTCCTTTCTAATGGCATTTGAAGACTAATCGCAGTTTCATCGATCGGCTTAGCCTCCAAATCCCACGAGAAGATGGGTCACCCTCCGGCTAGTTCTTAAATTGTTTTGGGTGCATATAGAAAAGAACCGATCGCAAATCAGCGGGGATATCGTAGTGGTGAGAAATCGATAAAATAAGCGTCTGACTTTACAAACTAGCAGATGTCTGTGTGTGTTTGTGTAAGACTTTAACGTAAGAGCAACTTTTTAAACACAGTTCGTAATAACACTTACTAAACTGCACCACATAATTATTTAAGATAGCTAGTTAGATATCACCCAGTACAAATTAATAATGAGACTTTACCTGGAGGCATCTTTGACAAGTTGAAAGTGACAGGAGGCGGGCAAGGTTGACCAGGTCCGAACTTACTGGCCCAAAGTAACGGGAGGAAAGAGTGCACGTTTACACTGTCCATCGTTGACCGCAGTTCAACTGGTCACTAGATACTACAATGAAATGTCACGAAGAAAAGGTTTTCATGAAATATGATAAAGGTCAGTGAGTAGACGTTGATTGGCGAAGTAGTCCCTCGTGACTACTGGCTGACCGTCGGGCGTTGTGGATGTTCGAGATGGCTGCCTTTTGAATGGAATGACGGAGATCAGAGTGAAAGACAGCGGTGATGTTGAATATGGACTGCCGGAACGGCTCTTCTGTCCGCCGATTATCAATCTGGTTCTTCGTTGACAGAAGCTACCAAGAGGGAAAAAAACGAGTTAGGTGAACAACTAGTTAAGCCTACTACGTTTGACAGTCTTTGGCGTCAGCTGTATGCTGTTGACGACTTCGTGAGGAGTGTTGGACGTTAACAATATTCGTTAGACTGGACGAGGGCGACAGAGCTAACGTGAACTTCATAAAGTTATGTAGTTTTAGAATAAGCTTGAATTATTTACTTTTAGACAAGAAAAAAATTCACTTCAATTCCATTCTACTCTTCTGTTTATCCGATCAGCTGAGCAAAAAAGTCAGGTAGAAATTTGAGATTCAAATTTATAGTTTTTACTACCTAGATGAGGTCTTTAGGAACTTTAAAACGTAAGGCAATGAACAATGAGGTAGCGATGATCAACTGAAAGCAGTTACGGCGTCACATTAGAGAAGAGAACGCCGCATTATTTGCCAACACGTCTATACGTAACACGAGGCCGCACGCGTCAAACACGTATTCCTCCACACATCTAATCACCAGTCCACGCGAACAGCATGCAAAGCAGTGGCTGGCGCTATGGGTTATGGTGCTGGTTGTGATGCGCGAGTCGGGGAGCATTTTTATTCACTGACAGTAATGCCGCCCCCCGGCCCCTTAAAATTGGCATCACGGTATAACTTTTTTAGTACACTGTGTATAGACTTGTAGGGGGATAAAACACGGAACAAATAGGGGGATAGTTTTGGGACAATGGGTGACACCATCTACTGCCCCTAATACAAGAACCGCTTATAACAAGTTCCATTATACTTACATTCTCTTTATGATAGCTTTTCAAGACATTTTTCACTTTTTATTATCCTGTAACTGTATAAATAAAGAGTGAATAACATTCTAGTATGAGAAACACACACTAGATTAAATAACATGTTTCAGATGAGCAACGTACAATAGAGAAAATAACATTCTCATGGTGAGCAACGTACACTAGAGTAAATAACATTCTCATGGTGAGCAACGTACACTACAGTAAATAACATTCTCATGGTGAGCAACGTACAATAGAGAAAATAATATTCTGGTAATAAGCAACGTACACTAGAGTAAATAACATTTTGGTCATGAGAAACGTACACTAGAGTAAATAACATTTTGGTCATGAGAAACGTACACTAGAGTAAATAACATTTTGGTCATGAGAAACGTACACTAGAGTAAATAACATTTTGGTCATGAGAAACGTACACTAGAGTAAATAACATTTTGGTCATGAGAAACGTACACTAGAGTAAATAACATTTTGGTCATGAGAAACGTACACTAGAGTAAATAACATTTTGGTCATGAGAAACGTACACTAGAGTAAATAACATTTTGGTCATGAGAAACGTACACTAGAGTAAATAACATTTTGGTCGTGAAAAACGTACACTAGAGTAAATAACATTCTGGTCGTGAGAAACGTACACTAGAGTAAATAACATTCTGGTCGTGAGAAACGTACACTAGAGTAAATAACATTCTGGTCGTGAGAAATGTACACTAGAGTATTGGGTTGAGGAATAATTCGTGAGCGTTTCTTCAAGTTAAAAAAATATATTCATAAATGAAACGCTTTCGCAAAATATTTCATGTCATTTGGTAGATAATTTTTTGCTCTAATAGATGGTGTGTTTGATTTTCATATGTCTTTAGTTTTTACTTTCATTTTCAGCTCATTAAATGGAATGTCAAGTGGACAAAATCGAGCATTTTCGACACCATCTGCTTTTCGCATTTAATTTCTTGCAATTTCGTTTCAAACAATGCATACTATATACCTAGGTATTACATGAAATAAAGTATCATAATAAATGTTTTGGGTGTAATGTGTTCATGCATTGAAGTATTGTATAGTCTTGCATGTAATGCTTGAATGAAATTATTTAAAAACGCTCACGAATTATTCCTCAACCTAATAAGTAACATTCTGGTCATGAGCAACGTACCTTAGAGTAAATATCATTCTGGTCGTGAGAAACGTACACTACAGTAAATATCATTCTTGTCATGAGAAACGTAGAGTAAATAACATTCTTGTCATGAGAAACGTACACTAGAGTAAATAACGTATATGTAAAAACGGCTCGTTTGGGTTGAGAACATTTTTTACGTGGAGGAGCGAACAACGTTTCGACCTTCTTCGGCCATCGTTAGGTTCACAAAGAAAGGAAGAGGTAACTGACCAATTAGCAACCCTCATAGAATTCACCACGATGAAGACAAATTTCATGTTCAACAACCACAACTATATACAAACAAGTGACCTAAACATGGGCAACCCAGTATCACCACTTCTAGCCTATATTTTTATGGCACAAGTTGAAACACAAGCAATTAACACAGCATTACATCCACCACTATACTGGTACAGATGTGTAGACGACATGATTGAGGGATTCACATCTACAGAACACACACTTAATTTTTTCAATCACATTAACTTTATACATCCCAACATTAATTTCACATGTGAACAGGAAGAAAGCAATCAAATATCATTTCTTAACTCAAAATTACAAGAACTGACACACAATTTAAAACAGAAATCCACCGAAAAATCACCCTTACTGGACTATACATTCCTTGGGACTCAGCACATGAAACAAAACAAAAACTCAACATACTAAGAAACCAAATAAACACAGCCATAAAACTATGCTCACCAGATAAAATTAACGATGAATTAGACAAAATAAAACAATACTTCATCAACATCAATAAGTTTCCTCCACAAACCGTGGGAAACATTATACACACACACCTAGACAGAAAGCAAACTCAACTAACAAAAGTAAATATATCTCACGAATAAAAAAATCACGAAATCATATGCTGCTGCATACCATATATTCCTGACATCAGCAGACAAATAACCAACATTTGGCAAAAATTAGTAACAAAATATGACATTCCAGTTAATACCAAATTTATTCAAAAAACAGGCACAAAACTGAGGTCTATACTATGTCAAAACTACACTGACAAACACCACACCAACATTATTTATAAAATACAATGTGACAACTGCCACGACTTCTATATTGAAGAAACAAGTAGAAAAACGGAAACCAGATTCAAAAAACATAAAAAAGTCACCTTCACACGTTTTCGAACACTGCAAGTAAAATAAACACAACATAACCATAGAAAACACTCAAATACTAAATAAAGAAACAAATACAAACAAATACAAAATTAAAGTAGCCTTACTTATACAACAACTCAAGCCCAAAATAAACCATATTATATAAAAAATTTATTATTTATATTGAAAATAATATAAATAATAACAATAATAAAATAAATAATATAAAATTATATATTCAAACATCTAAGCACGCCCTCTACATTCCGACATCAGTTATACAACCCACTTTCAAACGGTTTTACCTCTTCCTTTCTTTGTGAACCTGACGATGACCGAAGAAGGTCGAAACGTTGTTCACTCCTGTAGAAAAAACAATTTTCTCAACCCAAACGAGCCGTTTTTACATATATTTTTCACAAAAAGTGAGTTTTCTTGACATCACTGAAGACTAAATAACATTCTAATGATGAGCAACTTAAAGCAGAGTAAATAACATTCTAATGATGAGCAACTTAAAGTGGAGTAAATAACATTCTAGTGATGAGCAACTTAAAGCAGAGTAAATAACATTCTAGTGATGAGCAACTTAAAATATAGTAAATGACATTCTAATGATGAGCAACTTAAAGTAGAGTAAATGACATTCTAGTGATGAGCAACTTAAAGTATAGTAAATAACATTCTGCTGATGAGCAACGTAAAGTAGAGTAAATCACATTCTAATGATGAGCAACTTAAAGTAGAGTAAATAACATTCTAGTGATGAGCAACTTAAAGTAGAGTAAATAACATTCTAGTGATGAGCAACTTAAAGTAGAGTATATAACATTCTAGTGATGAGCAACTTAAAGTAGAGTAAATAACATTCTAATGATGAGCAACTTAAAGTAGAGTATATAACATTCTAGTGATGAGCAACTTAAAGTAGAGTATATAACATTCTAGTGATGAGCAACTTAAAGTAGAGTAAATAACATTCTAATGATGAGCAACTTAAAGTAGAGTAAATAACATTCTAATGATGAGCAACTTAAAGTAGAGTATATAACATTCTAGTGATGAGCAACTTAAAGTAGAGTAAATAACATTCTAGTGATGAGCAACTTAAAGTAGAGTAAATAACATTCTAATGATGAGCAACTTAAAGTAGAGTAAATAACATTCTAGTGATGAGCAACTTAAAGTAGAGTAAATAACATTATAATGATGAGCAACTTAAAGTAGAGTAAATAACATTCTAATGATGAGCAACTTAAAGTAGAGTAAATAACATTCTAATGATGAGCAACTTAAAGTAGAGTAAATAACATTCTAATGATGAGCAACTTAAAGTATAGTAAATAACATTCTAGTGATGAGCAACTTAAAGTAGAGTAAATAACATTCTAGTGATGAGCAACGTAAAGTAGAGTAAATAACATTCTAATGATGAGCAACTTAAAGTAGAGTATATAACATTCTAGTGATGAGCAACTTAAAGTAGAGTAAATAACATTCTAGTGATGAGCAACTTAAAGTAGAGTAAATAACATTCTAATGATGAGCAACTTAAAGTAGAGTAAATAACATTCTAGTGATGAGCAACTTAAAGTAGAGTAAATAACATTATAATGATGAGCAACTTAAAGTAGAGTAAATAACATTCTAATGATGAGCAACTTAAAGTAGAGTAAATAACATTCTAATGATGAGCAACTTGAAGTAGAGTAAATAACATTCTACTGATGAGCAACTTAAAGTAGAGTAAATAACATTCTAATGATGAGCAACTTAAAGTAGAGTATATAACATTCTAGTGATGAGCAACTTAAAGTGGAGTAAATAACATTCTAATGATGAGCAACTTAAAGTAGAGTAAATAACATTCTAATGATGAGCAACTTAAAGTAGAGTAAATAACATTCTAATGATGAGCAACTTAAAGTAGACTAAATAACATTCTAATGATGAGCAACTTAAAGTAGAGTATATAACATTCTAGTGATGAGCAACTTAAAGTGGAGTAAATAACATTCTAATGATGAGCACTTAAAGTAGAGTAAATAACATTCTAATGATGAGCAACTTGAAGTGGAGTAAATAACATTCTAATGATGAGCAACTTAAAGTAGACTAAATAACATTCTAATGATGAGCAACTTAAAGTAGAGTATATAACATTCTAGTGATGAGCAACTTAAAGTGGAGTAAATAACATTCTAATGATGAGCAACTTAAAGTAGAGTATATAACATTCTAGTGATGAGCAACTTAAAGTGGAGTAAATAACATTCTAATGATGAGCACTTAAAGTAGAGTAAATAACATTCTAGTGATGAGCAACTTAAAGTGGAGTAAATAACATTCTAATGATGAGCACTTAAAGTAGAGTATATAACATTCTAGTGATGAGCAACTTAAAGTGGAGTAAATAACATTCTAATGATGAGCAACTTAAAGTAGAGTAAATAACATTCTAATGATGAGCAACTTAAAGTAGAGTAAATAACATTCTAATGATGAGCAACTTAAAGTAGACTAAATAACATTCTAATGATGAGCAACTTAAAGTAGAGTATATAACATTCTAGTGATGAGCAACTTAAAGTGGAGTAAATAACATTCTAATGATGAGCACTTAAAGTAGAGTAAATAACATTCTAATGATGAGCAACTTGAAGTGGAGTAAATAACATTCTAATGATGAGCAACTTAAAGTAGACTAAATAACATTCTAGTGATGAGCAACTTAAAGTAGAGTAAATAACATTCTAGTGATGAGCAACTTAAAGTGGAGTAAATAACATTCTAATGATGAGCACTTAAAGTAGAGTAAATAACATTCTAATGATGAGCAACTTAAAGTAGAGTATATAACATTCTAGTGATGAGCAACTTAAAGTGGAGTAAATAACATTCTAATGATGAGCACTTAAAGTAGAGTAAATAACATTCTAATGATGAGCAACTTAAAGTAGAGTATATAACATTCTAGTGATGAGCAACTTAAAGTAGAGTAAATAACATTCTAATGATGAGCAACTTAAAGTAGAGTATATAACATTCTAGTGATGAGCAACGTAAAGTAGAGTAAATAACATTCTAATGATGAGCAACTTAAAGTAGAGTAAATAACATTCTAATGATGAGCAACTTAAAGTAGAGTAAATAACATTCTAATGATGAGCAACTTAAAGTAGAGTAAATAACATTCTAATGATGAGCAACTTAAAGTAGAGTATATAACATTCTAGTGATGAGCAACGTAAAGTAGAGTAAATAACATTCTAGTGATCAGCAACTTAAAGTAGAGTATATAACATTCTAGTGATGAGCAACTTAAAGCAGAGTAAATAACATTCTAATGATGAGCAACTTGAAGTAGAGTAAATAACATTCTGCTGATGAGCAACGTAAAGTAGAGTAAATAACATTCTAATGATGAGCAACTTAAAGTAGAGTAAATAACATTCTAGTGATGAGCAACTTAAAGTAGAGTATATAACATTCTAGTGATGAGCAACTTAAAGTGGAGTAAATAACATTCTAATGATGAGCAACTTAAAGTAGAGTATATAACATTCTAGTGATGAGCAACGTAAAGTAGAGTAAATAACATTCTAATGATGAGCAACTTAAAGCAGAGTAAATGACATTCTAGTGATGAGCAACTTAAAGCAGAGTAAATAACATTCTAATGATGAGCAACTTAAAGTAGAGTAAATAACATTCTAGTGATGAGCAACTTAAAGTAGAGTAAATAACATTCTACTGATGAGCAACTTAAAGCAGAGTAAATAACATTCTAATGATGAGCAACTTGAAGCAGGGTAAATGACATTCTAGTGATCAGCAACTTAAAGCAGAGTAAATAACATTCTAGTGATGAGCAACTTAAAGTAGAGTAAATAACATTATAGTGATGAGCAACTTAAAGTAGAGTAAATAACATTCTACTGATGAGCAACGTAAACTAGAGTAAATAACATTCTAATGATGAGCAACTTGAAGCAGGGTAAATGACATTCTAGTGATGAGGAACTTAAAGTGGAGTAAATAACATTCTGCTGGTGAGCAACGTACACTAGAATAAGTAACCTTGTAGTGATGAGCATCGTAAAGTAGAGGAAATAACATTCTAGTGATGACCAACTTAAAGTAGATAAAATAACGTTTTGATCATGAGAAACGCACACGAGGGTATACATATTCTGGTGATGAGAAACGTACACTAGAGTAAATGACATTCTGGTCATGAGAAATGCACACGAGGGTATAAATATTCTGGTCCTGAGAAACGTACACTAGAGTAAATAACATTCTGGTCATGAGAAACGTACACTAGAGTAAATAACATTCTGGTCATGAGAAACGTACACTAGAGTAAATAACATTCTGCTGGTATGAGCAAGGTGTTGATGAGCTACGTGAACTAGAGTACATAACATTTTGTTGATGAGCTACGTGAACTAGAGTATATAACATTCTGCTGGTGATGAGCTACGTGAACTAGAGTACATAACATTTTGTTGATGAGCTACGTGAACTAGAGTACATAACATTTTGTTGATGAGCTACGTGAACTAGAGTACATAACATTTTGTTGATGAGCTACGTGAACTAGAGTACATAACATTTTGTTGATGAGCTACATGAACTAGAGAATCAAGAAACTCTTCCAGAGGTCACTAGAGGAAAACTTCTCGTAGATTTTCTTTGTTCACTTTTTGTATTTTCAAAATATTGTACATTAATAGTGAAGTAGAATAGTTTGTATACCTTTAGTACAGATAGAACATCATAGAATATACACATACATCTAACACTTGTACATCAGTTATCCATCTTACTATAGATCTAACAACATATAAATATACACATACATCTAACACTTGTACATAAGTTACCCAACTTACTATAGATCTAACATCATAGAATATACACATACATCTAACACTTGTACATCAGTTATCCATCTTACTATAGATCTAACAACATATAAATATACGCATACATCTAACACTTGTACATAAGTTACCCAACTTACTATAGATCTAACATCATAGAATATACACATAATCTAACACTTGTACATCAGTTATCCATCTTACTATAGATCTAACAACATATAAATATACGCATACATCTAACACTTGTACATAAGTTACCCAACTTACTATAGATCTAACAAAATAGGAATATACAAATACATCTAACACTTGTACTACAGTTATCCATCTTACAACATATCTAAACATCAAAGGAAGATACGCATACATCTAACACTTGTACTACAATTATCCATCTTACAACATATCTAAACATCAAAGGAAGATACGCATACATCTAACACTTGTACTACAATTATCCATCTTACAACATATCTAAACATCAAAGGAAGATACGCATACATCTAACACTTGTACTACAGTTATCCATCTTACAACATATCTAAACATCAAAGGAAGATACGCATACATCTAACACTTGTACTACAGTTATCCATCTTACAACATATCTAAACATCAAAGGAAGATACGCATACATCTAACACTTGTACTACAGTTATCCATCTTACAACATATCTAAACATCAAAGGAAGATACGCATACATCTAACACTTGTACTACAATTATCCATCTTACAACATATCTAAACATCAAAGGAAGATACGCATACATCTAACACTTATAATCCAGACGGCTGGTGTCGGTATTAATACTTTTGCCAAAATAAAGCAGAGAACAGTGTTTCGAACTTCTTAGGTCGTCATCAAATGGAGAGTTTGGTACATAACGTTGAACGTTTGGGACGAGAGTATAAAGAGGAACGGAATTGTAGGTGGATTTTCAGTTAGATGTTAGGTTATCAATTAGTATAGGCGTGTTGTTAAAGCTGAAAAGCGGAACTGACGAAAATCACATTGTTTTTCTAAAAATAGTGTGTTGTGGACCATGTATTGTCATCTGAGTAGAAATGACGAAAAGCATATTGTTTTCATAAAAAAGATGTCATGTTGTAGACTGCAAGTGTGTTGTTAAACCTCCACAGTGGAACTGATGAAAAACACATTGTTTTTATTTAAAAATTATGCCATGTTGTGGAATGTAAATGTGTTGTTAAATCTGCATAGTGGAACTGACAAAAAGATTATTTTCATAAAAAAATACGTTGTGGACTGTAAGTGTTTTGTTAAAGCTGCACAGTGGAACTGACGAAAAAACACACTTTTATTTAAAAAATTATGTAATGTTATGTTGTGGACGATGAATGTGTTGTTAGAACTTCATCATGAATAAACGTTGTTCCTCTGCGAATCTATTGGCAGCAAAGGGGGATTATAATACTAATCATATCTGGTTTAAGTTAACGTTCCGGTGTGAGTACCTTTTCTAAACTGGCGAAGCGTGGTTACGATTGATTAAACTTATCATAAGACAATAGCATTATGACTAATAACAATAGTGTTAGGACTAATAACAATAATGTTATGACTAATACAGTTTTAACGTTACGTTCTTGACTGTTTTTCAAGAAGACGAAAAGGGTGTAATGGTATTTCAACCACAGTATCCTCCATTGTTGGATATCTTGGATAACGTGGTTGAAATACTATTTATAACACTATATAACACAAATTGTGTTCCCGGATAGTATGTGTTATTTCTTAATTACTTAAGTTATAAAAGTACAGAAAATAACCATTATTCCATTCAAACTTTGCGTTTGTGACCTGGATAATGAAATTTAGAAATTAACCTATTTTCTATGTAAAAACGGGCAAATTTGCACATTTTCATTTACACAAGGTCTGAATAAAAAACATATGAATCAATATTTACATGTATTTATACTAAAGTTATACAGAAATGTGTAGAACTGAGTAGTTTTTCGAGATTTGCGACTGTAATGTAAATCACTTTCACGTATCAGCCCTCAAATATAGTCTCCCATCATGTTTTCGTTATACGCTCCCAGGTCAGAAAATCAAAGTCTGAAGACAAAAATAAGTCTTTTCTATTTACTTTAGGCATAAGTAATTATGAAATAACACTTTCTGTCCAGGAACAAGAAAAAGTAAAAATTATTATTACATAGTGATCTATGTTCTTCGCCTCTTGAAAATTGAACGTAGCGTTAAAAACATAAAAGGCCAAATAACAAGTCTTACGAATATTATAATTAATTTGTATCCTGTTAAATTATCATTAAAAGTTGTTTAATGGAAATTATGTGTCTACTTATTAATGAGCCTGACTGTATCACAAAAATATATTTAGTTATGATTAGAAATATCTAAGGAAGATAACAAACCGTATCTATAAAAAAGAAATCCGTACTGGCTTATCTGAGATTCGTTATTACTATCAAATAATGGCCAGGTGGGTTAAGGCGTTCGACTCGTAATCTGAGGGTCGCGGATTCGAATCCCCGTCACACCAAACATGATCGCCCTTTCAGCCGTGGGGGCGTTATAACGTGACGGTCAATCCCATTATTCGTTGGTAAAAGAGTAGCCCAAGAGTTGGCGGTGGGTGGTGATGAGTAGCTGCCTTCCCTCTAGTCTTACACCGCTAAATTAGGGACGGCTAGCGCTAACAGCCTTTGTGTAGCTTTGCGCGAAATTAAAAAAACACAAATGGACAAAAGAAACAAAGATCATATTCTAGAGTGTCTAAGATTAAACTCAGATTATAATGTGTTTTCTTTATCTTTCAGAAATTAGTTTTAGTAATGATTAGGTCTTCTTGGATTAATATAATTCACAATAACAATAAAACTGTAGGCCGTGTAAAACACATTGTTTGAACCCCAGTTTTAACCTTAAGTCTCGGTTTTAAAATACATACAGTCATTTGTACACGATACTAATTGTTTATATTATTAAACTAATTTATGTGTATCCAATTGTAATAAGCGGTAACGAAAATAAAGACTTTGAAGTACACGTGATTTATTTGTCACGACGAGAGTCATCAAATTGAATTCAGTAAACCAAACAGAGCCCAGTAAAAGTTTTAAACCACGTCATAATGCATGTGTAGAAGGCAAGACACCCAGACTATACGAGGGTTTACACATTTTCAAGAGTTATGATGTGGGTTGTAAACACATACCAAACAGTGGACTATCTGTGCTCTGCTCGCCAGAAGTATCGAAACCCGATTTTAGAGTCGTAAGTTTACGGATTTTCTCCGAGTTATTTGACGAAGGAGGCTTCAAGAGTTATATAGAACTAGTTATTTAATTTTTTTGTCTTTTCATATTAATTAAAAGTAACTATATGATTATACTACAGAATTAATTATTAAAAATAAATTCTGTTCACCCACCTATCTATACAGTATAGCAGTTTTCATTGTTATAAACTACGATTTATGAAACATACAATTTATATTTCTTTACATAAATTAACCATAATTGTACGCTGTTATTTATAGCAAAACGGTTCTTTTAAATCCTTTACTTAAGACGTTTCAACGCAAACAAAACTTAATGATAGAAACTGACTCTATGTGACGTATATAACTGGAAAAATACTATACGTAATACACATAACTGGGCCCGCTAGTACAGCGGTAAGTCTACCGATTTACAACGCTAAAATCATGGGTTCGATTCCCCTCGGTGTGCTCAGCACATAGCCCGATGTGGCTTTACTATAAGAAAAACACAAAAACTCGAACAAATTTCATTACTCTACGTGATAGACATAAGTAGAACAAATTCCAATACTTCATAACTTTCTTCTCATGAATATGTATCTATCTAAAAACACTCCTGTTTTACTAAAACAGTTTTTATAGGACATCACAGGTTTTAACGTTAGTGTTGACTGATTCTAACAGTAATAAATTGAAGAAAACAGGTGAATATTTAAACGTTTTACACCTTTAAAGATTTGTATATTACGGTTTAAACTTGTAAATGTTCAGGATTATTACAAGTTTACAACACGTCATTAGTAAAGTCGGATCGAACGGAAAAAAAACTGTTTACAGTAACTCTAACAATGCTTAAGTTTTCCCGGATATATTCTTCAATAGGAAGTTAATAATTAAGAGCAAATGTGCCTATATGCTTCCTTACTTATCTTAGGGAGGTTAAATAAAAGTTTACTCATATGCACACAATGTTAATATTACCTGTTTGAATGAGAAAGAAACGGTAGAGAAAGTAGGTGTCGGAGAACTAATTCACCCAAACTTCAGCCTAGTACGAAGTAAAATGTTCATTAAACGCAGAACGTGAATAAAGATAAATGCCTGAAACTATAAGCATGGTTAAGTAATGGTTTTGTATATGTATACATACGCCGTACATAAATTTATTGTAGTATGGGCAGGTCACTAGTCTACTGTTAGTCAATAGACACTTGCGCGTAGCCCACGTGCTTGTCGACGTAATAGGAGTCGTTTGATGGATGGTAAGAACAGAACAGGTCACGTGGATCAGGTAGGTCATTAGTGTTTGGGTCTGCAGCAGTAGTATTGACCACTGCACAACTCTGTCAGTTCACCAATAGCCAAGTCGAATCCAGAGTATCGTTAATTATCTTGTGCTACGATGTTTATTTAGGACATATCAGGCTTTCTAATTCGTTTTTCTTTTGATGACAAACATCTGGTGATCATTAAACATAAAGAAACTTTGGAAGCAGTTCCACTGTTGCTATTCAACCTTAAATCGTTCCTTCAGCCATGCAGAACAAAGTTTTCATGATCGTTGACAGTGAACACCCACTTTTAGTTGGTTTGTTTTTTTTCCTTCAAAGTTAAATGCGAGTCTTGTGTACAAAACAGCCTCGCATTCAATAAAACATTCATTTTTGCTATCTCAAACTTAAAGAAAATTTACTGGTCGGGGTAAACACACGAAACCATTGGACTCACACATGCAACCGATTAAAGATTCAATGGATGATTCATTACTGACGTTTATAATTTATAACGATTCATCCGTTAAACAGCGCAAGTTCTATGAGGGACAAAAAGCTGTTTATTTTAAGAGGAGATATAGAATGTTATGGATACACGAAACGCTATTAAAGAGGAGAGAACCAGTCTATCTTGGCAACAATAAAACAATACAATATGAATATTAACAATACCATAACCATAATTAAGAGTGTGTTTAGGATATTACTGCGTTAGATTTTGTATGAAATCATACACACAACACATAACCTTTAAATTACGGTTTATTTTAATAGCAGATTTAATTTTTAAAACCTGTCAGGTCTTATATTTGGTCAGAAAAGAGTAGCCCAAGAGTTAGCGGTGAATGTTGTTGACTAGATGCCTCTCTAGTCTGTTAGTTAAAAACTGAGCTTGTTGATTCTTGTTAAGACAAAACGTTCAAGTCCTTTCATACACGAGAACCAATAAATAAATAAACTTTACCATTCTGAAGAGTTTATAAGGTACATTAATAGCATTTTTATAAAGGAACAGTGTCACAGATTCCTTTAACCATACCAAGTGGCTCTAAATTTGAATGTCTGGTGACTTACATTATGACGAGAGAATTTCGTTGACGTACAAACTGCGAGTAAAGATACGTCTGTAAAAATAAGAAATATGTTCTGTGACTTATTACTTTTATCTGTCTTAGTAAGCGTAAATATTACAAAATATGTACAAAACTGCATTATTATTTTAAAAATTAGAAAAAAAAGTAGAAAACCGAGCACTATTTCGTATCGCGTTATCATATATCCAAACTAATCAGAGTATTAAAATTTCCTTGTATTCCTTTTAACTCACAGCGTCACAGTCTTTACTTCGAGAAACTTCAGATTAGTTCTTTAAGGTAAAATAGTTCAACATGTGTGAAAAATTCTGAAGTGGATATCTTATGCGACAATGTATGTGACTTTGAGGCTTCTTACTTACTTACTAAAACAACTGATTTTGTATTGTTGGATGTGAAAACTTTGCTAATCTACTGCAGTACTTTGCTAACTTCAAACTAGTTTTGGGAGAATTCCCAGTATAACACCTCTATCAGTGGTGGCTCAAGAACTATGCCTCTTTATTTTGTTTTTAACATTTTTAATTGTAACAGTCTGAGAAGCTACCCAAGGTTAGATACAGTACTTCTATAACAGAAATAGAACAAACGTGGACGAGTTCAATTAATACGCTTTGCGATTTTACGTCTAGAATATTCTATATACCAGCGGTAAGCGTTTAGTCTGGTTTCTTTTGAATTTCGTGCAAAGCTATTCGAGGGCTACCTGAGCTGGCTGTCCCTAACTTAGCAGTGTAAGACTAGAGGGAAGGCAGCTAGTCATTCCACTCACCGCCAACTCTTGGGCTACTCTTTTACCAACGAATAGTGGGATTGACCGTCACATTGTAACGCCTCCACGGATGAAAGGGCAGTCATATTTGGTGTGACGGGGATTCGAATCCATGATCCTCAGATTACGAGTCGAGTGCTTTAACCACCTGGCCATGCCGGGTTATAAGCGTTTGAAGATCGTTTTAAGATGTGACATGCAGTACCAGAGATATTGTGCTAATTGTACTTTTAACCTTAGTAATTTGTACAGATAGAAACATTTCTTCGTATTGCAGAATTACTGTACCGTTGGAATCAGGATTATCAAGCCAGTAACGGTAATAAAAACTGCAAGTCCTGGTTCCCAGTTTAGCACACGTGAGGAACAAAAAAAAAACGTTTGTGTGAGTAATGATTATTACAGTTATATTTTATGTACCGGAAACAACTATTGGAAAGCTGTGACTTTGGAACATAAGTCATCATATTGTAACTGTGACCTTTCCTGTAACAATGACGCCATTTTGTGATTCATTGAGGTCATTCGGCTAGTCAAGGGTCAATAATAAACTACTTGTGACTTAAAGCATAGACTTGAAAAACAAAAATTAAGATAACAAATGAAGGAAGGAAAGAAGAAGCAGCTATTAACTTTGGGTAGGGATGGTGGATTTTATTTGATTTATGATGGTAACTAAAAATATTATGTAAATGTCTCAATAGATGGATAAATTCATGCCCCCCAGCGGCAAGCTTGAGGGCTTATAATGCTCAAATCTGTGGTTTTGTAGTGGACACAGTGCAGAGAGTTACTGGGCAGCTTGGGCTTAAATAAAACAAACACTTACATGCCACTCTGAATATTGAAATGTATTTTAGCGTGTGGGTTCACGTGGTGATTCGTATGTTAGAAGCATAATTAGAAAATAATATTGTATTCAGTTTCGCGCCTGAGTAACACAAGTAATTATTTTAGCTTATAAGCTTTTAGTTTATAATAATATACAAAAGCTAATTTTCTATACTTAAAGTAATAAGAAGTTCTGTTTTTTTATGATAAATAAAAAAATGTATGTTTGTCTGCTAACTATCTAAACCTATACAGGATAGTATCTTTCGTTTTGAACGAAAGTCTAAATATCATTTTCATCATGCTAAGAACATGAAACTAGTACATAAAAGTATATAAAAACAATTACTTTAAAGTGACGTATATATTACTAATACCTTCTATGTACTATGTATACTCGTATACAGAGGCTGATCAGGCTTAGTAAGAACAAAACGAACGACTAATGTATGTTAGTTGCATTGATATGTCGTCACAGATGAGCCGTTGCGCCGCGGGAAATACATATAGCACCTGTGTATTTGGTTCACGGAAAATTTCCGACCATTCTATAGTGCAGTGTAGTCAAGGGTGGTGTAAACGCTCTTTCCGAAAGACGATATTCAGACAATGAGATGAACAACGTAAAGCTAAAAAGACAGAAATTCTGAACAGTATCCTCCTGATATTGGTTAGGGTTAAGAAAGTTTCTTTGTCTGTTTGTTTTGAATTTCGCACAAAGCTACTCGAAGGCTATCTGTGCTAGCCATCCCTAATTTAGCAGTGTAAGACTAGAGGGAAGGCAGCTAGTCATCACCACCCACCGCCAACTCTTGGGCTACTCTTTTACCAACGAATACTGGGATTCACGATTGCATTATAAATTCACCACGGCTGAAAGGGCGAGCATGTTTGGCGCGCCGAGGGTTGCGAACCCGCGACCCTCAGATTACGAGTTGCACTCTTAACCCACCTGGCCATGCCGGACCATTGTTAAGAAAGAGAAACCTTGGATCTGAAACTGTATATTTGCTCTAATGGCGTCAATAAATTAAAAACAAGATCAGGTTAACACATGCATCAAGACACACCTTGAAATCAAGTTATGTTTTGTTGAGAAAGATGGTGTCCGAAAAACATGATTTATAACGATCTCATTTGAACATGAATGTAACAAGCCTCTAGATGTTTTTCCAGTGCAACTTTATGTACTTTATTTGCTTAAATGTGATCTTCACAGCTGACTCCACGTGCGTTTGAAAGACTTTGAAAAGTTTCGTTATATTTATCTGAGCCTACTCTAGCTGTCATTCACATAAGCTAGAAACAACAGAAACTACAGTCTCGGGGAATAGTGTTCAGTCATGGTCATTTGACTGGGCCGTGTCTGATCGTCGATGGAAAAGTGTAGTTCCTTACAGCACGTGCCCTGGAACACTGTTCTTAAAAAGTGTGGTTTTAAGTATGTACTTTATCGACTTAGATGACAAATGAGGTTAAACAAATTATTATGCTTATGTACTGTTTTATATTTTAAATAATTCAGATGAACAGGAGAGAAGTACCGGTTAAGCATTTCATAAACAATTGTCAGTTAAACTGTTGTAACCTTGGTATAATCTGGTTTAAGTTAAACACAAAGCTATACAATGGGTTAACTGTACTCTGCCCACCACGGGTATCGAAACCAGTTTTCTAGTGTTCTAAGTCCGCAGACATACCTCTGTGCTACTAGGGTTCTGTATCGTTATTTTCCATGTAACGTCTTCTCCGGGGTGGCTCGAGGGCAAGTCTCTAAGCCTACAACCCTAAAACACAGATTCGATGTATCCACGACAGGCAGAGCACGGATGGCCCACTGTTTAGTTTTGTACTTAACAACAAGGAACGAAACAAACAAAACACGACTAGAATAAATTTATTGAACCACAGTGATATGGATACTTATTTGAAAAAAATGATACTTAGAACTGATAGACTAGAGGGAAGGCAGCTAGCTGGTCACCAGCTCCCACGGTCAGCTCTAGTATCAGTATAATTTGTCCATTCCACTTGTAGCACAGCTCCCAAAGCGAAGCTTGGTCGTATTTGACACCACTTTCCGATAATCTGTTTAATCAGAGCTAAATCATTATTCTTATATTTACATTGGAAAGGTAAATATGTATTTTTACGTCTTAACAATAATATATTATAACATAAAAATAAACATGTTATTTATTTATTTTGATGCTCGACGGTTGGAAAATCCAAAATATACCAAGCAGGTAATGAGAGTCGTTTTTTCCTTCGTTTGGTGAAGGCCTAAGACACT
This sequence comes from Tachypleus tridentatus, assembly GCF_004210375.1. NCBI lineage: Eukaryota > Metazoa > Arthropoda > Merostomata > Xiphosura > Limulidae > Tachypleus > Tachypleus tridentatus. Next base: position 56,854,948 of record NC_134836.1, read on the forward strand.
TACATAGCCATTAACACCAAGTTATCGTTTGTGTTGTCTCCTGTTTTTTTTTTGTTTGTGTATTTTCCCCAACTAATAACAAAGATCACATTCTATATCATGAATAAAGTGTTGACTAGGAACTTCATCTACAGAGATCTTTATTAAAACCCTACGCTTTTAACGATTGTGACTGATGAAAAAACCCCAACAAAATTAGTCTGTCAAATAAAATTGTTTACAAATTTATTACGTTCCTTCTAAGTAGTTAACAGTTAGTAACTCCATTGTTTTCGTGTTCACACCATTACGAGTAACAACTTTCACCTTTATCTGCCCAGAATATTCCACGATAACAATGTTTGTTTTAGTTGTTATGTTTTTAGATTTTCAAGCCAAAAATATTTAGATGAAGATTTTAGCTGTATCTGTCTTTCAGTTGGACAAAGAAAGATACAATAGCTCCCCTACGTAAACAGTTTTCTCAACCCAAACGAGCCGTTTTTACATATATATTTTTCTCTACAAGTGGGTTTTCTCGACATCAGTCAAAGATACAATAGAATTAAAACATTTGTTTACTTTAAAAACAAAAGCTTCCCATGTTCAAAATATTCGTACACTGATTTCCAATAATCTCTTCCTTTGATGTGAGCATGGCTTTCATTTGGTCAACTGTAACAACCTTCTTGATCCGTATCATTGAATACTGGTCATTTCTCGTGCGTTGAACGGACTATGATACACAACCTCATGCCGTTTCAAAATTACCGGAAGTTGAAGAATTCGTGTCAAAGTTCGTGTCATTGGTGATTATCCATTACTAACCAACTGTTATTTAATATTAGTTTTTCTGCCTTTTTAGTCCTTTAAAACGAAACCGATTTCATATTGATTTCACACTTTTAAGTACTGATGCGGGAGTTATACTCTGAAAGTGTGAATTCACATCTTTTCTCAGAAACTATATCACACTCATAATAACAACACGCACCGTTAAACACCGATACTTGCAAGAAACCATTATTAATACAAACCATTGTCATAACAATGTGTGTGTAATTGTGTACATATTAGGGTTACTGTTCATAAAACTGTGTAGTAATTATAAGATTCGATAAAGTAATTGGTTCACTTAATACTTGTTTTGCTATTTTAACATAACACTTATATTATGTTAATTATGTTTATAAACTCACGATTATATATATATGTTTGTGTGTGGAAATGTTAATTTGTTTTAAACTTACACCTTTGAAGGGATAAATTCACTCCTGTGTTTGTTTAAATAAAACATATTATCAAAAATTTATTATAAACATATTTCACTGAAAACTTTCGGGAGCACATAAAGCTCATTGTCAAGTTAGGCCTGTTAACAATATTCAAATGTTTATTAATTAGATAATCTTAAGGTCTTTATGTCGTAGGCGACATTCTATGGTATTACGTGGTGGATGTTATGATACATCGTTTTTATTGACCGGTACTCAAGCTTACTTTGAAATCAAAGTTAATTATTTGAATATTACCAGGCGAGAGTGCGTCTCACAGAAGTCAGTTCATGACTCTCGCATATAAAATTCTACTTTCTTTCCAGTTTAAAGTTCAAGCTGTAGCTGTATTGAAATTTATAACAGAAAGTACAAAGACCAATCCTTAAAACTAAGGTGTACAATAAAACTATTCAACAAGTTTAGAAACATAAAGGGTAACTAAAAATTGCCCAAAGGGCTTACGGCCTGGTGTTTAGGGTGCTCGAATGCCAACGTGTGCGTAGTGGGTTCGAATCCCTATCAACGAACATGCTAATCTTTTCATGGGAGTGTTATAATGTAATTGTCAATCCCACTATTCGTTAGTTAAAACAGTTTGTGATGAATGATGTTGACTAGCTACCTTCCATCTAGTTTATTATTGGTAAAGTAGGGACTGTTAGCGTAGATAGCCCTCAACAAAGAAATTAATACCAAGCCTAATTTGCTTCGAAGCAAGCGAGTGTTTGAATGTTCCTTAAAGAAGGCCAGTTAGGTTATAAACTGAAGAGTTAACACTTAATCAGCTGTTTATTTGGCAAAATTTTCGAACACATAATAAGCAACCCGACTCACCACGTTTCTGGAAATGACATCAAATTCCTGGAGGTCCAAGATGGATTTAGAAATTTCAGACACGCCACAGATCATTTAATTATATTGACCGAATTCATCGTAAACGGTTTCAGCAACAACAAAAGTAATATACTCTCACTTGAGAGGATATTTGTCAATGTAAGGCCCCTCAGGTTTGGTACGTCATAACTGGAGCTACCGTCCGGTGTTATTCACTGGCTATTTAGTTTTCAGGAAGACAGAAAATGTAGAGTTAATGAAGAGAGAATCTACTTAGAGTGGTTCACTACTGACGTAGGTGTCCCTCTAGGGGAGCTAACACTGTTCTATTTATCATGTACGTGAATAATATGCCCCCAGACGATACAAGTTACGATGTTGCTTTTTGGAAGAGTACACCAACCCCAGCAACAGCAGCCACACATCTGCACTTTTAATTGAACTAAATAGTGGACGACTGCCAAATATACAGTATTAAAATAAATATCCCTAAAAATCAGCTTGTAGATTTTAAAAATTAAGAAAGTTCAACATACACCTGTTTGAATTATACACGAATGTTACAATACTACAAGTGGTAAAAACTAACTAAATTTCTAGGTTTAACTTAACGTGGATAAGACATATAAATAACATAAAAGTTTGACAACGTACGAACTATTTTAGGCGGCTAACAGGCAGAAATCATGGCACATCAGCTGACGACATTATTAATACATAAAACATATATCTATCTTGGGTTTACACAGCATTCTCACACATAAGAAAAGTACAAACAATACAAAATGTGCTACTAACAAACAGCCTATAAATATTCACACAATCAGTTTTTCTATACAAGTTGATAAACGTACCCACAATAGTTTGTTTGTTTTGAATTTCGCGCAAAGCTACACGAGGGCTATCCGCGCTAGTTTTTCCTAATTTAGCAGTGTATGACTAGAGGGAAGGAACCTAGTCATCACCACCCACTGCCTTCTGTTGAGCTACTCTTTTACCAACGAATAGTGGGATTGACTGTCACATTATAACGCCACCACGGCTGAAAGGGCCAACGTGTTTGTTGAGACGGGGATTCGAACCAGCGACTCTCAGATTACGAGTCGAGTGCCTTAACCATCTGACCGTGCTGGGCCTCGCGCAGAACGAACAAAGAGAACATATTTTTTACATTGAAATTTCTTTTATTATCATATATGGACGTAACCATCAATAGGTCAGAGCATGTGCTGTGAGCACAACTTCTGACCCTCATGTCGTAATGAGAAATATTCTAAAGGAGTAAATTAATACAGTTCAGGGGGAATAAGAGGTCAAGGTTGAACCTGACCGTTCCTGGTCTACCAAAATGTCTGAAGAAAACACAGTGAAGAAGACGTTAGTAGATCTATGAGTGATTCAGTATATTTTTAATGCTGTACAATGTGTGACTTCAATTCAGTGATAAAATATATATTTCACTATTTCTACTAGCGCTATCTTCATTTAATGGCCAGAAGTAATTTTCAACGTCTTTCTTATATAAATGCTAAAAATATAAAACATTTATACTCGTGCTCTATGTATCACAAAATGGAGCGTGCATTCATTTATTCAGCTTAAATGAGGCCTATTTTCCACTGTTTCACTCTAATGTTTGAACGACAAAGAGAAGTGTTATTTTTTCAGCGACATCTTTGGTTATTAAGTGTTACGGGTCGTTTCACTTCTGATTTTTATCATGTAACTTGGTTAGATTGTAACTACGAGAAATTTAACTGCTGGTGTGGTGGCTTTCTATTCATGGAACTAACACAGGAATAAATCACATTTTTTTGTTACTGATATTGTTACGAATATCAAACTATGTTTATTTTCTACACGACGCTTTCAAATCTCGGGACTGAAACCGTAAATGGTTTTCTATCACGTGTAGAATTTTCGACTCAGTAAGTCCAAAAAAATGAGCTTCGAAGGAAGAGAGGAGCAAGAGAATGCGTCTTTCGCTTCCCTTATGTGCGGATAATACATTACAGAACAAAGACTTTTGTCTTGGCTCTTCCCGTCCACCGATTGGAGAGTGAATGTAGTTCGTCAGCGGATTTTTGTACATATTCGTAGCTAAGACGTTTTCCATTATCGATAGACCAGTGTCCACACTTTTACAGCACCCAAGAGAGCCATGTTATAATAGAGGGCTTACTCTAGATAAGCAAAAGACGTTACAACAGTTATATCCTCGACCTAGTGACAGTCTGCACCACGCCAGGAAATCCGGAACATCACACTGAGCTTATTAACCTCGACATCAGAGACATCATAGATCATCCTGCATGCAAGAATCAGTTACCATCATCAGCAACCTATCAACATCTAGGTAGAAAGACGTGCTTTAAAGACAAATACCGATTGGACAATGCTAAATAAGTAACATTTATAACAAACTTTTTAAGATCCTTTAAATACACGAGTGTATTTCGAACATACAGTTAAGATATTCATCGATATCCATCCTTTACCTCTCCATTGAAGTCAACTTGAATTATAATTTCACTGTGCTAATTCTCCTACGCGCGTTAAGTTCTCACAGGATACGAATGACAGTTTCTCATCAAGTGAATTCATGTGCAAATGATAAGGACTTACTATTTGTAAAACGTTATCAACAAAGCAAAACAAATCATTGTGAGATATGTCCTCAACATGCTTTAGAACACGTTAGGTGGAGACATACAAAAAAATCGCTACTTTTAACCATGAGGTAGAAGAAATAAAGTAACAATCATCCAAAGAAGCCAGCGAAAACAACAGTACCTACGTGCCATACGAAAACAACAGTACCTACGTGCCTTACGAAAACAACAGTACCTACGTGCCATACGAAAACAACTGTACCTACGTGCCTTACGAAAACAACAGTGCCTACGTGCCATACGCCGCTGCGTAGTTTTGTTAAGTCATAACGTTCACAATCCAAGTAAAAATAAACATTAAATAAGTAAAGAAAAACAATGTGTGATATAATGACCTAACACATAAATGACTGGATGTTATAATTATAATCTCAAAATATATTCATCAATCATGCTTGATAGTATTATATATATATTTGTATAGTGGCTATAAGCAATAAATTAGAAATATCAAGGGTACCTTCAAATAATCGAAATAAAAATTACCAAATATGTATTTGGAAACCAGAAAATAACATTAAGTTAGGTTACAACACACTAGAAATCAAACATCAGAAGTATTATGAAAGTGTTATGTAAACACCTTATGACGTTGAAGCTTGAATGGCAAGTTTAGGACTGGTATTTAATATTTTGGATCTGGATTCTACCTGACGTCCGAACGGGCTAAAAGATAAATATTAAATACACTGAGAATTCACCTTAAGTCATCTGTTGTTTTATTTTATTGATCAGTTACAGAGCACCAACTCTGCGGCACCCCCTGCCCCAAGGACGTAGTCCAGTTTCAGTCAACGAATAACAGGATTGACTGTCACTTTTATAACGCACCTATAGAAGAAAATTCGAAACTTGTTCAAAGGTATCATGGCTCATACCTCAGACATTCCACATGCATTCTGGTATGTTAATCATAGGGTTATGCCTAGCCCATTTAATGGCGGACAAACCGTTTGATTTGTATCTATCCATTCAATTGTTCATTTATAAAAATGTCGGGGGTGTATTCATAATATTTAGTTAGAGGAGGCAATCAAAAAAAATCTCACCATTAGAAACTTTTCTGATACCTTTAATAGTCGTAAAATTTATCAGCTTTTTAGAAACTAAAATACATCACAGATACTGGAGTTCTAATATTGATATCGAAGTATTTTTAAAATATTTTTTTCAAAACCGCAGTGAATAAAATTAGTTAAAACAGTTATTGATTTGCAGCGATTGTTAAATGGCATTTAGTCACTGTGGGAGGACATCACCTGGCAAAAAATTGAGTGGGTGGGTGATGGTAGGAACTAATTAATCCACCTCCGATTGTAATTATGACAAAATTATGTTTAATAATGCCTCAAAAAACACTATATTGTCCATTAATACATGATGTATTATTGCTTTTTAAAAGTGGATTGAAGTTTACCTTTTAATAAGATAAGGCTAAACAAGTTTCACATACTATTTACTTTACGGTGTCACTTGGAGGTCATAGAGAGAGCAGAGCCTCGATGTCCTTTTATGCATTATATTATCATAATGTTTTGCGTTTCAACAAAATCCACGAAAGCAAAACGCTGTACGACTCTCTTAAAACGTTTAAGAAGCATAAATAACCATAATATTTAACAGAATTGACTTAAAATACTTAGAAAAAACACAATTGCAATTGGATGACAATGTGAGCAAGTGGGACTTAGGAAATTGCCTGTAAAGGGTGTTTCTCTGCACGATTGGCCTAACGTGCAATGACATACAGATAAATTGAAATTCACTAACGTGTTTTTCTTTTAACGCAATATAGAAGTTACTGATATTTCTCAGAGGAGGGAAATAAATTACAAGCCTTAAAGAACTTGTATAGTGTATGTATATACACAATTGTAATACTTTTAAGTTGCGAAAAGGTTTACGGTGTACGCTCTCATCTAAAGAGCATAAGCTTGCACAAAAAATAATCCTTTTATCTTTCGGTCTCATTTATTCGACCACAAGGCTCGGAAATACCATTTTATGCAATTCACGAAGATACTGTGTTGACAGTTCGTCATGCTAGAATTGAATTTCCCAGGACGAAGACGAATTTTCTCGTACAATCAGTAATGGAGGGTTAAAAAAAAAAAGGTCTGAAGCAAAGGCCAGCTAGGTAAATTGCTCAGGGTATCACGTATACATTAGTGTCCATTACCTGGCGTGTCAGAGCACGTGCCTGTCGTCCATCTCTTGTTTATTACCACTCTCCTTGTCGTGTCCACTAATGGCGGTAAAGGGGGATCACACACAGCGCGTGCATGTTTGTTCCTCCTGACAACAAAAAGTAGTCAAGAGAAGGACATGTTTAAATACATCACATCTTATCATCTCGTTGTGTACGTGAGCGAGACAGAAATTGGACAACAGACGTGAAAAATAGAGACCATTAACTAGAAACGTACCATATATGAAAGTAATATAGTTAAAACAAAGTTAGTAAAAAAAAGGGGCGGGTATCACGAAAAATTATTCTCAATTTCATCTGGAGTAATTACTCCAAATGTTGCTGTTATTTTTATAGATGCAAACTGTATAAAACCTACATCAAATCATATTATTTCCAACCAGTACAGAATTTTGCAAAGTAACCTCAATAAATACGTTTGTTTGTTTTTGAATTTCTCGCAAAGCCACACGAGGGCTATCTGCGCTAGCCGACCCTAATTTAGTAGTGCAAGACAACAGGGAAGGCAGCTAGTCATCGCCACTCACCGCTAACTCTTGGGCTACTCTTTTACCAACGAATAGTGGGATTTACCGTCACTTTATAACGCCCCCACCGCTGAAAGGGCGAGCATGTTTGGTGCGACCGGGATTCGAATCCGCGACCCTCGGAATACGAACGCCTTAACTCACCTGACCGTGCCAGGCCCAATAAATGTGAGGTCTCGATTTGTTCGTATTTATTTAGATAGCGTCCGTGATAAAACAATAGCTAAATGAATATCAGACTAGGAATGGAACTCAGTCAATTTGCAAAGTTTCATGAAAGGGTAAAAAAAATGGAAATTAAATAGGGAATGTTGTGAAAAGGGAAGCACTGGAAAAATAGACTGTAATAGAGTGCGGAAAAAGCTCTAGTTTCATAATAGTAGTTTTACTGAAATCTGTTACGACTAGTTTCACATGATCAAGATTTATGTTAGGCGTACTTAAGAAATTTGTTACGAACGTGGAGTGTTGATGTGGTATGTTCAGCTGACCGCTTACGCTACCATGTTTGCCAACAATCAAGATTAGTGACCGTATATAGTAGCATTTCGCGTTTATACAACTTCAAATTGATGGAAGGATACTGCATTGACACCGGTACAGGTCATAGGCCAGGGCGCACGAAAAAAAAAAAAAAATTCTCAAGCGACGTTTGAGCCGAAGTACAGCGCTATTTGGAAATGTAGCGGTTATGAGAAATCTTCTGTTACGGAAGGATCCCACGAACCGTATACTGACAATCACGTGTGGCCATCACAATGAGGCAACAAAGAAATATAACTTTCATATACGCCTTTCTAACTACTATAAATCCCTTGCGTTCGCTGGCCACAGTGGACCGCGAGCGCTAGTCCATACGGAGCAATGGCATCTTGTAACTGGGCACAGGAGAGAAGTTAGGCTTTCGGAAGCCAGCTAGAGTAATCTCTTTTACTGGTATAAATTCTCAAAGTTTCCACTCCCTGTGGCTGCAGTCATCAATTCAGGATAAAGTGTGCAAAATACGTACCATTCCATCGAGACAAAGTGGAAAAATAATGTTCCAAGAATAGGAACGTTGGTTAGGCTTAGCTGTACCACGACTCATAACAAGACTTTTACGACAATCTTGTATTTCGATGAAAGTTTTATTGAAAATAGATTCACAAGAAATTACTAAGCTAAGCTAAAATATACGACTAGTTCATTTACTCAGTGGTAAAAACAACGAAAAGGATTGTTTGTTTGTTTCTGAATTTTGTCCAAAGCTACACGAGGACTATCTGCGCTAGCCGTCGCTAAATTATTAGTGCAAGACTAGAGGAAAAGCAGCTAGTCATCACCACCCACCGCCAACTCTTGGGCTACTCTTTTACCAACGAATAGTAGGATTGACCGTCACATTATAACGCCACATAACTAAAAGAACGAGCATGTTTGGTGCGACGGGGATTTGAACCCGTAACCTTTGGATAACGAGTCGAACGCCTTAACCCACCTGGCTGTGGCAGGTCCAACATAAAGGCAGAAGAGCCAGGTATTTAAATGAACAGACGGAATATACGTTTTGTTCAGGTAACAATTGAGTGAGTTCATTTATTATGAAGTGCAAAGTTACATGATGAGTTATTTGTAGTTCACTCCCGACAGGTATCGAAACCCAATTATTAGCGATGCGAGTCTTCACACGTATGGCTGACCTAATGGAGAGCAAATTTATTAAGATAATACATAAATAACGTAGCATATAAAATATAATTACGTTTTGTTTCGCTATATAATTTGTCTAAACGCACACTTTTCGTATAGAGGAAGCCTGTAACTTAGAAAAGTTAACACTAGAGCAATACTGATGTATTGTGCGAGATGAAATAACACATCTTTCAATATGATCATTCAATGCAACTATATGAAAAATATTAAACCTCGACTTACACAAATTTTACTCAAAATTGGAAATGCATCTTAGTTAAACACATGCATTCACATTGAGTTGTTAGAAATATTTTATATAGAAAAAAACACGGATAATTGCGATTTCCACCTGCAATTGGTAAAATTCCTTTCGGGGAAGTTCTTGATCATGAAGGAAAATTATCAAAGAAAGTTTGAACACTTGTATAATAGTTGTTGAACAGTATTATATTAGAAAGGCGTAGCTGTACTTTAAGATATTAATGTTAAATAAGGTATTAAAACAAACAAGCCAAAGACTTATCACTACAGTGATTAATCTGTTGAAATTTGGCGACTAGAAAATATAGCAACCACAAGTTATAGAAATTTTTCAGAACGATTTTAAATTAAGTGTGTAGTTATTTAAGATTGGCAAAGAAAGCCCGCAATACTGAGCTTAAGAGGCAATGTTTTTAGATAGAGGGTACTATTTTTTCTTTTACTATTTTGAGCCAATACTAAAGTTCCTGAATTATATGTAGTCTGATAAATTTGTTGTCGTTGGATTTAGTTCAAAATTTGCTTCGACATCCTTCGGGTAAATTGAAATGATTACCAAATTGAACAGTTTGTATAACTGTTTATCAAGAAAGAATCAGTTTTGGAGAGGTTTTGTTTAACTAAACTTCGCATTTTATTTAGCCACTTCTTCTTAGCAATGTGTGACGCCAGACAGACTGACAACTGGACTTTATATTGAGTGATTATTACAGCTGTAATACCATCAACATGAATTATTAAATGTCGTTGTACGAAATATGTGCACAAGGTCAGGAAGAAAGGCTGTTTTTGAGAGAAACATAAATGAATAGTTCATACCCCTTAAAAGGCCCGGCATGGCCAGGTGGTTAAGGCGCTCGACTTGTAATCTGAGGGTCGCGAGTTCGAATCCCCGTCGCATCAAACATGCTCGCCTTATAAGTGGCGGTCAATCCCACTAATCGTTGGTAAAAGAGTAGCCCAAGAATTAGTAGTGGATGGTGATTAGTAGCTGCTTTCCCTATAGTCTTACATTACTAAGTTAGGGACGTGTAACTTTAAAAAAGAAAAAAGAAAAAGCTTACATAAAGGTAGACTGCACTGCCACCTGTATTTTAAAATGATAAAAATCTTTAGGAAACATATTTACCAATACTTAAACTACTACACCTTTTTGTTGTTGTATTCATCACCATAAGAAGGCATAAAAATATAAATTCTCAGTGGAAAAAATTTCAACTTAAAAACTTTAAACACAGATGATTGGTTTGTTTTGAATTTCGCGCAAAGGTACACGTGGACCATATGCGCTAGTTATTTTTAATTTAGCAGTGTAAGAGTAAGGGGAAGACAACTACTTATCACCACCCACCGCCAACTCTTGGACTATTCATTTACTAATGAATAATAGGATTGACTGTCACATTATAATACCTCCTTGGCCGAATACATTTGGTGGGATGGCGATTCGAATCCGCAATCTGAAGTTTACTACTAGTTAACGCCTTACACACCTGACCAAACATAGACGAAAAATAAGAAAAGTAAATTATTTTGCGTCGAAATATTCATGTCTATTTTTGAACATGTTTTCGATTTCCGTATATCTGTTTTAACAGATATGTTTCAATAATTATATCAAAGTTTTTGAGATATTGATACCACGAGAAATGCATAATCTTCTGAATCCAAAATTATCATTTGTAACAGAAGAAACATTTAGTAACTTGTTATAAATAAATATAATTATTTAATGCTTGGGAACTAATTTATTTACAAATTATTGAGAATACGAAGAGTTTAGGCTTAACGATACCATGTGTTAGGTGACGATAACTGCTCATGTCACCATGCGAACGAACAGGCCTATTGGAGATGTTACAAATAAATCAGATATAAAAAATTAATCTACAAGAGATCCTAATACTCAATAACACAGACACGCAAACATTACGGATTTGTTGTAATATTACTTTGAAGATTTATCCGATAATAGGATACGATCACGTCAGAAGTAATAAAATACGTTGTTCAATCGCTTTCAAGAATATCTGCAGATCAACAGAACGTTCAAACATCCTGAGAAGGAGTAACCCTAATCTAAGTATCTGATGTGTATTTATCTTGCTAAAGTGACAAGCCTAAGTGAAGTACTCAAAAAAATTTTATTATAGATAAATTCCACCTATACTTGTTGTCATAAAATGGGTTTCGTGCGATTATGTTTGCAATGTATCTAAAGCAATTGAAAACGATATGACCAAATACATATTACAGAGTTCAATGTGTATAACACAGCAAGAATAAAATTTTTAGCCCTAATGACCTCTCCCCCTCTCTCTGTCTCTAGAGACAAACATTGACGATGGCCAACAGGCTTGTCATCTTGTTAGATGAGTTTCATTATGGTTGTTATCCCTTTCAGGCCTGTAATCGCTCCTATAAAATATTTAAGTTTACTGGACGCTCCAAACATACACACAATCAAATAAACTGTTCTAAATGGTCGAACTTTTATTCAAGTATTTATAAGCTATTAACTGCATGCGCTCGGACCGTTAGGCTGTGTAAGTTTATTTACATGCACGCTGCACTTCGATGGCCAGATAAACACTATAAGAAGCAAAGCGAACTGAAATATTTTCCCGTTTTTTTTTTTTTTTCTGTTTCAGGAACAACCTAATGAAAGATTACAGGATTTTCAATTCGTATAGCTTGGTCACGCTTACCATGAGGGACATACAGTACGGACAGTCGAAAAGCACAGACAGTTCGCTTGAAGAAACGAATATATAAACTTAAAAGGTATCAGATGAGCGAAAACGACTATAACAAAAAGAGAAGCGACTATGGATAATACGAACACTGGTTTCCGATTCTGATGAAATAAGGTTCAGAACTGATAGTCTATCTTATCTCGTTAAAACAGCACAAGATAAAATTTGATGACATTTTTATCTAGCAATCAAGTACAGATTTTAAATATATAATTTTTTAAAAATTCATATTCTAATAAACTTGTCTGTAGCAATGGAAGAAGAGTATGTAAGACAGATCATAATCATCCATAATGTTGTGTTAAACAATAAAATATAGCTAACACAGAATTCACTACAAACAAAAATTTCAACAATATAAAGTAAATAACACCGACAGTTCTCATTGAGAACAGCGCACTGTTAAAAAAAAAATGGAAAAAAGAGAAACATGGTAGGAAAATTCACTGTAGAAATACTGCGAGTTACTACATACGTGAGGTATAGCACAGAAAGAATTTTTCAGCAAAGAAGGCTGTACAGAAATATAAGTATTCTGAAATGATACTTCTTCGTAGTCGTGCAGGAAGGTAATTTCAGATGCGCTGTTTTCAGCAAAGAAAAAATACACGGTTGATTCTACGAAGCAGGAAAAATGACACAGAATGGAAGCTAAAGCGATTGTTATTATAGACAAGAAAATATATAAAAGGCCACAACACAAATATTGATGATAAAGAATGTTGTGTTCCAGCGACGCATGCACTGTGGTTATATTGTGCTCGAAGGCCAACTCGAAAATAGCGAAAACAGTATTTGGTGGTATATGTGCATAATGTGTTTTATCCACAGTGTATTTCTTTAAGACAGTTATGTATTCTCCCATAAGGAAGGGGACATGCAATTCCTATGTGTCGCTGTTATTCTTTGTCAAAATCATCACTGTGTCTCAATCCTTTATTTCTGGGCCAGTCGTTTTGTAACGTGAAGGGTATACATCTTGATGCAATACACCCAGCTATCTTTTTAAGTTGTTATATTCATTTAGGCCCCGATTTTCGATTTTAGAGTGTCCAAGGTTAAGAATTTCATAAAAATATCTTACTATAATTTCCAAAGGGGTTTGTAATGCTATTACTTTATATTTCAATCAATTCAGATGTGGCTTTACACAACACTGTTTTATGACAGCTCTCACAGACTGAAATAGAGGTATTGAAGGTTCGTATCTCTTAAGGGACCAGAGGCCGTATATAATAGTGAACTCTATATACAAAGACATTTTCAACATAAGTAAAGGCCTTTCTTACTTGATGAATTTCGCGCGAAGTTTCTTGATGACGTCATAACTGTTCCTAATTTAAAGGCGGTAGACTAGAGGGAAGGCAGCTATTCAAAGCCATCCGCTATCATCTATTGAGCTACTTTAATCGAACAATGGAATAGACCACCACATTACAACGTTCTCGTGATCGACAGAACGAGAAGATGTGGTGATGAAATTTGATCTTGTAACTGACAGATTGCAAATCGAACACCCTAAGTGTTAGATTACGTAAACTTAATGAAAAACAACATTATGTTTTGTCCTTAATTGTGTCTTGATCGCGAACGAAAAAGAAATTAAAGGGAAAACTTTCCTTGAGCGTTAATATTAAATAAAGGAGGAAACCATAATTGTTTGAAAATATATTTACAAACAGTGGCGTAGGGAGCAGCCTCCACCCAAATTTTAATATATTTTCCGTTAAATATGCATTAAAATGAGGGAAATACTCCAAGGAAAAGTTTGAAAAAGCGTAAAATGTAATCCAGAATCCATTAGCTTCCAATGTCTTCAGGCAAGCCCTGGACCACTGCTGTAATGGATGCGCTTGAGGCGCACATTCTCCCACTTCATTTGGTTTGTTTGTTTTGGAATTTCGCACAAAGCTACTCGAGGGCTATCTGTGCTAGCCGTCCCTAATTTAGCAGTGTAAGACTAGAGGGAAGGCAGCTAGTCATCACCACCCACCGCCAACTCTTGGGCTACTCTTTTACCAACGAATAGTGGGATTGACCGTCACATTATAACGCTCCCACGGCTGAAAGGGCGAGCATGTTTAGCGCGACCGGGATGAGAACCCGCGACCCTCTGATTACGAGTCGCACGCCTTAACACGCTTGGCCATGCCGGACCCACTTCACTTGGTCAAGTATACATTGAATCCTCATTTGCCCCCTATACCTCTCCTGAAACATAAAATCATAAATTCAATTATAATCATCTTTATATGAAATTGTCCAATTTCATCTGAAGAGCACCTACACACACACACACACAAAAGAGTATTGTAGTTGAAATGAATTACATAATTATCATTTTTATTCCCATCGATGGTTCAGTAGTAAGCTTGATGGGTTACAACACTCACATTCCGAGTTCAATCCTTGCGATGTGTGCACCACAGATAGGCCCGGTATGGCCAGATGGTTAAGGCATTCGACTCGTAATTCGAGGGTCGCGGGTTAAAATCCCAGTCACACGAAACATGTTCGCCCTTTCGGCCATGGTGGCGATATAATGTGACGGTCAGTCCCACTCTTCGTTGGTAAAAGAGTAGTCCAAGAGTTGATGGTGGATGGTGATGACTAGCTGCCTTACCTCTAGTCTTACACTGTTAAATTAGGGACGGCTATCGCAGATAGCCCTCATGTAGCTTTGCGCGAAATTAAAAAAACAATCAAACTCAACAGATAGCCCATTGTGCAGCTTTAGGCCTAACAATAAATACTCTTTTGGACCCGGTAAACGATTTTTTTTAACCTAAAGCAATTTTTTAACACTGGTATGACTTATTGCATGTAGCTGTTTTATCATCTTCTGCTTGGAAGAACATCCCATGTCAACTAATTCTAAAGATAATTAAGTCTGATGAATTATCAAAAGTAAAGTTCTACTTCTTACAGAACAAAACAACGAAAGACGTCACAGAAGTAAAGACAACTTGTAAAAAACCTTACCGCCATATAAACTATAAACTATTTTATCAGAAACTCAGTTGTACCTAGTGAAATATTCATGAAAAAGAGTTATGCTCAGATAAATTGTGAACAACACAAGTACTAATTAGTAGACTTATAAAGGATGTGTAGATTCAGCCGAGGAAGGTTGGGTGGGGTCCAAATCGGATGGTCAGAACTACCTTGGCTATGGAGCATGCGTGATCAGATATGTTGCATTTTATTTATGGGGAAATGTTAACACTTCCAGTTTTTCCAAGAAATATTAACTTTAAAATTGTATTTAATGGTAGTTTGATAATGGAAATTAAAACATAAGACGAAGAGAATATCTAAGGGTAACTAGAAAAATGGGTTACGAGGAAATCTTATTAATGTTTAACATATGAACAACGGTTACATAATTAGGCATCTTGTCGTAAGGTCGTATATTTCTTACTATGATGATGCTGTGATAGAGCTTTCTTCATTACGTATTCGTCTTCAGACTTTAGTGTTTCGAAGGAACTCCTTTGTAACGATATGCAATACAAAAGTACTGAAAAACTGTTTTTGATAGTTAAAACAATCAAATAAAACTACATGAAACACAGAGTTATAATGTGACGCTCAATCCCACTGTTCGTTGGTAAAATAGTAGCCCAAGAGTTAGCAGTGGGCGCTGATGACCAGCTGCCTTCTCTCTAGTCTTATACTGCTAAATTAAGAACGGCTAGCGCAGACAGCGCTCGTGTAGCTTTGCGCCACACACATGTATATATAATATGTTCAGTCGATAACTAGGTACTAATTAGTTGTCATTATACGTACAGTTACTACTAAGTTAATCTGTTTTTGTTAGAATTCAGGGAAAGAACGAAATGTATTCCTTGTCATATTTCTTTGTTGGTAGCAGTAAGGATTAAGTTATGGGTTTCCCTGACAGAAAGCATGGTGAGACATCCGTACAGAAAGCATGGTGAGATATCCGTACAGAAAGCATGGTGAGTTATCCCTGCAGAAAGCATGGTGAGATATCCGTACAGAAAGCATGGTGAGACATCCGTACAGAAAGCATGGTGAGATATCCCTGCAGAAAGCATGGTGAGATATCCGTACAGAAAGCATGGTGAGATATCCGTACAGAAAGCATGGTGAAATATCCGTACAGAAAGCATGGTGAAATATCCGTACAGAAAGCATGGTGAGTTATCCCTGCAGAAAGCATGGTGAGATATCCGTACAGAAAGCATGGTGAAATATCCGTACAGAAAGCATGGTGAAATATCCGTACAGAAAGCATGGTGAGTTATCCCTACAGAAAGCATGGTGAGTTATCCCTACAGAAAGCATGGTGAGATATCCGTACAGAAAGCATGGTGAAATATCCGTACAGAAAGCATGGTGAGTTATCCCTGCAGAAAGCATGGTGAGATATCCGTACAGAAAGCATGGTGAGATATCCGTACAGAAAGCATGGTGAGTTATCCCTACAGAAAGCATGGTGAGATATCCGTACAGAAAGCATGGTGAAATATCCCTACAGAAAGCATGGTGAGTTATCCCTGCAGAAAGCATGGTGAGATATCCGTACAGAAAGCATGGTGAGATATCCGTACAGAAAGTATGGTGAGATATCCCTATTTGAGTGGATAACGCGCGTGCGTTTCAGTCAAAAGCCCCACGGTCGAATTCTTGTTACTACCAACACAGAAATAGTAGGCCAGGCGGTTAGAGTGCTCGACTCGTAATCTGAGGGTCGCGGGTTCGAATCCCCGTTACACCAAACGTGCTCTCCCGTTTAGCCGTCGGGGCGTCATAATGTAAAGTTCCCCGATGGATTTTCAACAATAGAATCACGGGTTTAATCTCCCTTGGTGAACACAGCAGATAGCCCAATGTGGCTTTGCAATAAGAAAAATACACACACAGAAAGAGTATTCTACTGGGCTTTCCTGAATTATGACGTCAGAACAGATTAACGGCTAAATTGTACGATGAAAACTTCTTAGTATTTTGTTATAAAAATAAATTAATAATTAGCTGCAAATATATACATATATTAAATAAGGAATGGTTAGCTATTAATTAATAATTATATTTAGGTTGATATGGAATTGTCACAACTTCACCGGATGTACATCATTGGTTTTCTAGGTAAAATTATTATTATATGGGTTAATTATAATATTGATTGCATTTTTGTTTACTTTTTAAAACTTATATATTATTAGAGATTATTGAATCAACAATGACATATGAGTCCGCTAACAATTTAGTGCCTAAATTTATAGTTCATAAAACTGTATTTTAAGAGCCCACGGATATGGATCTATTCAATATTTCTTGGATTAAGCTGTTAATCTTTTCCTGAGTTATATATACGATACATTTTACGTAAGCACGCAAAGTCCTTATTCATATATGTTATTCAACAAGTCCCTATTACTGCTAGTTTATAACAGTTACCACCATGTACGGAAAGCGCATGCGCTTGAGGTGAGACAGACCAGAGCTAGTCAGAGGTCAAACACAGTACGTCTCACTGATATTTATCTTTATTCAAGTAGTTAACTTGGCTTTTTAATCTCAAAACTACTTAACGGGTTACTTGTGCTCTGCGAATCTTACGGGTATCGAAACTTAAATTTTTACGTCGTACGCAATAATTTATTTAACGTGATATTTAGCTATTCCCATTAACAGTCTCAGCACTCTTATTTTGTGCTAAAGCTAAAGTTAAGTAGTTCACCCCCTCTCGATGGATTATAAATAAATTTTCGAGCTTACAATTCTAAAATCCGGGGTTCGATTATCCGAGGTGGACGGAGCACAGATATTTCCCCACATGTAGCTTTACACTAAAATAAATCCACCACCAAAAAACCAATTCTCTGACTGTTTAACAGAATAATACATCACTGAAAATAACTTACTGTGTGTTACGAAAATTCAATCAAGATATGTTAAATTTGGGAAATATAACATACCTATTCGAACAGTTGCATGAACAGCGTTCATGAAGTTCCAAGTCAGGTTGAAGATTACGTTCTCTACATGTGCAGAACATAAGTTTTCTAAAATAACAGACTTTTATATCATGGGAAAACAACTATCAATGCGTGACTATAGGGGCCTCAGTTAATGCAATTAAAGATGTTCGTAAGATTTACTATTATTCTTCCATTTTACTGTTGTAATTAGAGCAGTTAATCAATTAGAACACAACTTAATTGTATTTGTATGTTAACAGTTTAGCCATATGTTACTTCCACCTTTGTAACGTTACTCCTTTTAAGTAACAACTTAATTATGTTTTATGTATTTGATGTGGCATTACCTTCATTCATCCTGTTACACATGATCTGTGGTCGTTATACTGAATCGCGAGTGTGTTTTCTTTTAACAAAGCTACATCGGGCTAGCTGCTGAGCCTACCAAGGGGAATCGAACCCCTGATTTTAGCGTTGTAAATCCGTAGACTTACCGCTGTACTGTGAGGGGGGGGCTATACTGAATTGCTAGTTTTTATCTAGCACGACTGGTGTCTTTCGTGTAAATAATACGTTGAGACTGTAACTCCCTACCGATATTCTGCATTACTGATGTCTTGTTTGTTTGTTTTGGAATTTCGCACAAAGCTACTCGAGGGATATCTGTGCTAGCCGTCCCTAATTTAGCAGTGTAAGACCAGAGGGAAGGCAGCTAGTCATCACCACCCACCGCCAACTCTTGGGCTACTCTTTTACCAACGAATAGTGGGATTGACCGTCACATTATAACGCCTCCACGGCTGGGAGGGCGAGCATGTTTGGCGCGACTCGGGCGCGAACCTGCGACCCTCAGATTACGAAGTGCACGCCTTAACGCGCTAGGCCATGCCAGGCCTTACTGATGTCTTAAATCACTAATTTCACTGATGTGTTAAACCGTTAAGTTTCGTTCCGATCTTACTTCGTGTAAGAAATATCCTAAATCACCAGGTTGTGACCAGCTGCTCTGTAAGTGATAACTTGAACTGCTAAGTGAAATGTTAAATTACAAAGCTTTAGCCATCTTATCTGTACACATATATCATAAACAAACGCAAAGTGGTGTATAATGCTATACTATTGATGGTCTACAGAGAATGAGTTCCTAGTTTACAGTGCTAAGAGTTTTGTATTTACCATCTGTGTGGTTCATGAAGGTTAAGGGTTATCTATAGAGGGAATGACGCCCCATTAGCTCCCATTCAAAAACCACTCATTATATACAGTGCGTTCTCTTCATAACAAAGCGCCCTCACCAGGAACGTATTCGAACCACTTGACTAGCAAAACAATGTTTGTGAAACACGGCAGGAACGAGTAGCGCGTTTCGGGCAGTAATTTTCACAGAGAAGAGCTAGGGTTAAGTGTGCTTAAGTGATTGTATCAAACGTGAGCAGTATTTGCATTTTTCAACACAGTTTCCTTCCTCTTTTGTCACCATTTGCTCAAATTGAGGGAAGAAAACTTAGCGCTGATTGGTTTAAAAACTCTGGTCGTGAATGAAATAGATGATTGGATGTTCCCTCCCCCCTTCTTCTAATTAATCTACCCAGTCATCCAATTTGATGAAAAATGTGTCAAGTGACAACGTATTAATAATAGCATGACAGTTAACCGCAAACTTGTTTCCAAATTTATCAATAATTTAAATAACTTAACTAACGTTTGACTCTCTAAAATAAGTACATTAATTATAACTTAAGGAATTTGGTAGTCCTTGAGGTTATTGGTAAGCAGGTTTTGTTCATAAGAAGGTCGATTTCTTCATTAGCCTTACATCTAAATATAATTTGAAGGGACTTGCGTGTTCGACTACACTCGAAATGATAATTTGACAGAACAGTTAGGTCACACTTATTTATATTTTCAACTACACTCAAACTGATAACTTGAACGGACAGTTAGTTCACATTTATTTGCATGTTCAACTACACTCAAACTGATAACTTGAACGGACAGTTAGTTCACATTTATTTGCATGTTCAACTACACTCAAACTGATAACTTGAACGGACAGTTAGTTCACATTTATTTACATGTTCAACTACACTCAAACTGATAACTTGAACGGACAGTTAGTTCACATTTATTTACATGTACAACTACACTCAAACTGACAATTTGAATGGACAGTTTGTTCACACTTATTAACATGTTCAACTAAGCTAGAACTGATAACGTATTTGTTAACGCGAGTCTGTAATTTTGGCTCAGCGGTAAAATCTATGGACTTATAACGCTAGAAAATGGGTTTCGATACCCTTGACGGGCACAGCACAGAGAGCCCACTATGCAGCGTTGTGCTTAACTAGAAAGAAACACACTCTCAGTGTGGAACTGACATAGCCTTGTGAGCATCATAAACATATGAACTGACATACAACATTTACCCCTCAAATCCTAGGTATTTAGTATTTGTTTATAAGAAAATACTCTAAACTGACCTAGGTATTTAGTATTTGTTTCTAAGAAAATACTCTATACTGACCTAGGTATTTAGTATTTGTTTCTAAGAAAATACTCTAAACTGATATCCTGGTGTACAAATACAAATTAACCAAATATGCTTTTCATGATGGAACACAGACGCCTGAGAACTTGCATGTTTTACTTGTTTGACTGATTTAGAAAGTCATACTCAATAGGCTTCATCAGACCAGTAGAACTATTTTTCCTAATAACTTCTTGATATAATTTACTACATTGTACAAATGCTTGCGATTTTAAAATAATTAAGATCTTAATTACATTTTTTCTTATGTAATGCTGATGTGATAAAATAAGACAAACGCCATGAAATGTTCCTTTTATAAATTTCACACACGACTGCGCTGTTGCTATGAGTTAAAGCTAGCGAAAAGCAAGTTGACGATGTTCCTGATGTTCGAGGGTGAAATTTATCTTAAGATTCCTGAGGAACTGAGAGCCTTGGTCCTGATTCATAAAGATACAAAAGTGTTATCCACGCACCTTATAGCTGGAGTATATGCTAGTTGGTTTTTGAATTTCGTGCAAAGCTACACGAGGGCTATCTGTGCTAGCCGTCCCTAATTTAGCAGTGTAAGACTAGAGGGAAGGCAGCTACTCATCACCACCCACCGCCAACTGTTGGGCTACTCTTTTACGAACGAATAGTGGGATTGACCGTAACATTATAACGCCCCCACGGCTAAAAGGGCGAGCATGTTTGGCGCGACGGGGATGCGAACCCGCGACCCTCAGATTACGAGTCGCACGCCCTAACACGCTTGGCCATGCCGGGCCCCCCTAACTCAGTGTAAGACTAGAAGGAAGGCAGCTAGTCATCACCACTCACTGCCAACTCTTGAACTACTCTTTTACCAATGAATAGTGGGATTAACCGTTGCATAGTAGACATAAAATAATAAAGTACACATAGAGATTTTATATCAAAGTAGACATAAAATAATAATGTACACGTAGAGATTTTATATCAAAGTAGACATAAAATAATAAAGTACACGTAGAGATTTTATATCAAAGTAGACATAAAATAATAATGTACACGTAGAGATTTTATATCAAAGTAGACATAAAATAATAATGTACACGTAGAGATTTTATATCAAAGTAGACATAAAATAATAATGTATACGTAGAGATTTTATATCAAAGTAGACATAAAATAATAATGTACACGTAGAGATTTTATATCAAAGTAGACATAAAATAATAAAGTACACGTAGAGATTTTATATCAAAGTAGACATAAAATAATAATGTACACGTAGAGATTTTATATCAAAGTAGACATAAAATAATAATGTACACGTAGAGATTTTATATCAAAGTAGACATAAAATAATAATGTATACGTAGAGATTTTATATCAAAGTAGACATAAAATAATAATGTACACGTAGAGATTTTATATCAAAGTAGACATAAAATAATAAAGTACACATAGAGATTTTATATCAAAGTAGACATAAAATAATAAAGTACACGTAGAGATTTTATATCAAAGTAGACATAAAATAATAAAGTACACGTAGAGATTTTATATCAAAGTAGACATAAAATAATAAAGTACACATAGAGATTTTATATCAAAGTAGACATAAAATAATAAAGTACACATAGAGATTTTATATCAAAGTAGACATAAAATAATAATGTACACGTAGAGATTTTATATCAAAGTAGACATAAAATAATAAAGTACACATAGATATTTTATATCAAAGTAGACATAAAATAATAATGTACACGTAGAGATTTTATATCTAAGTAGAAATTACTCTTTATGTACTAACAGGTTAGACACTGCTTGAAAATTAAATGATGTTTTATGCTGGTCTGATACCTATATGTTCTAATTATCCGTTTTCAAGCTTCACTATATCAGTGGGATTCTGATATTTATTTAATGGCCTTTACAATGTTTAAGATTCCAACTTAATTTGATAAACGTAGTTGTATCTAAAACATGTCTGTTTTATTTCAACAGAACAATTTATTTAATAGATTCGTTTGTTTGGAATTACGCACAAATCTACAAAATGGGCTATCCGTATTTTGCCCACCACGAGTATTAAAACACGATTTCGAGCGGCATGACTTCGCAGACATACCGCTGTACCACTGGGGTGCTATTTAATAGAACAGTGTTTACTTTAAGTACAGTTTAAATGCCGAAGGAAAAAAAAAAAAGATGTTACCTTAGTGATTTTATTACGTATACTAGGCCTACAGCATTGTTTCCTTTATCAGGTTTCATTATAACTGTGCTCTTATTTCCCTAAGAACGTTTTCAAAGCTTGCAAATATTTTTTATTGCAATTTAATGGTCTGTGCGCTTAGTTATAATGAATGAGCGAAGTTAAAGCTGGCCCAGCTGTTATGTGACTGAATTAACTAGTCACAATATTTTAACAGTGTGCATTGCATTCATAACTCCTTTATAAACCGTTTAAAATGGCACACACACACACACACTCATATATATACATACATAAAAACATATATGGATACATATATATTCTAATGTTTTTAGATATATAAAACTTTAATTTACAGGCCAAGACTTTTTTTTTCTTCTATTTCACTGAACATATAACTTAAATAATTAAAATAGTAAAGTTCATCCATTGAACTGAGATCTTGTAACCTTACACGTTAACGTAATTTATTGCAAATGACAGCCTGACTAGAATACTAATAATTTTGGGTAACTGACTTTTTTGTTTGATTTAAAATCCCAGTAATTGTCTAAAATAATAAAATTACAGAGTACATAAACATTATAATTTAAGGTGGAACTTGTAGATGTTCAACGTTATTAAATAATCGATAATAGCTTTTGTGTCCCTTCTTGCTAATACGCAAGAGTGTCGTTATCAGCGCTATAAATTGAACTATACGAGGCACACAAGACCACGAGACAGGTTACCATCTGTCTGACATAAATTAAAATTAATTAATGAGGATAAAAAGTTGTAGGTACAAAAAAACGTAACTATTTACATCTCTTTAATATTTATATTTTAAATCAGTAAAATAGAAATAGAGCATAATGACAAAATATCTACCTGTCATATATATATATATTCGTTTGAACAGCAAAAACCTATGAATATTTTCTGCTATTAACCCGTTTTATTAAACAAGGTTTAAAATAATTATAAAGAAACTTTATAATGTTTTATAGCTGGCATCAACTCGCACTAAAAGCAACATACACAGGCGCTGGTTGTCTTTTCCGTGTTTTCAAAATCCTGACTTCAAAAACGCTAGGATTCACCCTAACCATTCACATTAACGCATATGATATAAATATGCGTGCATTGTTTTAGTGTGTGTGTTTTTTTAATTCGTGATTAAATTAACAAGCTGTTTTGTTTCTCAAGGGTAAGCATCGAAACTACAGACAATCAACTTTAAAAGTTGTAAACAGAGGTCTCTCTGTGTTCTGTATCAGGTATTGAAATCCTGTCTGCAACAGTATAAATCCGCAGACATACCTCTGTCCTCCCTGCTGGGATTGTTTCCTTATTTACTAGAGTTATTTTGGAAACGTTGACAAACACTATTATTGATAACCGTTTTTGGGTACCATTCCAGGGCAACACATACACAAACTGATCTGTATTTTCCATTAAAGTGTTTTACGTGCATTGTTTAATGAACGTATTTTAAATAAGAATGTTCCTTATTTTTTACTTAGTTTCACCGTGTAAGACGACAGCATTATCATCCATTCCCACTTAGAATGAATTCTTCGACCTGTATTTCAATTCTTTGGTTCTCGTGCAGATTAGTGATAAGGGCTTACTAGGCTAAAATTCTGAGTTCGACTCTCTTTGGTGGACAGACGAAGATAGTCCATTTTGTAGCTTTGAGCTAAAACAACAGCAGACAGTATCAAAAGTAATTGTTGACGTTTCGTGTTTGTTTATATTGTGAATTGTGACGGTAAGCTGGGATTTAATAGATTGAAACAGAATTGTACTGAGAGTGTCCATAATGCGAAACGACACGAATGTAAGTTACATAGCGAAACAAAATAACAAGGCCAATAACCATAACAATGTTTGGACCTATTCGTTATTACCAAGCATGCCGACGAAGCTATTTAACTATATTAGAATGTAACACGTATACAAATCCATTTACTTAATCTAAATTTGAGAAGACAGTGTATAATTATCTAATAGCGAAAAAACAGTACATGTAGCTAGGGACTGAGTTAAGAATGATGTTAGTGTGTTGTTGCTATTTGTCTATCTCGATTTTTTCTCTTCTAAACATCTCCACTAATTCGACCATTAAAGTTGTTAAAAGCAAAAAATAGCCATCGTAAGTGTTCATCGCAAATAGTTTGGTTTTTTTCTGCTCTACAGCGATTCAGTCATGGCCGGTTGTGACTTATAACATGATACACCAAGTAGCGCGGGCTCACGCCTCATTAACAACTCAAAGCAGAGGTCCAGATCTACTGAGACTTGAATACATACACGAGCATAGGTCGGATGAGCGCTGGTCAGTCTTGAGTATCTGTCCCATCTTGAAAAACTCCATCAACAGCCTATAAAACAAAATAAACTGGTCGTCAGATCGAGGCAGTGGAAAATGGATACACGAGGACTGTAATTTGGCGGAGTGTCCGCGTGCTGAACTCTTCTTGGCAAACATCAATACACCGTCCACTATCAAGATCTATATTGCTAGTGAACAAATCATAATCTTCTATTAATGGTCAGGTAATAAGTCCATTCGACCAAGCGAATTCTCATTTCTCTGCAGGCGTGACATTTAGACTCCATCATAACGAAACACTTGGGGTCAATAATTAAATGAGCATAGTTATTGATGTGGACAATGGCCAGTTCGATCAGATGAGCC
Source organism: Tachypleus tridentatus (assembly GCF_004210375.1). Taxonomy (NCBI): domain Eukaryota; kingdom Metazoa; phylum Arthropoda; class Merostomata; order Xiphosura; family Limulidae; genus Tachypleus; species Tachypleus tridentatus. Next base: position 56,880,495 of record NC_134836.1, read on the forward strand.
ACAGGGTGGAACGCATGTCACCAGCAGCTTTGAAGAGACACAATCCTATAACTAATGGCAGTCAATATCTAGACCAAAGGACACGGCCTCATCGGTGGGGGTGGAAGGGAGAGAAATTCATTGATGACTGTATTGACAAATCAACGATTGGTATGTAAGATGACCAATACGTTGAAGCGCCTTAATCTCGTTAAAGTCTAACAGTAGGTGTGTGCTTAATCAGCCAAGAAGTTCGTATCAGCTGTTGTAAAGGTGAAGGATGACCACTGATTGAAGGTTTGACATTCTTTTCTCCAGACATTTATGTTTATTAGGAATACTTAAATTGTGCCACTAGCGCCAACTGGTTATACATTTTACTTTAACTTTTTTTTTTTTTTCGTTAAGTAGAAACTGTGTACTCACCACTTTAATTAAACGAGAATTAACTATATTGGGGCCTTCGTTCATTGTGTTTCAATTATTAGGTTTCACATTATGCTACACAGCAAAGACATTTCACAATGTAGCACATTACGCCCTTGTCTATTCGTGCGTTGAAAATGTTGGATGTTTTGTGCAAGTTTTTAAGGAACCACAAGTGTTTATATAACATATTTCTTGGCCCAGTGGTTAAGGCACTCGACTCGTAATATGAGGGTCACAGGTTCGAATCTCTGTCACACCAAACATGCTCATCCTTTCAGTCGTGGGGGCGTTATAATGTGACGGTCAATCCCACTATTCGTCAGTACAAAAAAGTAGCTCAAACGTTGGCGATGGGTGGTGATGACTAGTTGCCTTCCCTCTAGTCTTACACTGCCAAATTAGGAACGGCTAGCGCAGATAGCCCTCGTGTAGATTTGTGCAAAATTCGAAACAAACCAACCAACCAAACAAACATATTTTTTCATGACACTATGTTTCAATGAAGCCAAAGGTGTCAACGTGAGACTTTCTGTCTTCCCATGAAGCAAAAAAAAAAAAAAAAAAATGCTGTTCTGGGAAGTAATTAATTAAGAAGTTTCTGTTATTCTATGAGGTTATTACCTATGAAAACGTTTCGTTTATCCGATTATATTAGCTATTTATACAGACATTTCTGTTGTTCAATATCACTACCAATTGACTGAATGATTATTTGGAATTAACCACAAACTTACACCATCAATTATCTGATCTCTGCCCATCACGGGTATCGAAACTCGATGTTTAGCAGTATGAGCCTGCGGACATACCGTTGTGCCCCGGGGAGGCATTGCTAACAGCTAAACAAAAGTTCCTGTTGTCCAGTGAAGCCAATAATTGAACAAAGATTCTGTTCTCCCAATAAACCATTAATTTCTGTTGCAGGCCTCCAGTGACACAGTTGTACGTTTGCGGACTTACAACACTAGAAACCGGGTTTCGATACCTGTGTTGGGCAGAGCACAGACTGCCCACTGTTTTGTGCTTAACTTAAAACAATAACAACATCTATCGAAAAAGTTTATTTTATTCGGTGAAGTTACCATCCTCACAAAATATCCTGTTATTCAATGAGGTTACTCTCCATGTAAAAAATCCAGTAGATTCAGTCCAAACAACACTTGTTGTTTTGTTTCTGTTCTTCCACGCAACAACTATTCATGTTTTGTTTGTTTGTGAATTTCGCACAAAGCTACTAGAGGGCTATCTGCGCTAGCCGTCCCTAATTTAGCAGTGTAAGACTAGAGGGAAGGCAGCTACTTATCACCACCCACCACCAACTCTTGGGCTGCCAACAAATAGTGGGATTGACCGTAATATTATAACGCCCCCACGGCTAGGAGGGCAAGCATGTTTGGCGCGATGGGGATGCGAACCCGCGATCCTCAGATTACAAGTCGCACGCTTTAACACGCTTGGCCATGCCGGGCCCTAACTATTCATGAAAATAGCGTTTTGAACGTCTAATAAAGTTAATATCCTTATAAAACTATTGGAATTACATATTCAAGTAAAGCTACTAGAAGTTAATATCCACTTAAAACTACTTGAAGAGTATGTCTAATTCAAAACAAACAATTTACCACTTTTTATCGTTTGATTAAGATTCAACATCCTAATTTCATGACTCCTAAAAACTGAAGTAATAACTTTGGCCAAACTTCTATCTTTACTAATTCATTTCAGTTTACTTTCCGAAAGCACATGACATCAAGCCAAATCGTCTCTGAACTTCGGAAGGTCCGGTGCGATGAGAAAGGTTTTAATATTAAAGCAACACTCAAGAAAGCCCATAACTTTTCCGTTCCAGTCAACCCAATCAGTCCTCCAAGCACGCTTTCTGAGCTTAATAAGTTTCCTCTCGTATCTGATAAATCATTTTACCAATCAATTTGGTTGCTTATCATTCGCCTCAACAGATGGCAGGTTTGAATATGTCATTTTTGGCCAAACGTATTTATGGATGATGATTGGCCAAACTTCATTCTACAATATCTTATTCTATCCCTCAAGAATGTTAATTTCCGACTGCCCAGCTGCCTCAGAATTCTGTCATTAATATTGAATATTACTCGTCGTAGTTCATCTTCCATATTTTGCTTCCACTGAAACGTGAGTCTAAAACTGAAGAAACTAATGTCTTATGAGCATATAGTTTTCGTGTAATAAAAGTGAACATGGTAGTCACCAATGTTGTATCTCATTTGCCAAAAGTAGAAGGAAGTATCGTTACGTTATCACGGTCATGTAACCACATTCTACGTGTGGATTCTATTTCCAGCTGTCGCTGGACACGAGCAATCGCAACTTTAGACTTGTTCACATGGTCAGAAGAAATGGCGTACGTGTAAAAGAGCCTTGTTCAGTAGTGATGAAAACTATACACTCCGGTAGATGGTGTCTGTACACTGATCACATACGGGATAATAAAGTTAGACCCAAACGAAGTACTTTCAGGTCAAGCGCGAATCTACCAATAAGTTTCCAACATTCCCTGCTTTCCGATAGCTACCGTTGTGAAAGACAAACCACTATAACAAGCACATACACGAAAGGTTACGAAATTATAACGCGTTTTATACGTTTTACTTGTTTTAAATTCGGGTATATAAAAATAGAATGGTATCGAAAGGGTTCAATAAAATAAATATATAATTCATATCTGAAGAAAAGCTTTGCTTATTTCTGAGAATATATGGATTGTTCTTTAGAACGTGGGCACATCACTGAAAATAAGTATTCATTATGGAATAACGTAAATTTTATAAATACGATAAAAGCCGAACCGATTTGAAACTGATTTGAAATTTTAACACTGTAAGTGGTTTGGTTTGGTTTGAAGTTCGCGCAAAGCTACACGAGGGCTATCTGCGCTAGCCGTCCCTAATTTAGCAGTGTAAGACTAGAGGGAAGGCAGCTAGTCACCATCATCCACCGCCAACTCTTGGGCTAATCTTTTACCAACGAATAGTGGGATTGACCGTAACATTATAACACACCCGCTGCTGAAAGGGCGAACATGTTTGGTGTGATAGGAATTCGAACCCCAACCTTCGAATTACGAGTCGAGTGCCTTAACCACCTGGCCATGCCGGGGCCGTGTTATAAGGAAAGGAGTCTTTCTTTACACCTGACCACGATGACTTCGTTCGTTTGGTTTTCAATTACGCATCATAGTTAACATTTCTTGATACTGGTTAACGCATCTCACAGTGACCAAATGACCAAAACGTATCCAAGTTTATATATAACCGATTCGTGGTTGTAGAAACAAATCAAGCTACCCATTGTTCTTCACCTGGATCCTCAAAATGCTCCATTTCTGGTTTCAGAGATTGTGGTACCGGTAACTTTCTCTGAGATGTAAAATAACACAAATAATGTAACACAAATTGTGTTCCTGGATAGTATGTGTTATAACACTGTGTAACACAAATTGTGTTCCTGGATAGTATGTGTTATAACACTGTGTAACACAAATTGTGTTCCTGGATAGTATGTGTTATAACACTGTGTAACACAAATTGTGTTCCTGGATAGTATGTGTTATAACACTGTGTAACACAAATTGTGTTCCTGGATAGTATGTGTTATAACACTGTGTAACACAAATTGTGTTCCTGGATAGTATGTGTTATAACACTATGTAACACAAATTGTGTTCCTGGATAGTATGTGTTATAACACTGTGTAACACAAATTGTGTTCCTGGATAGTATGTGTTATAACACTGTGTAACACAAATTGTGTTCCTGGATAGTATGTGTTATAACACTGTGTAACACAAATTGTGTTCCTGGATAGTATGTGTTATAACACTATGTAACACAAATTGTGTTCCTGGATAGTATGTGTTATAACACTGTGTAACACAAATTGTGTTCCTGGACAGTATGTGTTATAACACTGTGTAACACAAATTGTGTTCCTGGATAGTATGTGTTATAACACTGTGTAACACAAATTGTGTTCCTGGATAGTATGTGTTATAACACTGTGTAACACAAATTGTGTTCCTGGACAGTATGTGTTATAACACAATGTAACACAAATTGTGTTCCTGGACAGTATGTGTTATAACACAATGTAACACAAATTGTGTTCCTGGATAGTATGTGTTATAACACTGTGTAACACAAATTGTGTTCCTGGATAGTATGTGTTATAACACTGTGTAACACAAATTGTGTTCCTGGATAGTATGTGTTATAACACTGTGTAACACAAATTGTGTTCCTGGATAGTATGTGTTATAACACTGTGTAACACAAATTGTGTTCCTGGATAGTATGTGTTATAACACTGTGTAACACAAATTGTGTTCCTGGATAGTATGTGTTATAACACTGTGTAACACAAATTGTGTTCCTGGATAGTATGTGTTATAACACTGTGTAACACAAATTGTGTTCCTGGATAGTATGTGTTATAACACTGTGTAACACAAATTGTGTTCCTGGATAGTATGTGTTATAACACTGTGTAACACAAATTGTGTTCCTGGATAGTATGTGTTATAACACTGTGTAACACAAATTGTGTTCCTGGATAGTATGTGTTATAACACTGTGTAACACAAATTGTGTTCCTGGATAGTATGTGTTATAACACTGTGTAACACAAATTGTGTTCCTGGATAGTATGTGTTATAACACAATGTAACACAAATTGTGTTCCTGGATAGTATGTGTTATAACACAATGTAACACAAATTGTGTTCCTGGATAGTATGTGTTATAACACTGTGTAACACAAATTGTGTTCCTGGATAGTATGTGTTATAACACTGTGTAACACAAATTGTGTTCCTGGATAGTATGTGTTATAACACTGTGTAACACAAATTGTGTTCCTGGATAGTATGTGTTATAACACTGTGTAACACAAATTGTGTTCCTGGATAGTATGTGTTATAACACAGTGTAACACAAATTGTGTTCCTGGATAGTATGTGTTATAACACTGTGTAACACAAATTGTGTTCCTGGATAGTATGTGTTATAACACTGTGTAACACAAATTGTGTTCCTGGATAGTATGTGTTATAACACTGTGTAACACAAATTGTGTTCCTGGATAGTATGTGTTATAACACAATGTGTAACACAAATTGTGTTCCTGGATAGTATGTGTTATAACACAATGTGTAACACAAATTGTGTTCCTGGATAGTATGTGTTATAACACAATGTAACACAAATTTTGTTCCTGGACAGTATGTGTTATAACACTATGTAACACAAATTTTGTTCCTGGACAGTATGTGTTATAACACTATGTAACACAAATTGTGTTCCTGGACAGTATGTGTTATAACACTATGTAACACAAATTTCGTTCCTGGACAGTATGTGTTATTTCTTAATTGCTTATGTTGTAAAAGTACAGAAAATGACCATTGTTTTCTTCAAACTTTGTTTTTGTGACCTGGATAATGAAATTTAGAAATTAACCTATTTTATATGTAAAAACGGGCAAATTTGCACATTTTCATATACAAAAGGTCTGAATAAAACGACATATGAATCAAGATTTACATGTATTTATACTAAAGTTATACAAAATGTTTAGAAGTGAGTAGTTTTTCAAGATTTGCGACTGTAATGTAAATCACTTTCACGTATTAGCCCCGAAATATAGTCTCCCATCATGTTTTCGTTATACACTCCCTGGTGACAAAAACAAAGTTTGAAGAGAAAAAAAATAGGTATTTTCCATTTACTTTAGGCATAAGCAACTGGGAAATAACACTTTCTGTCCAGGAACAAGAAAAAGTAAAAATTTTGTTACATAGTGTAATTTGTAAGTGTGTATGTGTGTGTGTGTGTAAAAGCAATTTTGATCATCTGCCGAAAAAATGAATACAATTTAATCATTTATATATATATATATATATAAATATGTACACGACACGAGCATAAAAACTTTGATAGATTAAAATTAAGTTATTATATAATTCACGTGATCAAAGTTTGTGTTTGTTTTGTTTTTCAAGCAGTCTTCTTCACAGGCTGGTGTGTTATTGAAATAAGCCTACTATGGAATCGAATCCGACTTTTCTTGAATGCAGGCCAACATGAGATCGATTACGCTAATACTGAGTTAGCCAAAAGAAATCGCATCCCTAAGCGTATTTTGAGCATTCTACAATAGAGCTTTTTGTACAGTTGAGGAGAGTTCAATGGCTGTAGGCTTAATGTCTCGTGACACAATAAAACGACACTAAAACCAATTATGCCAACACTCTAGGTTATACATACGTATGACTAAACAAAAAAGTTTTAAAACTACAGCAAAAAACAATCGGTATGTCGGTTGATGTAAATGTCTTTTAGTTTAAAGGCTGGTAACGATTTCTATAACTTTTAAACATGTATCTATATTTTCCTACTTGGAGAGATCTACAATACTACAATAATACACGTTTGTCAATTGTGAATTTACACACACATTTAGTAAAAAGTTGAAAACTCGTGACTATTGGTGATAACACATCATTACTGAACATATGACAGTGGCTATGTTTTTCAATATCATAAGCAGATGTCCATCTACAAGACCCACACAGCTATAAATGTCTATATTAAAATTAAATTTCAATCATAAATATTATTATTATTAACCAATGTAAGTGAATTCCATCTTTAATTGTAACTATAAAAAATAATATTGATTAATGTGTATGATACTTCCTTATAGAAAACCACGTTATCCTGAATGATTTCTGTTTGGTTTAAGTATAATAATGGTATATGTTCTTATTCATCTACATTCAGAGATATGATGACGTATGGGCTTTCATTATTAATATACAACTGATACTTTGTCCAGTCTTCCGCAAGGGGGTGACAGAAAACTATTTTATTTCAGTTACGGCTTGTTTTTCCAATGGCCTGTTGTTTAAGGCTCTCGACTCTTGACCTAAAAGTCGAGGGTTCGAATCCATACAACGGAACGTGCTCGCCTTTTCAGCCAAGGGCACATTATAGTTTCACGAATAATCTCACTACTTCATTAGGGACAGTTAGTGCTAATAGTCCTTGTGTAGCTTCATGTCAAATTTAAAACAAACAAGCCAAACATTGTTTTTCCAGGGATAATAAACCATTATTATCCTAATCTCCTAATCCAAAAGTTTCTAATTGCCTTAAAACACAGTTTAAATTAAGTCCATTCGCTATCGTCTTTCTAGGTGTCGGAAAACGAAGACGTCACTTCAACCGCAGAGCAACAGAAGTGATTCCACTTGTTGCGAGTTAATGATTGTCACGAAAATTAATGGCTGTGTAGTCTTAGAAGATCAATGAAAACGCTTTGGTCAGAAACCGCGTCAAACACTTGTTGTTTGTTGTGCCAGATCTGATATTTAAAGACTAACTATGATTTAATGTCTCCAACTGAGACGAATAAAGGAAGACAACGCGTCACTGTGTCAGTAATAAGATAGAAGGATCTACATCATATTTAATGTCTCCAACTCAGACGAATGAAGGAAAACAACGCGTCACTATGTCAGTAGTAAGATAGAAGGATCTACATCATACTTAATGTATCCAACTGAGACGAATGAAGAAAAACAACGTGTCACTATGTCAGTAGTAAGATAGAAGAATCTACATCATACTTAATGTCTCCAACTGAGACGAATGTAGGAAGACAGTGCGTCACTATATCAGTAGAAAGATAGAAGAATTTATACCATCATGATTCTATGTCGTTTTTGTGCAGTATAAATAAATAAATATATGATTAAGTGTTTTTCTCAAATAGATGACAAATATCCCAATTTTAATAGTTTATTGTATCCTAACGTATAAAGGTGTTTCCTTCAAACAATTTTCAATATATATATTGGCCATTACTTACCGAACACCCTCCATGAGTTCCTAATCCCCCTAACAGAAAGACATCTTCAAAGAAAACAATTTGCTGCTCAAAAAAGCACACGAGGGAGTTCTGGGCTTACGTAATGAGCACGTGCTGGGTTACGTAGGATGGGCAGCTTGTTTGTCTGTTTTACGAACTTATCCTAGGCACTGGTCATTAGTGGAATAACGAGGGTCAACGTTGCAATTCTGGACCGCCTTACCCTGAGGACAGCCCAGTGAATATCTTCGTTCGAACTTTTCAGTAAATAACTGTACACAGCACGTCTTCCACCTGAACTCCAGGTTAAAAACAGGCATCTAATAGTGTGTGTGATAACTTACTGTTTAGTTACATGTCTCGTTACCTTTTATAACACTGGTTAGATAGTGAAACGGAAGGCAGTTGTCCCTTGCAACATTTACTATATGCATAACAATACATTAAAAAAAAACAACAACCTAATCTTACTTTCTGGACATTACAAATTTTCTACTTGAGCATTTCAACGTTCTGCTTTCAGTTTAAATTTCTATTTCGCTATAGAGGGAATAGTCCTTTATGACAGAAAATGTCCTGTTGTTTCATCATAAAACTTAAATAGTAAGTTAGTAATGACAGTCAAAATCACTCCGGAAAACTGAAGATTTAATGATTCTTGGTTGAACACGTGAATCATTACTTTCAAATTAGGTAGTCATCATTTGTTTGGTTTTAATTTTGTGCAAAGGGAGCAGAGAGAGCCGTCGTGCAGTGTAAGTTAGGAGTGTAAGACTAGAGGGAAGGCAGCTAGTCATCACCACCCACTGCTAACTCATAGGTCGCTCTTTTAGCAATGAATAGAGGGATTGACCAAAACTTTATAATGTCCCCACGGCTGAAAGGGGCAAGCATGTTTGTTGTGAGGAGGATTCGAACCCGCGATCCTCAGATTACGAGTCGAGTATCCTAACTACAAGCCACATAGTCACCGTTAGAAGCCTACATGACCACCTGAGTGTAATTATTATTAAAATATCAGTAGCTAGACTTGAGAGAAGAAAATACTATAGAAATAAACCACTACATTCCATTACGTATTGGAGATTGAAACTGATATCTGATAACTCGAAAGTTACGTCAATAAAAAGGTTCTTTTTTGTGCTAAGTTCATCTTACTGATAGTTTATTGATTCATATAGAAACTTGTTTATTTTTCTAAGTCTTTTCAATCATTTTTTATTACGAATCTTTCACTTTCAGGCGCCACATATATTACCTTTTCTATACAAAGAAAAAAACCCCATAAAAACATAAAAATTATGAGCCACACTGCTGACAGCGTAATACAGTTTATATGATCATAAATATACTTCCTATCTAATATACACATATTAAAAGTTCTCAGTTCTACTTTATGATGTAGGTTTCTGCTTCACGTCTGGGTTAAGAGCCCACCCTGGTTAGGGGGCTTGACTCGCAGTCTGAGATGTGCAGGTTCGAATCCCTGTCTCATCAAACATACTTGCCCTTTTAAACGTGGTGGCGTTATAATGTGTCGGTCAATCCCACTATTCGTTGATAAAAGAGTAGCCCAAGAATTGACGGTGGGTGATGATGACTAACTGCCTCCCCTCTAGTCTTTTAGTGTTAAGTTAATGACGGCACACACGGGTAGTTCTCATATAACTTTGCGCGACATTCAAACGAAACAAATCTAGGTACAAGAATCATTTACATTTGTTTGTTCGCTGATTCAAAAACATATCTTTAAAAGATCATGAAAGACAATGTTAAAACTTTGCACAATGGTTAAGTATAAGGATTTGAAACCTCATCAAATAAAATCACTTCGTTGACGAATTAGAGGTTTGAACAAGTACAGTTTTACAATTGTCAAAATTATTAAATAAAATACTTTCAATGTTATTAACATTAATTCGGCTACACGGTTAATTGTTTTTAATTCTTCTTAGTTTATGGGTAATTTTCAAAATCAAAGTTATTTTTCAATATTTTCTGTATTCTAGAGTGCAAAATGGTTTACAGCACACGAATGCAGCGACTTCTCACTTTTATAATATATTTACAAGCTATGTTTGTTTTACAGGCGTAGTACCCCGTTAGTACAGCGGTAATTCTGCGAATTTAAAACGCTAAAATCAAGAGTTCGATTCCTGTTAATATACTCAGCAGATACCCCCATATGGCTTTGTTATAAGAAAACACACATATCTTTGCTATGAATTTGGTTTTACAAACAAAAATAATTTATAACGATCTGAGGACTTATTAAATATCAAATAAATACGTATTTATCTACAAACACAATTTCTGACACAAATGGAATAACTAATCGTTTTACGATAAACACAATTATTTTAAGTTTTAAACAGCTATATATATACCAAAAAGGGGAACAAATTATAGATTAATGAACCCGTACTATGCACTTCTTATTTTCGTTCTAGGCCTCCTAAGAATTTTCTAGAAATTCTCTGAGAACAATCGAGTTGTGAAGATTCTTTCCCATATCATAATGAAACAAAAATGACATGCGTGTTACAGGCTTAAGATATTTTGTATGAACAATTTTTTTTTTTTTGAATTTCGCACAAAGCTACTCGAGGGCTATCTGTGCTAGCCGTCCCTAATTTAGCAGTGTAAGACTAGAGGGAAGGCAGCTAGTCATCACCACCCACCGCCAACTCTTGGGCTACTCTTTTACCAACGAATAGTGGGATTGACCGTAACATTATAACGCCCCCACGGCTGGGAGGGCGAGCATGTTTGGCGCGACTCGGGCGCGAAGTAAGACCAGAGGGAAAGCAGCTAGTCATCATAACCCACCACCAACTCTTGGGCTACTCTTTTACCAACGAATAGTGGGATTGACCGTCACATTACACCGTTCCCCTGACTGAAAGGAATAATATGTTTTGTATGACGGGGATTTTCGAGTACGATTTTACATTATTTATTTAAAAAAAATCCACAACTTCTTTATCTGTTATTTTTATGGCCTGATATACTTATTGTTTAGAAAGATTATTTTGAAGCCAAGGGTTGCGGTTTCAATCCCCGTTACCAAATAAGTTCCTTCTTTCAGCAGTAGGAATGTTATAACGTTTCGTCAATTCCACTTTTCGTTAGTTAAAAGGTAACTTAAGAGTTGATGAAGAGTGGTGCTGTCTAGTAGCCCTTTTTCTAACTGTCACTTCGAAGTTAAGAATGACATGCGCAGATAGCACTTTCAAAGTTTTAAGCGAAATTTAATAAACAAACTTATTGTTCAATTATGTGGGGGAAAAAAAACACAACTAATTTTAATGAGTGGCGACATCTATTGACATTATTGTATAGTTATTATTTAATTTCATAGTTGATATTTATTCCAATTAACTTATTATCTCTTACTAGAATTTATATATGGAGATGGAAGCATAAAGTGTATAAAATCGTCGCCAATTCTACTTTTAAATCACCGTTTGAATTTAAAATATAACATTAATAAACCATAATACTATGAGTAACAAATGTTGAAAGCTACTGATGATGACATGGCCAGCGTACGTAAATTGAGATGTTTGTTTGTTTTGGAATTTCGCACAAAGCTACTCGAGGACTATCTGTGCTAGCCGTTTCTAATTTAGCAGTGTAAGACCAGAGGGAAGGCAGCTAGTCATCACCACCCATGGCCAACTCTTGGGCTACTCTTTTACCAACGAATAGTGAGTGAGATTGATCGTCACATTATAACGTCCCCACGGCTGAAAGGGCGAGCATGTTTGGCGCGACCGGGATGCGAACCCGCGACTCTCAGATTACGAGCCGCACGCCTTAACACGCTTGGCCTTGCAGGGTCAAAGTGAGATGAAACACAGACACATCTGAGAAGACCTCACGTGGTTTTAACACATGTTGAAAGAGAAACAAATAAACTTAAATGCTAATTAGAGCCACTGCCTAGCCAAAACTAAAACAAAGAAATTCTACATATAATCACCGGACGCCACAATCCCCAAGTATCTATAATAGTTCGTACTACATAATATTTACATCATTGTGTTCGAGGCTTATTTTTACAAACACGCTAATACTATAATGTTATAAATATTTTTTTCTCATAATTGGCATTTTTCAGATAAAGCACATTTGTGGCACCCTTACTATATCACTTACACACGTATGTTCAATCTCCATACCTCTCCCCTGAATGTCGTTGTTATACGTATCTCTGCAGTTTACATATTTAATTATATTAATGATAGTTGTGATACCATTGTCTGGAAATTGTGTGCTTAAAGTGTAGAGCACGGGTCTCCCACTGGTACATCGGTAAGTCTACGGAGTTATAACGCTAAAATCAGGGGTTTGATTCCCCTCGGTGGAGTCAGCAGATAGCTTGATGTGGCCTTGCTATAAGAGAAACATACACACTCTAGAGTACGGGTCCGGATGCTAGAGTTGTCTGACTGGAGAGGATGAAGATATTCGAATTATTAGCTCTAATTGATTTTTGCAGATCTTTTCAAGGAGTTAACAGACAGAGTAGGGAGAGTTATATATCTGGTTCTACGTGTATGTTATCTAATATCTTTTGTTACTTCTCTGTCTGGAATCCAATAAAAGTTTTACGTATCCTAAAAACGCAACGGAGCTTTGAAAGGAAATTCAACTCTTCACTTATTTGGTGGATTAGTCCAGCGAATGTTTGTAATCGTAAAAAGCGATGAATTCGAAAACTTTACATAGAAGGCGACTGTATCATGAAACTTTGATATGTATGAGATTACGACTGCCTTCGAAACTCAAACATAGTGTGGCCTAGTGATCTGTATGCTCGGACTAACAATCAGAAGGTTCAAGGTTCGAGATCTGTTGTCACAAAAATATACTTTGTATTTTTTTTTTTGTTTTTATGGCTGTGGATGGATTATAAGAGAAGCAGTCAAATCCCAACATTTGGAATGATAAGAAGAGCTCAAGAGTTGGTGGAGAATGCTTTTGACCAGTCGCCTTTTATTTCAGTCTAGGCCTAACATGGGCAGATTGTTAAGACTATCTATTCCTATGAAGCATTATCCAAGCATATCTTCAATTTTAAATTACTAGTATTAGCAGCCAGGTTATTCTCAACAATGTTCAGACAATCGGAAAATGAACTAGAAAATATTGCTAGCTAAGTGCCTCTGTAGCTGTGTTATATATATCAGGCTAACTGATGTCGAGCACCAGATTTTAACGTTGTAAATCCGTACATTTGTCGCTGTCTCACCAAGAGACGCTTCGGTATCTATAGCTTTGACAGTTGTTGACATTTCTTGGTGTTTTCTTTTATTTTAAAAGAGAAATAGTCATTATACAGATTTAAATGTAATATCTTTTATTTTTTTTATCTGCGATTTTATCCCATAACATTGTTTATTAAATTGGCGAAATATATAAATACAGGGAGCATAATAATTTTGTAAGTATTGTAGTAATTTCTGGAAAATAATAAATGAAGGATTTGTTTTGTTTTTTAATACGTAGTTGTCAATTCTTTGGAAAATAATGTTGTTTAGTTTCTTTCACTGCAGTTCGGTTATTTAAAACGGTTTCACGGTTTCATGGAAAGCTGTAGCTAAGTCATGCTTTTTCAACTGGGTTAATCTTATTGAAACACCAAGAATGAAAAAGGAAAAAATAACAAAAAGCACATTCAACAATGGCTCTAACAAATAACACATTCAACAATGGCTCTAACAAATAACACATTCAACAATGGCTCTGTACTTTATCCTGGAAAAGCGGTAAGTGAACATTTTAATGTTGTAAATTAACAACAACAGGTTAATATCCTCTGTCAATGTTAAAATTCAACCATTAGATAGTCGCTTAGAATAGACATCAAAATAATATCACGTAGGCCCGACATGGCCAGGTATATTAAGGCGTGCAACTCGTAATCTGAAGGTCGCGGGTTCGCATCCCCGTCGCGCCAAACATGCTCGCCCTTTTAGCCGTGGGGGCGTTATAATGTGACGGTCAATCCCACTTTTCGTTGGTAAAAGAGTAGCCCAAGAGTTGGCGGTGAGTGGTGATGACTAGCTGCCTTCCCTCTAGTCTTACACTGCTAAACTAGGGACGGCTAGCGCAGATAGCCCTCGAGTAGCTTTGTGCGAAATTAAAAAACAAAAACAAAACCAGTAATCTGAAGATAAACTAGGAAGGACGAAACGTTGTTCTCTCCTTATCAATAAAAGTGTTAATACCCATACCAGCCGTTCTGAGATACAGATACAGGGAAGGTTCTGTTCTTTCAGTTTATCTCTTCTGGGACCTAAACATCCATCCAAAGGATATCACGTAAGAAAACCAACACTTTAGTGGCACTGTTTGATAACACTATGTAACACTAATTGTGTTACTGGATAGTATATGTTGTTTCTTAATTATTTATGTTGTAAAAGTACAGAAAACGGCCATTATTCCCTTCAAACTTTGCTTTTGTGACCTGGATAATGAAATTTAGAAATTAACATATTTTCTATGTAAAAACGGGCAGATTTGGACATTTTTATTTGCATAAGTTCTCAATAAAACAACATATGAATCAAGATTTACACGTATTTATACTAAAGTTATACAAAAAATGTTTAGAAGTTAGTAGTTTTTTTCGAGATTTGCGACTGTAATGTTCATCACTTTCACGTGTCAAATATAGTCTCCCATACGTTATACGTTCCCTCGTCACAAAAGCAAAGTTTGAAGAGAAAAATAGGTCTTTTCCATTTACTTTAGGCATAAGCAATTGGGAAATAACACTTTCTGTCCAGGAACAAGAAAAAGTAAAACTTTTGTCACATACTATAATTATTAGTCACTGAAACTGTGCTCGTGGAGCATAAATTAATAAGAATAAAACATATATGTTCAACATTTGGACACATGGAAACTAAACTAACCAAAACTTAAGTTTTAAAGTAACTTCATGAAACCCTCCCACAACAATTGATTTGATTGTAAAGGATTTATAATATTGAATAATAGAGATTTAATTAGCCGTATTGATTTACGAGGAGTTCCTTTAATCAGAAATATTAAATCTTTTAATTAAAAGAGGGTTAACTTCCAGATATAAACGAGCGCAATTGGAATCCCAAACAGAAAATTCTACAATATATATATATACACACCAATTATTTATAAAGAATCGCCTTCAATGCGAAGATCAAAAGCTGTAGGTAAAAAACAAAAACTACAGATATTTTTAGTTAATGACGTATTGTAGTGTAATATTTAAGTTAGCAAACAGGGGGCCGTCTTAAACAAGCATATACCATATACAAGTGCCAATCAGGAAATGAAATATCATCCAATTGGCTGTTAACAGTGCATTAAGACTCGGCCAAAAAAAATGTTGTTGTCAGGGGCGTGTCCCGGTTCATTACTGTAAAAATCTCTCGTGGTAAAGAAATGTACATAGAAGTTGAAATGTCCAGATGAAATGTGTCCCTTTGCAACTTTCGTTTATATCCATGGCATTATATCTTCTGACAGACTGAGTGCTTTGGTGTACCAGTAAATGTTCTCCATGTATCGCTACCCAATACCCTTATAATGTCTAGTTTATACATATCTGTCACAAACATTTCCCAGAAAAATGTTTTGTTGAGAACATCCATATTACGACTAAATCGTATGAGAAATAACAAAATCCAAAGGTTTTTAAGGTTTTTACGTTTAGAGACCCGAGTTCACTCTAAATTAGAAGCTATGCAGTTCAAAATAATTTTTGGCCCAGTTAGCTTTGCATTAACGTCCTTCAAAGATGAACTAATATTGAACTAAGCTTGAAGTTTTGTTAACCTTCTAGAAAACTACATGAAGGTTTCGCCTTTATTTACTGACATAAAATTCTCAGAAAATTCAACTTGTTTGTTTTTCTTTTAGATATTTATAATTTGTTCTTTGCAAATCATGGACAAACGTTTATTTGTTCAAATATAGGGGTGGAAAGCCAAAATGGAATAATTTCATCTAAGTTGAAGATGTTTAGGTATATCGATGACGTCAAGTACTGCTTAAAATAGCTTATGAATAAAGCAGATAGAACGTTTCTACAAACAGTGGTGACCCGAAAATTATCTATATAAAGATAGACAGTAAAACTACCCGATAAAAGTTCTTATTGAAATAAGTAACTAGCATACTTTTCAGGTGATATAACAGCATCTAAATTACCAATCTACAGTAAAAGGATCAAATATCTAATAAAAACAAGAAACAACACAATCTACGTCTTGTTTTGTGTTGCTTCTTGTCTCTCTATACATACCAGAAAGAACTGAGGTGGAGAGAAGATATTCTAGGCAGAATAGCACGGTGTCCACTGTATGGCCACTATTCCAAAATCAATCGATTGGGGTGCACAAGCAGTCCGTACTGCAAGACTAGTTCAATTTATTCGCTCATTCACGAGGAAAGCGAATCCCCAATAGCTGAAGAATCCATTCGTGGCGTGATCTTCTTAAACAAACAACTGCGGATGTGCCTGAAGGAGAGACTGCTGGACAGAGCTAAATCTAAAGCCGATACAGATGGACCTTAACTTGCACGTGACTGGATGGCTAGCGCGGCTGCACTTTGCAACAAATATATATAGACAATTAAATAAGCAGACAAAGACACGAATACCAGCAAACTTTGAGTATGTACATTCAATCTCTCTACACAACTAAAATTTCGCCTCATGAAAGCCAATAATTATTTCTCAAGTTGTTTAAAAACCAGAAACAAATTAAACACCATAAGATACTTCGTGGTGCATCATTGTGCAATAGCTAATTAACAAAGTTGCTAAATGTTCTTTGTAAACATAGGTAACAAAACATAATAAAACATGAAGTACAGCATCTAATAAGACATTCACTTTTTTATATTTAAACAGGAGAATGACAAATAGTATTGCACTAGATGAACTGTTGAGCTTAAAATGATCTGTTTATCTCGTTAGTTGTATAGGAAGTACAGGACACTTTCGTGTACTTTGGAAGAAAACTTTAAGAAGGTAATTTAAATACTACTGTGGAAGGAAAGGCTAACAAACAACAAATATCAAATCAACGTAGAACTTAGTTACTCTCAAACGTATTTGTATTTTCTTGCTTGTTTACGAAAGTTGTTAATATCAAATAGCTAAACTTTAACAGCTAGTTCTGCTTCAGTAATTTAAATCAGTTACTTTTCATGTTAAGCACTGTCAATTCATGCGTTATTTAGCACTGAAATAAACAATATTAATTCTATAACAATAACTCCTGAAGACGTCACAACTGCGCAAAACCTAGGGAGTAACTATGATAAGTAGAAACATAATAATAATTAGATTTCGTATGACAGTTCATGACAGTCTATATGAATTGTCTATACACTATGCAGAAAGTGTCAAAGTACTAATTGCAACACCAGACTGTATGAATGATAGGATGTAGATTATGTGTTTAGCTCAGAATTACTGTATCCAGCCAGACAGAACCCCGGGCAGCTGAGCAGGAATTTTAATGTTTATAACGTTACAAACTAGATTTCGATTTCGATTACCGTGATGTTTATAGAAGAGCATGATATTCAATTGTGTAGCTTTGAACTTAACAACAAATAGAAACAGACACGTGTGTCTCTTTTTATGAACATGTGTTTCTGTTTTGTGCTATAACCAAACTTCAATTTTTTAATTTTTTTATTAGAAGCCTACGTCGTAAAATTCCTGTGTCTTGTTAATTTTATGCCTAGACTGCATAAAATATTAAAGAGAAAATAGTGTCCTATTCACCTGGTGATAATGCATAAGTGTTAATATTTACTCTGTTTAACCTTGCTAATTAAAAATGAATTAGTACAAAGGAACCATTAATAATTTTAAATTCCAAAACTATTTTTTGAAAACACAATGGATCAGGCAGCTGTCACTGGTTAGCGCGCCGAACTGTAAATTCGAGGGTTCGGCAGTGAGACGCGAATTCTTGAAAGCTGTGAATGCGTTATAGTAGTGACGGCCGAATCCTATTATTTGATTAGATTAGACCAATATTTGTCGAAACGTGCTTACTGTTTACTAGTTCAGTATAATATTATGATTTTCTAATCCAGCTAATCCTCATGTAGCTTTGAACAATTTTCTGAAACAAACAATGGTGTAAAATCGAGCTTCACGACAAAAATGATGGTCGGGAATTTTCTTTTATTTCTACCAACTAAACAAGAAAACAACACAAATAAAAAAAATCGTTATTTTTTACTGAAAATGTACGTGTGTAACGGGCAAAATGTAAAAAACACTTAATGTCCAAGGTGGTTTTCTATTATCAAACTGAAGTTTCTGCATTGTTTATACATGAATAAAGTGAGGTTGGTAATTCTGATTTTTTTAACTAGAAAAAACCAACACCAAAACGAAACGGTTTTCACCCAGTCACAAAACACCTTAAACTTTGCATTGAGCTCTGTAGTTGTAGAATTCATCTTCGATACTGGCATCTTTTATTTGTTTGTTTTTAGGCACAAGATTACGCCATGAGCTACTTTGTTCTGACCACCACAGGTACTGAATCCTCATTTTAGTATTAAACTCCTCAGATTGGTCGCTGTGCTACTGGGAATGGGAGGACAGGGTATATGCAAAGGTTACATTACAAGATTATAGACTACATATAATTTTGGTCTACGTGCAGACAACGCCTTGTATCGACCATTGATGATAATGATATAAAAAACAAAAGTCCTAGTATACGAAATGTTACGTTTCGTCACGATTATATGAACATACCAATTGTTCTATTTTCAGTGTAGGTTTGCAAGCCTATTGAAAGAGACAAACACCAGGATTAACATGTCGATAAGACAATATTCCCCTACATGTACTTACATACTATTACAATAATTACTTCTTTACTATTCTCTCCCTAACTACAAAAATACTATAAGGCTCCTATGAACATATAAATACACCTTCTACGTTTTACTTTTCGCTAGCGTCCTGAAACGCGTAATATATAATTACAACGTAGTTTCAAGTTTCATAAAGAGAGAATTCTCGCGAAGATTGCCAATAGTAAAAACCAAAACCTTTTATTTTACTCTTATATAAGTGCTGTAAAATAACTAAAGTGAATCTTTCTCTATAATTAAGTCACAGACTTTCACTTTACACGTCTCTTTCATTACATAACTTGACGAAGATGAAGAATTCGTAAGTGCGCACACAAACCCATGTTTTAAAGCTGAAACGTCTAGTTAATGTTTCGTAAATGCATCCTCCTAATAAGTCAGAGGTGAGCTTGCGGAGTCACAATGCCGAAATCCCGAAATCCGAGTTCCATTGCCCATGGAGTACACAGTGCAGCTAGCCTTTAGTGTAAATTTCGCGCTCAAAAAAATTTAACTCTAGAGGTTAACTGTTTTTGTGTGTGTTTTTCTTAGAGCAAAGCCACATCAGGCTATCTGCGGAGCTCACCGAGGGGAATGAAACCCCTGATTTTAGCGTTGTAAACCCGTAGACATACCGCTGTGCTAGCGGGAGGCGCTAGAGGTTAAGATGTATGTACAAGTTTTTTGGAAAATTAATTTTCAAAGTCGTCAGTTTATCACAGCAGCGAGTAGAAAGAACGACTACAAAGCTACTTGTTAACGTGAATATTACCGCCCTCCGCTAGTACAGCGGTAAGTCTACGGGTTTTACAACACTAAAATCAGGGGTTCGAGTCCCCTCGGTGGGCTCAGCAGATAACCTGATGCAGCTTTGCTATAAGGAAACACACACACAGTGTTGTCTCAATATTGTCCCACGCTAGTACAGCGGTAAGTTTACGGAGTTACAACACTAAAATCAGGGGTTCGAGTCCCCTCGGTTGGCTCAGCAGTATAGCCTGATATGGCTTTGTTATAAGAAAACACGCACACACCTGAAGATTACCTAAATTTGTGAAAACGTTGTTCTCTGCTTTATTAGTAAAAGTGTTGATACCCAACCAGCCGTCCTGAGATACATTTTTTACATATGGGTTTGTCGTCATCCTGAGTAGAAACTATTATTAATTATCTTCGTCAAACTTTTATCCCAATCGAAGTGTGTAACGTCAGGATTAAAATATAACCATACCGACTGGAGGCTTTTCGATGCTCTATTAAATTGCTCGTGGCGCGTTTTAAATATAAAACAGAGCTGTCGGGCTTTGCCACCGTTAACATATTCACAATTCAACCCTCTCTCTTCACTGCAGACATAGGGCCGTTCTTCAGCTCACGTTCAACTCCTTCTTTCAATAACAAAGTCCCTCTGATTGCTCTTTATTCAAGTACAGAGAGCCTTCGGGCCAATCAATACACCGTTGCCGTAGCAACTGTCGTCATCTAAAGAATTTGATGCAAATTGATGTTCTAACGGTGGGGTTAAACTTCTTTACCGTGTTGAACGTTCTACATGGCAAAGGGAACTTCGCGACGTGGTTGGTTGTGACAGAAAGGGGTGGGATAAAGATACGACAAATCGTACGTTAAATTATTATTATTTTTTTTTTTTACATTTATTTCAGACTGTGACAAGGGGCGTTGGAGAAAGAGTTTTAAACCAGTGAAACTTCAACGAGGTAATCTGTAAATTACGGCCATCCAATCGTAGAGCCGAAACACGCATTCGATAGCGCAACTCTTAACATTTTTTCAAAGTCCTTATTACGTGGAAATTATATCAGTCGATAACAAAACGTTTTTGATGTTGTGTTTGTATGTATATTGTATTAGCATACATGATATATTTTTCAACAGGCATTCTTCAGTATATTTAAACAAAATAAACTGTTGGGTATCAATTATTCTTTATTTCTACAAAAAAAGACGCAGTAAAACAAGATGGCGGATTCTTTTAGTATAAATACACTGCACAACAAAGTTTTTGCTTCTTGAACACTGTTGGGTGTTCCTTATAGATTGTTGGCTGCTGATCACGAAAATCACATCCAAATTTGATCATCACGAACCGTTTCATCGAAATCTTCAGTTTCACCAGGACATTGTTACAATGGAAAAACTATATTAGGGTAACTGTAATCCGTCAATGCTTGCTGACTACTGTTGGACACTGCAACGTGATGCACCGGACATTAAATACAAACGAAAATCAGGAGCAAAACACTTTTAATTATGTTGAACTTAACAGCGTATTAGAAACATAAACGCAATTAAATACGTTATTGCCGGTAAACAGTTAACTGTCTATTTCTCAGAGTTCCTACGTGATGAAACAAAACCAAAACTATATTTGTACATACCCACCAGGTACCTGTTACAATCATCAAAACCTTTCAGGAAGCAAAACTTTTCAAAAAACATTGTTGTGTAGTGATATCACATACTTGAGCTTAAAAGAAATATTTATAAAACGAATGAAATTCACGTGGAATGAGAATTATCTATATTCATCTTTTATATTTACTTTATGAGAGCATAATCAACTAACAAATAAACATTCCCGATTAGTCCTAAAATTAACTCGAAATTTTAACTTGTATGGTGTCTTCACATTACACTTTCGAGCCCAGCATGGCCAGGTGGTTAGAGCTCTCTTCACCCCAAACACGCTTGTCCTTTCGTCCATGGATGAGTTATAATGTCATGGTCAATCACACTATTCGTTAGCAAAAGAGTAGCCAAAGGGTTGGCGGTGGGTGGTGATGACTAGATGCCTTCTCTCTACTGCTAAATTAGGGACGGCTAGTGCAGATAGCCATCGTGTAGCTTTGCGCGAAATTCAAAATCAAACAAACACATCACATTCTGGATTTTTGAATGCCTGCTTTTCCTGATATAAATGAATCTGTTTGCTTGTTTTTATCGCAGAACTACATAATGGGCTAATTCTGCTAATTCGGGGGTCATCGTAACCCGTATTTTAGAATTATAATTCCGTTGACTTACAGTTGATTCACCAAGGTGAGAGATGCATGAAGTAAAAATAAAGGGACACATTAATGTTAAACAATGTATTAAAATATATATTAACATGGATAATGATATTTCCAGGTGATATTTTGTACCTGGTTATCATTTAACTTTGAATGAAAAGATGTTCGAAAATTATTTAAAAAACGTGAATATTTTGTTTGGGTTTCAAAGAACCCGAAACGAAACTTACGAGCGTGACAGGAATACCATGCATCAGTGGTGCGTGTTCCAACACTGACTACGAAGTTGAAAACAGACTGAAATAAAAGAGACAGCAAACACGATTTCAATCTCTTAATTTTTCTAGGGCTAGAAACTAAAATAAGAAACTAAACTACACTAAATAATAAAGTAACAAATAAGGAAATAAACAGCAGTGAACCACCTTCTGTAAAACAAAGAACGACTTTCATCATGGTTCAGTCTTCGTTTCGTGGAATAATTTTGTCTGAAATCAAAGCACGTACCGACGGATCAAAGATGCTACTCCCTGCCGTGAATACGGAATGAAGGTCCACTGGGGCGCGACTTATATGAGCTGCGTGTCCGGTGCTTAGTGATGATGTAGCGGTGCGCTGACCACGGATTTAGTTGCTAAGGCAACTAGTGAGAAAACCATCATTATGTTGCAGGAGAAACATAGAGGTGATTAAATCCGTGATCTGTGCATGTTTTTTGTGGGCAGAAGACTTCAAACAAAGGTGAAATTTTACGATTGTTAGTATTACATTTCTTCATGAAAACCCTCAGATTCGCGACAGATCCATGTGAAAAAAAATAGTTTACTCCGAACAGATCATTTCACTCTCTGTTCAGAGTCAGAATCCACGTGCCATGGCAGCTGGATAACGTTCTCATGTTTGCAGATCCTATTTACCGTATTTAAGTATACGGCACTCTCTCCTTGAGCGCTGAGGCAATATATTCGATTATGTACATTCCACGTGTTTTTCTTATTTCATGAATTATATGCAGCACTTCATTCGCCTATGTTTCTAGAGATTTGACCAGCAATCTCAAGTTGTGTGTGTTTGTGCACTTTATCTTAAATTATTAAAAGCTCTATCTTCTGAAACGCGATGGGTTACGCAATGGGTTGGTTATCAGTGCTGTGTTCAGTACAAGTATCGAACCCGATTCTTATCGTTATAAGCCATCGCACGTTCCTCTGAGACAAAATGTAAATTGTCAACCAGTGACAGATGTCACAGAATTTCAAAAATAATATTGGGCTCGAAATAAAAAGAGATAAAATCACTTTGCATCCACATGGAAGAGAGAGATAGTTTGGGATTATCCCAAACATTTTTAACAATAGTTAACAGTAAATAATCTTACACAAAAATTCAAACAAATTAATAGAGTAAATATTCAAATAAACAGAACATACATTTGCCACAAAATGAAACATGATGCAAAATAAAGTGTATGGCAGTATTTCAACCATGCTGTGCCCGTCAAAAATATCGCTAACGACGCATTTCATTCAATACAGAGGTCATCAGATTAGCTGGGACACAACGTCAGGTGGTTAAGGTGCTCGACTCGTAACCCAAGTGTCGTGGGTTCAAATCTCCGTCACATCAAACATGCTCGCCCTTCCAGCCGTGAGGACGTTATAAAGTTAGATCAGTCCCACTATTCGTTGGTAAAAGAGGAGCCCAAGAGTTGGCGGGTAGTGGTGATGAGTAGCTACCTTTCCTCTAGTCTTACACTGTTAAATTAGGGACGACTAGCGCAAATAATTCTTGTGTAGCTTTGCGCGAAATTCAAAAACAAACAAACCACAATCTCTACTGTATTTTTACAAGGTAAAAGATATTGCATCTATGGAGTCTTTAAGTTATATAGTACCTACTATGATTTCTCTCATTAAATTTACAATAAAGTTTCATTGAATTAGATAGCAATTATCACAATAAACCAGCCTAGCATGAATGGTTTACATCACTTATAAAAGACAAAACACAGAAACAAAAACATCTGCTTTCTCGTTTAACCGAAATAGTGTATTTACTTGGAATTGTTTGAAATAAATGGAGACACACACGTATAGTTTAACGAAAAATTAAAAAAGCCTTTTCCTTGAGTAAATGTTGGAATGTATGAAACATTGGTGTATACTAACTAAATATAGTGTGTATATGTGTTTTTATATGATTTTTAAACACACATATGTATAGATAAACATACATATACAAGCACTCTCCATCATAGTAAGGTGGTTCGACATCTCTTTTCTACAAAATGAAATACAATAAACACAACGAGGCTTTACTGTTCAACAGATCTCGTGAAAACACGTTATATACTTTCGAGAACTGAGCGAACCAGCAATGTTCGTGGACGTCTGGTTGTTTATGTGACCATGGCAACTGACGGTACCCAGCTTTACAGGATGTTCTGAATTTTATTATGGATGTTGTATAACCCATGTTTTGGCCTAGCATGGCCTGGTAGTTAAGGCACTCGACCACGAATTGAGGACCGCAGGTTCGAATCCCCGTCCCATCAAACATGATCACCTACTGAGACGTGGGGACATTATTATGTGCGGTCAATCCCACCATTCGTGGGTAAAAGAATAGCTCAAGGGCTAGCGGTGGGCGGTGATACCCACCTCGAGTTATTAACTGCTACTTTATGGATCAAAACCCGATTTCTAACGATACGAGTCCGAAGACATACTGCTGTACCACTGGGGGGTAGGTAATTAGGTAAAGGATATCTGCCATATTTAAACTTTTGTGTCCGCTTTAATAAAGTATTTTTAAAGAAAAGTTGTAAATAGTTATGCTTGCGTTACCATAGTCAACGTTTAAAAAATGTTTTAAAAAACAACATATTTATTTCAGTTTATTTCCAGGAATTGTTTATCTGTAACGTAATAATTTTTTTTTTTCACGTGTCTTCCTTGAATATAATTCGAGCTTCCCGGGTCGTGAACAACGACCAACCACCCATCCTGATAACGCAACGCACGTGTCTTCAACCCTTCCACTGAGAACTCGAACTTTGAAAACAAATGGTCGATAGAGAGTTTATAATTTAAATATTATACTGTAATACAAGAATACAGCAAATACTTTATAGTTTAATGTATTTTAAAGAGAATCATTCCGTGTTACGGTATCACTTGATAACTAACACCGGAGTGTAGTGACACTACCGTAAGTCTAGGGACTTAAAACGCTAAAAGCCGGATTTCGGACCCCTGGTGGGCAAGCACAGATAGTCTGTTGTTTAAATTTGTGACTAACTACAAAAATACACCGTTGCACATTTACATTTCGTATGTTTATTCAATAAAACGCCAGAGAATTAAAAACTCTCGTGTTAGTTTGTGTATGTTTTCTTATAGCAAAGCCACATTATGTTATCTGCTGATTCCACTGAGGGGAATCGAACCCCTGATTTTAGCGTTGTAAATCCGTCGACTTACCTCTGTATGAGCGAGGAACTCTCGTATTAGTGTCTTCAGAGTTGCGATATTGGAATTATCGTTTCAGTGTCACTGTCATAATAAAAAAATGTTTCGTTTTTTAACTAACAGTGGTGTGAAATGGTTCATAAAAATCAATACAAGATAAATAAATACGGATACACTTTTCCTTTTCAGGTATCTCATATTTGCAAACTGAGCGACAATTTCTGAGACAATACGGGCTACACGTCCATCATCATCATTCATTTGACCTGATATCTACAGGGAGGGTGACATGTCAACGTTGCCAGCCGTTTGCTTTCATGGGTATAAAGCCCATTCAGGTGAATGTATGGGAGTGTGGAAAGCCGCATATTGCGACTTGTACATCGAAGTTTCTAGCATAAGATTTCTTATAAAAGTTATTGTATCACAGCTTGCATCAGATAAGAGTGACATTAATATGGTTTTCGTCCTTTACACTATGAATTGCTTGCACGAAATAATTAACTGTAAATAATTAATTTGCGGTTTATAAACTTTCTTAAAATAATACATAGCTGTAATATACGTATGTTATATATACATATATACTGAGAGAGAGAAGCTTTTGTAAGTTAAGAATATTTAAATAATAAAATTATTACATTTCAATAACTGTTTTCCAGTCGAAAACCGAGTTGTTTGTGTATAAATAAATATTTATTTTTTCATAAATCTCTTGAGTGACAAAACCATGTTTTTAACGAATCATAAGAGTTACAATTAGCTTTGTCAAGTGGTATAATTAATTATCTACATACGTGTATTATTAACGGAACACAAGAAATAATGGTGTGTTTTTTTTAACAACAGACACACGTTAGAAGTATGACTTAGAACTTAAGAACTCTAAAATCCGCGATTCGACTTCTTGCAGTTGTCACAACAGGTAGCCAAATGTTGTTTTTTCTCTAAAACAAACAACCAAAGCTTAGGAGAGCTTCTGGTTTATGTAAATGCACGGTATACCAAGCGTATCCTCCCGATAAGACAAAACAACAAAAAAAGGTTTTTATTGTCAGTGTCCAATGGATGTTGATGGTGAACATCTTTGGCTGGTTGGCTTGAACTTCAGAATCGCAGTTGGAATGTTATGTTGTCGAGAAGGACTCTTCACCCCAATAGTTTAAGTTTACCATAATGGGTAGTATCGCTTAGTTGAGGGTTAACCTGGGATAGACTGCCATCCATGGACTAAGGTCAGGGTTGACCTGGGATGAGTTACCATTTTGTCCAGTATAAATGGATAAGTATTCTTATTCGCTTACGCCATTGAAAAGTTTATCGTGGACTCGTGTCTACCAGTTAAGCACAGGATGAATTTGATTTTGGCTTGAGTGAAGTTTGGGTACACCCCTCTTCCTTTTCACCTAACAATAACCACGCCAAATACCACCTGACATCCATGTATATACACAATTTTATAGATGTGCAGATGATTAGACAATTCCTTGTTTTGGGCATGTTTTATTTTTATCTACTAGTTTCGGAAAACGTACAGAATTTTACTAACAAAAGCAATATACGCTTGGTAGAATAATGCCACGTCTGAAACATTCCACATTAGAACAATTGAAAACTTTCATGTGTATCAACTTCTGAATCGTGAAACTGTTATTAAAATTGGAAGAATAATTAATGCAGTTTATGTTTCGAAACGTAAACGGAATATTTTCACGCTTACGATGCCAGTCGAACAAAGTAATTTGACAAGTAACAAGCTAAACATGTGACTAGTGGTGTATCATGTTGACGAATACACAGTTAAGTTGAAGGAAGAGTGAGAGGACATTTTAGCCTTGACTTCTGTATCACAGCATCCCCTTCTAGCTGATAAGTTAGCTTCTAAAACATTATGTAAGGTCACTATCATATTATCCACTGAAAGAAAAGATGTCACCCAGAATAATCATAAGACGATATCAGTGAATGTCACAGCCGGAACGTACAATAAACACAGCCTTTTAAGTAGTATTAATGTATAAAACTGAGAGAAATGTTTTTTCCTGAAGTTAAAAAAAAACTTTACGTAGAAACCTGTTTGATGAAAATGAAGTTCCCAATATCCATAAAAATCTTAGAAAAAATAATTTCCATATCTTAAGTATTACACTCAACACAAACTACGTAATAAACTAAAGAGGAAGCGATATAACGTGTGAAAAAGTGGGATAAACTCAGTGGTAATAAAAATGACAAGTCACATTGACACAAAAATACGACACCTTATAATCCCAGCGCTTTGTTTGTTTGCTTTTGAATTTCGCGCAAAGCTACGCGAGGGCTATCTGCGCTAGCCTTCCCTAATTCAGGAGTATAAGACTAGAGGAAAGGCAGCTATTCATCACTACCCTCCGCTCACTCTCCGGCTACTCTTTTACCAACGAATAGTGGGATTGACCTCACATTATAATGGCTGTAAGAGCGAGTATTTTTGGTGCTACGGGGATTCGAACCCGCGGCCCTCGGATTACGAGTCGAGTGCCTTAACCACTTGGCCATGCCGGCCCCCACCTCTTTGTTCTTCAGAGGCAAAGTCTGCCCCTTAAAAAGAACTATCCAGCTTTCGAAAGAACTCAGGCTATAGATTATGGTATTTTTGGATTAAATCGATTTCGTTAACCTATGTTTTTCTCACATCATGAATTCACAAGTCATATTGATGTCTAAGGTAGTTATAATACAGTAGGAATATGCTATTTACCATCTTTACCGGAAGCTCGTGAGAGTGTCACGTGATTTCTTACGGAATAATAATAACAGCAATAGACTACATCAAATATATATATATGTGATTGCATGTAAACACACCTGATTACATATTAATCTACAGAAGTGTGCCTCTAGTGATGTCAGCTCGCGGGACACGCTGTTCTGACAGGTAACAAGAGCCGCCGGAAACAGGCGCTAAGATGCCATATAGGAACTATCCTTGGGCGATAAGTGCAAAGTTACTGGAAGAGCAAAGTTCTGAAGACTGAAGCAAATAATCCTGTCACAAGCAAATGGTATAACACCTCCTGAAAACAGAATCGCCCTCAGTGTTACACAATCCTTGACAAGCCAATCCGGACACGCTTCGCTGTCTTTCTTTCTTCTTTTCCTTGATAGATGGATGGACAAGTAGAGAGATTATAACTACAATAGTTATGCTAAATTTAACACCAAAAGAAGAGAGTCCGAAACAATAGATTTTCCATACTTTCGACGAATTTAAAGTTCAATCAAACAATGCATTAGACTAGCATATATTTAACTACACCCATTCTCACCTTGTCACACCAAACATGCTCGCCCTTTTAGCCGTTATTATGTGACGTTCAATCGCACTATTAGTGGGTAATAGAGTAACCCAAAAGTTGGCGGTGGATGGTGAGGACTAGTTGCCTTCTCTCTAGTCTTACACTGTTGAATTAGGAACGGCTAGCGCAGATAGCTCTCGTGTAACTTTGCGTAAAATTCAAAACAAACCAAACCAAACCTCCAGTCTTACGCTGCTAAATTATGGAAGGCTAGCGCAGAGAGACCTCGTGTAGATTCGTGAGAAATTCAAAAAACAAATTCAAACCTATTCTCAAAGTAGACCTTAAAGAAAGGTAGGTTAAGAATCCTAGTATTGATAAATTTTGTGAATGTCCCTTAAATATGGAGCTTAAACCTTCTGAAGCCCATTCAATTAGCCCATTAACGAACGTATCATATAATTATTGTGTATCATTCGTGTCACATTTCTATGTTTCCTGCCACTACGAAAGATCAGGCACTTTTGTATTTTCCCTTTCTCCGCAGTGGGTAAAGCTGGCTACCATTTTCCATCCATGGTTGAGGAAGGTGAATGGTTATGCAAGCGAAGTAATGTGGACTCAAATTGTTGAGTAATAAAAAAGTGAACATAGAATAAAACATTTCCAGTTTGTTTGTTTTTAGTTTCGCGCAAAGTTGCACGAGGGCTATCTACGCTAGCCGTTCCTAATTCAACAGTGTAAGACTAGAGAGAAGGCAGCTAGTCATCACCACCCACCGCCAACCGTTGGGCTACTCTTTTACCAACGAATAGTGGGATTGACCGTCACATTATAACGCCCCCACGGCTGAAAGGGCGAGCATGTTTGGTGCGATGGGGATTCGAACCCGCGACCCTCAGATTACGAGTCGAACACCTTAACCCAACTGATCATGCCGGGCCAAAACGTTTCAAGATAAAATACAGTAACTCGGTCGTGTATTAATAACACAATAATACGACCATCGTTAGCACAGACCATAAAAAGGTTGCAATAATGGATAGGAAATAAACTGATCAAGATACGCAGTACGAAGACAGAACGAACAAAAGATAAGGACTAGTAGACGTAAGCATACGCATTATCTATGTATGGACGTAAATGCGATAGTCACAATCAGAATATCGTTTTCGTCAAAACCTTCCTGTCCCATAAAGTTCGTCCAATAATTGCTTAATGTCATTCCGTTGTAACAACCAGAAAATGACATTAACTGTAACCTGAAAAACACTGACGAAGTCTGTAGCGGCAGATATTAAAGACATTAGGAGGAGTGAGGAAAGCATGTTAATCAATAAAATACTTTCCTCTCATATAATTATTTCTCTTTAGATAGTCCTGCAATATATAATGTTTTTACAATAGTATCCCAGTAGATTTATAACGGTACCCCGCTGGTACAGCGGTAAGTCTACGGATTTACAACGCTCAAATCAGGTGTTCGATTCCACTCGGTGGACTCAGCAGATAGTCAGATGAAGCTTTGCTACAAGAAAACAAACACACATTTATAAGTGGTATTCAACACCCGTGCCTCAGGGAAAAGTCTCTTGTCATACGACGCTAAACGTCTGGTTTCGATATCCATGGTAGGCACAACACAAATAACCCATTGTGTAGATTTTGTCTTCAGCAACGAACAAAATTTGTTAGTTTTGTACTATTGAGTTAGATGGCTTGTTCACAGTTTCCACTATAATTCCCCTGCTTAAAATATTTTAATATAGTTATATATGTTTATATAATTGTGTTTTTTATAAGTCTAAAAAAAATGGTTAAAATTAAGTCTCTACGTGCCTTAAAGAACTCAAATGACTTTCACTTAAATGCATAATTTTCAACTGTTTGCTGGAGGTCATTTGACTTGAATTCTATGGCATCGTAAGTATCGTAAAAAACGAAGCGTCACCATTCTAATTTAAGCAATGTTTTTCATCTGTTTGCTGTACGTGTTAAAAAAACACGGGATAAGGAAAGGAGATACACAACAACATGTATATAGATATTCAGGAAGATATGTTTGTTTGTTTTGTTTTAATTTTTGCCCTTGAAATGCAACCAGAGTTTGGTGTAGTAAAAACGTAGTCAAAAGTAAGAACACATGGAAGTTTCTGTTTTCAGGAATATTTTGCCAACAGCCAAATGGATTCGTTATACGTACGTCCGGATGGTGTCGCAGATTCTGTAAGAACGTCACCATAGTTACGTGCAGGAGTGAGTGAATTTTAAGCGAACATAGCCATATCTGTATAAATTAGAACAAGAAAACAGATCATTCACTTAAAATCAAGAATACAAAACTATGTGAGACAGGAAAACCAACAAGGAGTATCTGGAGCTATAACATAAATATCAATTTGAAGTAAACATAACCAGAAAACAGTACTATCTATATTCACGAAAATCAACAAGGAGTATCTAGAGCTAGAACATAAATATCAATTTGAAGTAAACATAACCAGAAAACAGTACTATCTATATTCACATAAACCAACAAGGAGTATCTGGAGCTAAAACATAAATATCAATTTGAATAAGCATAACCAGAAAACAGTACTATATTCACAATAAGTACGTTAAATTAACTTAGTAAATCAGTAATCGTGTTTCCAGGTTAATGCTAGACTCTCAGAAGACCCACTTTAGCTCTTTAAATGGTTTTATTTGCCCCCAGAGTAAAAATAAACCACTATACAGAGTGTCACTGGTTGTACGAAGTACCTGTAATGTAGAACCGATACTGCTGTCTATTTTAGAGACTCTGCTGTAAAGAAACGTACCAGAAACAATGAAAATAAATGGAGTTTGTTTTTTAGAATGTTCGCAATAAAACAAAATATTATGTTCTAACGATATGCAGTTTTGTAGCTAATAAGTTTTCAAACCAAGAATTAAAAAGCTTCAACGGGTTACTGAACCATGAAGGAAGGTTATGCCAGAGTAATTTCATAACATTAACATTCACTACATAACACATGGCTACCTTCTAAGTAAAGGTTGATAGTGATACGAAACCATTTAAACCACTTATTGATTGCGGCATAACATTATGGTCTCAGAGTCAGATCATTTATTAATAAATAAATGTTGACTCGGACGTAAACTCTATGTTGCAAATAGTGAAGCTTTAGAAGTAAATTCACAATGGGTAAACAGACAACCAGAAACAGATGTTTATACCATACACACCGGTGCCAAACAAAGCACACAATAACACGACCGATGAAAGCTAGGGAAAAAAAACGACTTAAAAGTTCTCCTTGCTTTCCTATGGAAAACCTACAGGTGTATGCTGATGCTAATGTATTAAAACATTGCAAGATCTTATCGTTTCGTTAACGGACTACTCTTGAAAAACGGACTATGTACAAAGACTCTTCACCGCGAATCGACGTAGTAGTTGGCCTAGAACCAAAAAAAAAAAACAAAAACAAAAGACAGAAAGCTAAATTATTATAAGAAAGTTCACAAAGACGTGTTTGTATTAAAGCAATATATTTGTAATGATATTTGTTCTCACTGGTATTGGTTAGATATCGATGTCCTAAGCGGTACAATGATACACGACTATTAAGTGAAGCGTTATTACATACAAGACTTTTTTTTAAATGGAAACCAACCACAAAGTGGTGTACATATAACCCGTTTAAATTAATATCCCGCCCTTGATCAGTTGCATAAATCAAATGTGGCTACTTCAAGCTACGCATATCTTGCTCTAATCACGTTACTTGACACTGATTTTGATACCGTAACGACTCATAAATTTAAATTTATTTCTATGTTGTATTAATCTTTTTTTTTCTTCTCCGAAACAAATGTCTTTGCTGAGCGACTTAACTCAGACAACGGGTTTTTAAGCAACTTAAAATAAACTAATCATACGAGGACCTTCATTTTTTCAGAAATAACGGAATTATTTTAACTTTCGTCTTGATAAGTAAAAGCAACGTTATTCATGAAAACTTTAAAATATTTATGTGAGAAACATATGACGAACACTGGTGCAAAAACTTCGTACAAAGTATGCAATAATTTCATATTTACTGAGATACAGATTATATTCATGAAGTTTACTCCAA
Source organism: Tachypleus tridentatus (assembly GCF_004210375.1). Classification (NCBI taxonomy): domain Eukaryota; kingdom Metazoa; phylum Arthropoda; class Merostomata; order Xiphosura; family Limulidae; genus Tachypleus; species Tachypleus tridentatus. Next base: position 56,913,605 of record NC_134836.1, read on the forward strand.
AAAGTTCATGAAAAAACGATCCATCTTTTTGCCACAGGATTAGAAAAGTCCATTTTTACAGTTTGTTTGTTTTTGAATTTCGCGCAAAACGACGCAAGCAGTCTCTAATTTAGCAGTGTAAGACTAGAGGGAAGGCAGCTAGTCATCACCACTCACCGCCAACTCTTTGGCTACTCTTTTACCAACGAATAGTGGATTTGTCTGCACAGTATAATACCCCAACAGCTGAAAGGGCGAGCATGTTTGGTGCGACTGGGATTCGAACCCGCGACCTTCAGATTACGAGTCGAAAGCCTTAACCCACCTGGCCATGTCAGACATCCATCTTTACGAGACATACGAGCTAAATGACCAGGTCATAGATCACCAGGTTCAGTCATTAGTCACTGCTAACTTTGAACTCACAGTCAGTTAGAGAACAACAAGTTTTTTAAAACATTTTTAAACGTTGACTATGGTGTTGCAAATATAGATGTATAGTTATTTTAAACTATACTTTAAAAATAATTTATTAAAAGTGGGACAGAATTTTAAGCATAACAGATATCCTTTACCTAATTACGCATTTGTGCAAAGATAAGTATTGGGTATTTATTAAATAATTAATTTGTAAATTATCCATTAACATTGAATTATGTGGAGGAAAAAAAAAAATGAACTAGGGACATCTATCGACGATTTTCTAAGACTTCCAATAGTTGTTTCAGCTGAGTTAATATATTAATTATTTTGAATTATACTGTGTATTAAAAAATATTTCGATACTTAAAGGAAATTTTTTGTGTTTGTATCAAACAAACAATACTTGATACAAGCAATATTTGAAACAATTGTGTTTCGTGCAATTTATCAAACACTGTGTTTCCATTGTCTTGATCACGACATGAACAAATTTACGCAGAAATTAGAATATTACAGTTAAAATTTACTGACTATTTTTGCGCTTTATAGCTTTTAACACGACGAGTCAGTTACATATCGATTAATTTGTAAAGCATATTCTTAAAAAAAAAACGAAGGAAAAATTGCCCTAAGATCTCCGATTAAGCATGATAACCTTTGAAACGTACAGAAGGAAAAAGTGCTTTACAACTGTGCCAGAAGGTTGGCGTTATCATCCGTGAAGGCTCCCGTTGCGTACCTTTGGGTTTGACCACAAATATTTGTGGAAGTAATACATTTCAAAAGTAACCTTTGAATACGAATTACAATCAATTATGTTCACCACGTTTTTTTTCAAAGCTTTTAATCCTGCAGCAGATCGCCATACACATTTTAAAATTGTTTTTTTCTAGTATTTTGAATTTCGCACAAAGCTACACGAGGGCTATCTGTGCTAACCGTCCCTAATTCAGTAGCATAAAACTAGAGGGAAGGCAGCTACTCATCACCACCCACCGCCAACTCTTGGGCTACACTTTTACTAACGAACGGTGGGATTGACTATAACATCATAACGCCCCATGGCTAAAAGGGAGAGCATGTTGGTGCGATGGGGATTCGAACCCGCGACCCTCGAAGAACGAGTCGAATGCCTTCACACGCTTGGCCATGCCGGGCCTTGTGTCAAGTTGAGCACAAAGCTACAGAATAGTCTATTTGTGATGTGGCCATTACGGGTATCGAAACCCAGTTTTATCGTTATAGGCCTTCAAACGTAATGATGGACGGCGAACATAAAATGTTCGTTTTCGTTCTTTTTTATTAAAACCATTTGATATATTACTGAACCCAATTTCACAGATGGTGTTTTTTTTACAGGTAAAAAGTACAAGAAATGGAAGAACAAATGTTTTTAATTTTACAATATTAGTTTTTACTTAGCTGTACACCCCCAATAACACAACGATATGTCTGTGGACTCACACCGCTATAAACTGGGTTTCGATGCCCATGGTGGGCAGAGCACAGATAGCCCCTTGCGTAACTTTGGCTTAATTTCAAACAGTGCAATCCAGTCCTAAGCTTTCACAGTTAATACATGATTGTAACACTAGTACTATGTATATGTGTGTGTGTGTGTGTACTGTCTCCATGTTTCAGTTACAAAAACTAAACGCAAACATTGCATAACTTCTACACAGTTTTTGTTAGTACATCTAAGCCCACCCTGTGCCCATTAAGTGTGTTATGCATGTTCTGCTTAACAACTCTCCTGTTTAATTTAAAATACTATTGACACTGTTTAATCATATTAAACGGCTGTAATCTTCATCACACTCATAACACAGTACCAGTGTCAGCACTTTGCCTGAGCAGGAATATACGGCGTTATTATTGTAAACAAATCAATATTACATAACGGTGATTAGGTGATGAAGTTTGTGGACTAAATCATCGATTAATGAATACGCGATTTGCAGCTTTAAACAGAAAAGAGTGTATTTCGACTGAAACAATAACCGGCTCTCACCAGATTTTATTGGTTTACAATTTATATTTAGAATTTCTCTTCGCTTGTACAGCGATTTCTGAAGTTGAAATTTGGTTTTTAAATATGAAGCCTGGTTCGTTTACATCTCCATAAACATCTAATTAATGATACATCAGTTCGAGAATAAACTCAGAAAATGTACAGTATTTGAACGCGCATATTTATTTAGTAATATCCGAGTTTCCTTCCTGTAGCATTTGAATTTGAAATAAAGGGTTCATCACAGATGATTGATTTGAAAACAGACATAAAGATCCTTTCAAAGCATAATTACATAAAATCAAACAGATATAAAGGTCCTTTCAAAGCATAATTACATAAAATCATACAGACATAAAGGTCCTTTCAAAGCATAATTACATAAAATCATACAGACATAAAGGTCCTTTCAAAGCATAATTACATAAAATCATACAGACATAAAGGTCCTTTCAAAGCATAATTACATAAAATCAAACAGACATAAAGGTCCTTTCAAAGCATAATTACATAAAATCATACAGACATAAAGGTCCTTTCAAAGCATAATTACATAAAATCATACAGACATAAAGGTCCTTTCAAAGCATAATTAAATAAAATCAAACAGATATAAAGGTCCTTTCAAAGCATAATTACATAAAATCAAACAGACATAAAGGTCCTTTCAAAGCATAATTACATAAAATCAAACAGACATAAAGGTCCTTTTAAAGCATAATTACATAAAATCAAACAGACATAAAGGTCCTTTCAAAGCATAATTACATAAAATCAAACAGACATAAAGGTCCTTTCAAAGCATAATTACATGAAATCAAACAGACATAAAGGTCCTTTCAAAGCATAATTACATAAAATCAAACAGACATAAAGGTCCTTTCAAAGCATAATTACATAAAATCAAACAGACATAAAGGTCCTTTCAAAGCATAATTACATAAAATCAAACAGACATAAAGGTCCTTTCAAAGCATAATTACATAAAATCAAACAGACATGAAGGTCCTTTCAAAGCATAATTACATAAAATCAAACAGACATGAAGGTCCTTTCAAAGCATAATTACATAAAATCATACAGACATAAAGGTCCTTTCAAAGCATAATTACATAAAATCAAACAGACATAAAGGTCCTTTCAAAGCATAATTACATATTTTTAATTAAGAACATGAGTCAAGTGGTTTTAGCTGCCAACATCAGGTAAACTTGGAAGATGCAACTGTAGTCAAATCCTTGAACTGTGTTTTTTTTCAGTCCTTACAAATAAGCCTGCTCTTAGGCGTAAACAACCAAACATGGCCGCTGAAGATTTAATAACATAAACAATACAGCTTACTTCCGGTCTTTATAGCGAATTATTAAAAAAAAAACATTTACGTTAATAAAACCGTGAGACGAGAAAATGATGTTTTATCTCTATGTCTTTAACTAATCCTCGTGATTACTGAAACAGAAAGCTTTTTGTTATTTCTTGTATACAATAACAAGCAGAAAAATAGCGTCTACAACTTTACATTATCTGTAAAGTGTTCCACTTCAGAGGCTAATGTGCTTAGATTTGATGTAATGAGTGACCGTAATACGCGTCTCGAGTGCAGTCGCACACGTGGAGTTTATGTGAACGTTACAACATCTTATGAAAGCTCATAAACAAGGCTTAACATAAGCAAATGATAAACAAACAAGTTCAGTACTATGTTCAAATCTACAGAGGATAAGACGATTTGGTTTAAGCTATCGCACAAGTTTACATTTATTAACTGTTTCAGATTTCAGGTTAACAGTCCAGTGAGTGAATACAAATACTCGATTGCAATAGATTCGATAAATAAGAGAAAATATATAACAAATATAGTATAATATATAAAGTCAAAGTTAAGTAAACAAGAAATAAATAAGCTGATAAATATTTTAATTTCACACGTAAAACCAAAATGACATTTAATGGAGAGGTCGTGTTGGTAAGGGAGGTAGGTGTATTGATACAACGTGCTGAAACGTGCCACAGTAACAACATTAAAGAAGGCAAAATTCGAGAGCGAATGCAACATGCCTCCGCCACGGACTCACAACAGCTGGTTTTTACGCGTGAAAACAAATTGTGAAAAATAGGAAAAAAAAAAGGTATATATGTGCTTCGGACCTGGAGGAAGATATCTCTGTAACAAATCCCACATGAGTTGGTTAACGTGCACATGAGTGGTTCATGAAAACCCTAAGTTGTTTTTTATTCGCTGAAAACTTTAGCAGAAAACACAAATTCAAAATTATCTATATCTAGGTTTAAATTGTTTGTTTGTTTTTAATTTCGCTACACGAGGGCTATCTGCGCTAATCGTCCCTAATTTAGCAGCGTAAGGCTAGAGGGAAAGCAGCTAGTCATCACCACTCATCGCCAACTCTTGAGTTACTCTATTACCAACGAACAATGGGATTGACCATAACATAATAACGCATCCACGGCTGAAAGAGGCAAGCATGTTTGGTGAAACGGGGATTCGAACCCGGGACCTTCAGATTACAAGTCGAATACCCTAACCACCTGTTTAGAATCTGTAGAATAATTAAAAAACAAAACAAAAATAAACCCTAAATTTATGTGTGTTTTTTGTGGTATTTTAACCTCTACAATTACTAAAAATGGGCAAGTACTCAAGTTTTGTTTGTTAATGTGGGAGACCTGAAGAAAAGTATCTCTATACCAACGTCTACGTAAATTGGTCAAAATGTTGCCGAATAGTTGATCAAAATCTCCATAATTATATTTTGTGACCTCTAATCCAGCTAAAAAGATCAGAAATGTAAAATATAACTTTTTTGTAGGTCAGTGAGTTGACCGTATGAATGTATTTGTCAATTTTCGTGACGACTCCTGTAAGTATGACCACACAAGAGTTCAAAACATGCATTTTGTTGCTGTTTGTTCTTTGACTCTGTAAAACGACTTAAAAGGATTGCCCTAGTATAACGTGGCTGTAAAGGTGTCTGGGTGTATTGGACCAAGTTTCAAATCAATAAATGGAGGAATAGCGGTCGATTGAATAGTGGTTGGAAGAAAAAAGAAACAATATAAAAACATTATGTTTCTCAGCGGAGACGTAAAAATTGCACGAGCTGGAGACAGTCAGAAACGTATAATGATTGGGGAAAGAAAGAGAAAGTGAGGCTAAAACACACACACACACACACGAGGGGAACTTAACTGTTTGTGTGTGTCTGTTTTAGCCTCACTTTCTTTGTGCACTAACATAACCTACCAAGTTAACCCGCTGTGCTCTTACATCACTGAATGATTTGTTTGTTTTATGAATTTCGCACAAAGCTACTCGAGGGCTATCTGCGCTAGCCGTCCCTAATTTAGCAGTGTAAGACTAGAGGGAAGGCAGCTAGTCACCACCACCCACCGCCAACTGTTGGGCTACTCTTTTACCAACGAATAGTGGGGTGGGATTGAACGTAACATTATAACGCCCACACGGCTGAAAGGGCGAGCATGTTTGGCGCGACGGGGATGCGAACCCACGACCCTCAGATTACGAGTCGCACGCCTTCACACGCTTGGCCATGCCGGGCCTCACTAAATGAAACCGAAGTCTTTGTGCGCTAATATTACATACAAAGTTAACCCGACAAAGTCTAACGAACACAATTAGAGACTATAAATGGAAAATCATATAATAAAACCAGGCCAACAAATAACACAGGGTTATATTTATCCCTGAACAGAGAACTGCCAAGCAAAGTCTATCTACTATTTTTAGTTGTATTTATTGATTCGAGTGAAAATTGGTCTCCAAATTATTCATATTGTTTTCATTGGTCGTGAGCACCGCCACTAGAAGCATTAAAAAACAATTTAACTGAAGAACTGGATAAACTTGTCCACGCGATCCTGCATGTAAAACATGTAAAACATGTAAAACATGTAAAACACAGAGATATATTAATGTACATATATGTAATAGAATTATTATTAACAATCGATGAAACTGACTTCTCAAGTAGAGTAATTGTCATATTGTGATTCCTAAAATATGTTCTTTACGCTGTCAGTTGTGTGTATCAGTTGAAATAACAACAGCAGTTGTAAGAACATGAAATGTATGAAAGAAATACCATTTTCTCACCATTATGCGAAGTAGTCTTCGCTGGAAACATGTTTATCGCTATTAGAGCTTTAATTCGAGAAAAGAAAACTTTTAAAGTTTTTGTTCTCGAATCCATATAAAATGTGTTTATGAGTTATGTCTCCGCTAGGACTAATACAGATAAATACAATCAAACATTGCAACAACAACTTGATCTTTAATAAGGATGGAGAATTAGAAAATCAGAAACTTTGTAGATGGCTGATCCTCTCTTTTGATTTGTAAACTAAAGTCACATGACCATGGCTTTTGTACTTATATGGCACATAGTTATTGTCTTTTACACTGCTGAAGAGAATGTGAAGCCAAGCTGAAACACGTACAGCGACCTCTACAACCGTTGATCGGTTTAAATAAATATTTTAATTATATATTATAAAACGTTGCTTGTTTGTGGATTTTAGTATTTTAACTATGTATACAAGTTACTTGAATTTTAATACAATAAGATACATATATATATTTGTTATAATCAAAAGAAAACAACAGAAAGATATAAACAGCGACTAAAAGAACCACAAAAGGTAAACAAAGCAAAAACAAACAAACAAAAGAAACAGAACTCATATAAATTAAATTAGTTTGTTTGTGTTTTTGTTTTATGAATTTCGCGCAAAGCTACACAAAGGCTATTTGCGCTGGCCGCCTTTAATTTAGCAGTGTAAGGCTAGAGGGAAGGCAGCTATTCATCACCACCTACCGCCAACTCTTGGGCTACTCTTTCACCAACGAAGAGTGGGATTGACCGTCACTTTATACGCCCCCACGGCTGAAAGGGCGATCATGTTTGATGCGACGGGGATGCGAACCCGCGACCTTCAAATTACGAGTCGCACGCCTTAACCCACCTGGCCTTGCCAGGCAAAAATTAAATTAGTGATAAAAAGAAACTTACGAATTAGCTTATTATAATATTATAATATATTCACGAATAGTGAATAGTTTCTTTTAAACACGCCGCATTTAATTATATTGTTCAAACTAAAAATTTCAAGTCACAAAGTTTAACGGTAAAGAAACATCCACTGAAATGATTCAACAATTTTATGAGAGACTTGTGTTAAATAACAATCAAGTTGCAGAGAAGAGAGATACGCAAGTTAAAAATAGATGACCGCACAGAAGTAAAATACTTGCTTCTTAAGGGAATGCTAAGACTAAGATAAATGTCACTGGCAATGTCCGACTTTTATTGTCTTTTCTTCACTGACGGCCGCGTGAATATGCCAATCACCAAGTCGCTTCTGGTTCGGAATGCTGGCTCAACTTTCCATTACGTTTCTAGAAAATGTGAAAATAATGAAAGGTGCTCTCTCGAAGTAGCTCTGCGACGTGCGCTATATTGGCTGGCTTTTTGCCCTGATATAGCTTTTGTATGAGCAGATAGCCATGGGAATGAGGCCATCATTACTTACAGTCACTATATATATATATATATAAACTGGCCGGCAGAGCAGTCAGTTAGTTCTAGTTAAATCAATGCCTACAAATATCTTTAACTCCTTTTCCCAGCGCGCATGTCTGCCTCTCACAAACTATATAGTTTTATTAAACCACAGAAAGTATAGTTTTATTTACTCGACCATATAATCCAACCTAATTTATACTGTTTTCTGTGGCAGATACCAAGCATTAACTTACGTTGTTTGTTCGTAAGATAATAAGTGAAACAAAACGTTTTGCATCTGTTGGTGACAACCAACGGATGAAACTTTTGTTTCTCCAATAACTGTTGGATTGTGGCGTGTGTGTTTAGTGATGTTAATTTACCATTTAAATTAAAGAAGACTAGCTCAGAAATTGAGATATTATTACATTAAATAAGGAAACATGAAATGCACACATATTAGATTTTTCATAATTCAGAATCAACTTCCCGAACCCAAAAAGTTGTTTAAAAAAAAGACGTTTATGAACATAGAGGTTCAATATGTTGCATTTGAACAATTTTTGTTGACTCAGCACGTTTTTGCACTCCGTGTCCGGCCATTCTCTAGTTGATGGACATGTACATTGGCCAAAGTCCTACAGCGTTGGTTCGTTATAAAAGACTCCATCGTAAGACCGTTATTACACCCTGAAAGTTATCCGTAATCTAGTCTCTAAGCTTTTGTTTCAACAGTCACATAGCACAGAAATCCGTAGGCGTTGCGTCTTGCACTGAAATTCATGTAGAATACCTATTTTGTTTCTCAGCTGTTTGAAAACTTTAAATTGGTGAACTCACACCTTGTTGACCTTGTTCTCGGGACATGTGGATATGGACGGTTTTTGCCAATGAAACTTGTGTTTGTGGATTTCACCCGTTACAAGACAACGAATTTAATTTACCACGGCTAGTGTGCTATTTGTTACAAGCTCATGTGGCTTTGCGCGAAATTCATAAAGAAACAAACAAATGATAACAGGTAGCTACACGTGACGTAAGCATGTTCGTTTTTGACACGTGTACCACACTTTGTCCAAATAACCTCGATCAATATGTATGAGTAAAATTCGATTTCTTTTTAATGTTTATTCTGTTTTGTCAATATTGATAGAAAGTCAGTCGGCGTTTACACAACAACGTTACTTGTGGACACAGAGGGGGAGGATGTATGATGTAGTAATGGCGTGTCCCACGATTTACGTAAAGGGAGCGGCAGTGGTGGTCACGCCCTCACATATAGGAATTTCTATGGAAATCAAAACAACACAAAATTACCAATTGTAGGTTCTAAATCGTTAAAATGTTCAAGAACGAACGTATACAGTGTTACTTGTGATATGTGACTAAGCTAAGTTCTTTGTCAAAAGGATGTTGGATCTAATTAATTACTGAACCTTTTACCATAATTTTCATTGTCAGAGTGCGATTCAGATGTCTGAATATATACTTGGACAATTCTGTGTGAAAATACTTTATTATAATGCACTATTCTGTGACAAAGAAATCAGTGCTTTTCCTGATTAACCTAAAACATAGATTCCACTAAGTTTATCACTGTATATATAGTCTTAACTTTATATATATATTCAAGTACCAAAACTGTCAAATGGGCTATCTGTGCTTTGTCGCTACGTCACTGGGGGGACACATGGAAAGACGTTTATAAGTTACGTGTACACAAAGCACAAATAAGTTAAGAGGATTGTGTTTGCAAATTAACATTACACGTTATAGTTAAAACAAGGGCGTGATTTATCAAATTAACATTACACGTTATAGTTAAAACAAGGGCGTGATTTATCAAAATAACATTACACGTTATAGTTAAAACAAGGGCGTGATTTATCAAAATAACATTACACGTTATAGTTAAAACTAGGGCGTTATTTTCATATTCGAGAAAGCTTAACAAACTGCAACTAAAAGTGATTACAAAATACCATTAAATTCTTCGATTTTTATAATAATATCTAAATCACAGAATACCAACTGGTGAACGGTAAAAGTGCCACAAAACATTCCCTGTTTTAACTTTTCAATATTGTCCGTCACTTTACTTCCTCCGCGTGTTCTTTACAGAATTCTTTGTCGGAGTATCGCATACACCTTAAGACCATTTTGGTTTTGTAGTTCAAACATCTACATACGTGGCGAATTATAGGGTTCATAAGTGGCGACAATTACGGCTTCCTCGATCAACCCTCGTCAACCGTCTCTTTCACAGAAATACGGTTTCACGCTTACATTGTATTTTGAATACTTTCTATTTCCGGTTTTTTTTTTCCGTTTCAACCAATTGGCAACGCTTAGTTAGAATTATGCAACTTCACGTTACGTGTCTTCCTTACAAGTCTTCTTTCACGGTACGAAACACGCATTCACATAAACACACTGTGTGCACTAAATACTGTGTGTGTGTGTGTGTGTGCACGTGGATGTAAGTGTAGTTATGTAAAGTGAATCCATGGTTATGATGACGTACAACCAAAGCAACAATAACTGCATCACTGCTTCACAAACCACTTTATTCTCCGACTCGAGGGTTTGAATCTCCATCGCACCAAACATGCTCGCCCTCCCAGCCGTGGGGACGTTATAAAGTGTCGGTCAATCCCAATATTCCTTGGTAAAAGAGTAGCCCAAGGGTTGGCGGTGGGTGGTGATGACTAGTTGCCTTTTTTCTAGTCTTACACTGCTAAATTACGAACGGCTAGCGCAGATAACCCTCGTGTAGTTTTGCGCAAAATTTAAAACAAACAAACAAACATTATTCTCCGTTCTTTCATTAAATAAAATCAAATTTTTGAGACGATTTCCTTCAACTTAAATATGTTTGCCTTCATTTCCGACTCTCATAAATGTATGTAATATTCACCTAAATTAAAAGAACAAATAGACATTTTTGAATAAAGTGTATGTTGTAGTATCAGTTAGGTAATAAAAAACGTGAGGCCATACAGTTTGCCTCATCTGAAGTATTTGTAAATAGCATTCTTAGAATTAAAAAAAAAATGTTATTTTCGATGCTAATATGTGTAGCTGTACAAAGATGTACATTTGTTGGAAATACTGAACCAAAATAGGTTTTTATTGATTTCACGCTACATCACGATAAAGTAGCGCTGTTATATTTAAGTTATTCACGCTACATCACGATAACGTAGCACTGTTATATTTAAGCTATTCACGCTACATCACGATAACGTAGCGCTGTTATATTTAAGCTATTCACGCTACATCACGATAAAGTAGCACTGTTATATTTGAGCTATTCACGCTACATCACGATGACGTAGCGCTGTTATATTTAAGCTATTCACGCTACATCACGATGAAGTGTCACTGTTATATTTAATGTATTCACGGTACATCACGATTAAGTGTCGCTGTTATATATAAGTTATTCACGCTACATCACGATGAAGTGTCACTGTTATATTTAAGTTATTCCGGAAGGCACAGTCTTGTATCCTAGAGAACAATAAAAATTGAATATGGCTATGGATTTGTAAAGCACATAAATTGCACAATAGGCAAGAAGGAACGATACCAATATTTCATAAACAAAATACATACTATGTAGTAATACACATTACTTTTGCACACGCGGCTCACAAGTGAATCTGTAGAAATATATATTAACCGTAGAAAATGTACTGTGAGAGGTGTAGATGTCAGAGACATCCTGCCCCAAATCATAGATTTTATTTTACAAAATATTCCGAGATCTAAGTTGTAGAGCAGAAAGAAATGTATACGTAGAGAAGACCGGTTATATTCTTGAATCTCTTCTTGATGTATAACTCACTAGCTTCACGTTTGCTTGTTTGTTAATATTGGAAGTCACGAAATGACCTATTATTTGGAATAAATATTTGCAAAGAATCTTTACGTAATAAATAAACATCTGTAAATTAAAAGTTTGAAAAGATAAGTCTATTCATAACAAACAAACTCTCCCCATCTCCCCACACGTAGTATGAACAAACATCAAACATTATTGTAGAAAATAGTCTTTCTTATGTGAAACGATTTTAACATTTAGAAACACAGGCTCGAGTTTTCGTCGTAAATTACGTGTTATCACTCATTAATTTTGAGTGATTGTAAGTTTATTAGTTCGATTCACTCTTTGTAATTAATACCGACTATCGTATGTGTAAATGTTAAAGATTAATTTAGGTTAATTAATTAATCTCGATTACTGTATGATATAATACTGTTTGTGTGTACGTAAGCTCAAAGCTAAACAAATCGGCTATCTGTGCTCTGCTCACAACGGGTATCGAACCTGGTTTTTAGCGTTGTAAGTCCGTAGACATGTCGCTGTTCTACTGGGGGGCACAATAAAGTGAAACAGACTCAAAACCCGATAAATAACACCGATTATTGTAGGATTTTAAGGTCGAGTTAAGGTAAGAAAACTCACCAATATATTGTTTCTAGAATCGTGACATTGTACGCTACGGGTCAATGTTTTCCTTAAAACTCAAAGACACTGGTCAAAAGATTTTAATAAACACATTTACACAGCAATTCCAAATCAAATAACCAAGTGCAGCATCTTATAATATAAAAGATTCAAGTTCAAACTATACTGACTGCTTTAATTTGAAACGATTGATACGAGACGCTTCCAGAACTATTTAAAAACAAAACATTAGGTAAAGGGCAGGAGATACTGTTTGAGATTACGACTCCTAATAGTGCCTACAGGGAAAACTACCTTATATCAACCCTAACGAAACTAAAACCTAACAACATATGACTTAATTTGTCGTGAATAAAGACGTTTCCGTTTCAAGAAATCATAATGAGAAGGTGTTTCTGTGACTCCCAAACCCTCTAGTAAAATGCATCAAAGTTGTTTTTTATGCAGTCTTCGAACTTCCTATAAGCTTGTGTTCAGTTATGAAATTAAAAATAATTAACTAATGAGTTTTCTTATCGCAATCAACAAAAGTGAGTCAACAAAACGTAAAATCAGACAAAAACTAAAAATTTGACAACATTAAAAATCACCATTCAAGCAATATCAGAATGAACTTCCACAGCGATGACGTAGGGAATGTTTGTCGTTAAGCACGAAGCTGCACAAAGGGCTATTTGTGGTGTGCTCTCTATTACTATCGAAACCCGTTTGTTTGCTCTATAATCTCTGTAACGGATTTATCGTTATACGTTTATTATAATACCTACACTTGTTTCTGAATAGTTATCTTTTTTTGCATGTGATGTATATTATTAACTGTGTATTGCGCAAGTCCTGCCTGTTTTCGAAATTTGTAGAACGTTCTTGATAAAGGACCAACAATGTACTCTTTATGCACATGTAAACAATATTAGTGGTTGACAGTATCATCCGTGAGAATATTGGTGAAGGTTCTAGAGAATCGCGTGATTTGTTTAAAAGTAACGCGCAAATACAAGAGAAAATAGTATTATTTTGACAGCTACACTCAGTGCGCTACAGGCCTAGAAAGCTACAACAGTGATTAACGTCTAATAATTGAAAAAATGCAGATTTTGACCAGAAAAGATATATATTTCGAACATTACTAACCATTCAACTTCAGTGAACTACTTCGAACGTTATTATTTCTACGAGGATGTATTATATCTTCATCATCGGAAGAAGAAGTGAACTTGTGAGAGCGTGAGGCTAGCCAAGAAAGAACTCATAAGGGAGACCAACCGAACTAGCTAACCTAACCAAGGAGTGTGACAACATTAACTCAGAATTAAGTTGCTCGTCGTGGACCCGGATAGTCGATAAAATATTTAGTTCTGGACTGGATATAAGACTATGCTATCTGTAAGTTTGTAAAACTGTTAAATATAAACCATCATTTGTAATAACTATTGGTGATAACCGTTATTATAAGTTATGTTGTTCTTATGTTTGTATATTAAAATATATGTATATTAATAAAAGGAAGTTTTGTGTATCAATCTTGTTGTCAGATAACATAAACTTGATATATATTAACATTTAATTAACTAATAAATTTAAATACAAACTTCTGGGTACATAAAATAGTAATATATTAATATATGTAATATAATAAATTAAGGGCTTGTTCCAGATAAATTATAATACGTAACAGCCGACTGAGGGGTGAGGGGGTTGGGGAATAGTATATCGTCGAAACGTGTTGAGCCTGTGGCGTTTCTAACTCACTATTTATTAACGTTGCGGTGCTTTTCAATGTGATGAGATAATGTGCGAGTTGAGTTCCCTTCTTTGACCACAGTAAAAATTCACTGCCTTATTCGTAGTTGTAATCCTTCGTAGGGCAAATCCACACAATGGACTATCTGCGCACTGTCCACGACGTGGAATCGAACCCCGGATTTTAACACTGTAAATTCATAAACTTATTTTTCACATTATTATTTCTCAGCTACTCGGTTCCATATTTCGATAATTTATGTAAAAAAAACAAAACAAGGAAACTTAGGTTTAATGTTTGAAAATAAACAAAGGACCTGTTTAAAATTGGGGCTTCCTTATTAACTATATTCTGTTGGTTCTTCCTTTACTGGTAAGTATAAGTAGGCCCTTATGGAGAATATTTAGACAACTTCTGAACAACAAGAGTCTAGCTGTGTTCCCCGCTTCCCTTCTCAACTCTACTCAAAGATTAAAAGTTCAAACGTAAATATATATATATACACATATATATAATATTATGTTGAATTTGCTTTGCTGTAAACTTAATTATATTTTTATCAATGTGATACTATATTCATATTATGATACTGATGTATGAAACGTACTGGAAACAAAATGTACTTCATAATGTATCAAAATAAATAAAAATGCATTGACTGACTGACTTTCCTCATTTTACACAATAAGTATCATAATATAAACCTTATTTTATTTTATAGGTTAGGCTTACTGTTTGCTTTTTCACACGCACAAGATTCTGACTTTACATACATTTCTTTTGCATATGAAGTTAAATATGTGGTGTATTAGTAGATGTATAATTACTAATCTACAGCTAAATACGCCTGGCTGTTGAAATGATAACTAAAAAAATACAATTTTAACGTTCAACTTATCTCATCCTCCCCTCGTGCAAGTGCTCTACCTACTACGCTAACTCAACTTTAATCTGATTGTACAAATAAATATTCGAATTTAAGTTTTACTCTTTGCACGATCCCTATTTTATGCCAGACGACAAGGCTTACTTTTACAAGCTAGTCCTAATACTTGCTTTTATATACACGCATTCTAATTGTGTGTACAGTTCTGTGCGTGAGGTTCAATATGTATAATGTACTAGTAGGTGTATAATTAAAGATCTATAACAAATAGACCTATAATGCTATATTCTGAATTAAATGTCAACCCAAGCTTACCACAAAATGTTAAGCATGCAGAGAATTTGTTCGTGTAATGTATATTTTAACGATAAAATTACCAGTTCTACGAGCAGACGATAGACGCGTATATCAACGAAAAATTGTTGTCCGGAGCATCTTCACATGAGAGAAGTGTGAAGTGAAAGTGGTGGACAAACAAGCAGTTGAATGACGGGTTGTTTGGAATTAAGCACAAAGCTACACAATGTACTATCTGTGTTCTGTTCACAACGAGTATCGAAACCCAGTTTTGTGAGTCCACAGACACACCACTACTACTTGGGGGCGCAAACAGATATTTCGACTTTTATATGTACGTCGTGCTGTTTATCTCAATACATTTTTATAGAATGTCAGTTCAACTGTTTTTTCCTTTAGTCAGTTTTTTTCTTCTACCGTAGTTTTAGGAGTTTATGTGGAAATATTTTTACTAAAACACAGAATCACATGTTCAGCGTTCTCTAAAGACTATCACATTTTCGGAACAGAAAAACCGATGGCTCTTCTGAGCACAACGATATATTTCGAGTATTCATATAATTTAGATAAAATCTAGTTCGTCTTTAAGATATCCAAGAAATAAACAAGGTGCTGAACCCTTCATAGCGGTTTAAGTTAAAATCAAAACAAATCATATAGAAGAATCACTAAGAGAGAGAGAGAGAAGTTGAGGAAAAGTTTCATCAAACAAAAACTTTTACAAGGAAAACGCATCAGTGACTACATACAAGTTTACTACTGTCCCTTACAGTGACTGACATGAACTGCTTGTACTTTGCTGACCTGTAAGGGTATCTATTATGCTCTTTCATTATTTCTAATTACTTCTATAGCTACCCTCAGAGGGGTCATATCCCTCCCCAAACAAACAATAATAACAGACAAACAAAATACGTTAGAACACAGACTAGTCCACAGAACCTGAAGACACAGGCAATGTTTGGTTCTACTAAGTTAGGAGTAAAAGTGTGTACATAGTTTCAAACACAGCGTCCCTACGAACCCGATCAGGCCTGGAACACAAAACCCGATGACATATTCGGGTTCAGCAATCCCAGAAAATTTACACTTAGATGTACATTACGCTTGGGCGGCCATCTGTGTGTGTTTTAGATCCCCTTGGTAGAAGGGTTATGCCATATGGATAAGTGCACCGCTGGGCCAGCCCGAGTTCATGCTGTAACTCTGGGAGAAGTTCACCAAATATATATATATCTACGAAGCTACAATGTAATCCAGTATACGATAAATCCTCTAAGAAAAAGGTTATCAGAGAACAGTGACGATGCTTTATGAAATAAGGTTATCAGCGAACAGTGATGATGCTTTATGACATATGTTTAGAAGACACGAGAAGTTCGTAAACCAGATATTAAAATACTTCGAGTTAAAACATAATGCCAAATAATGAATATAGAAATGTAGCAAAGTTTAGAAGCCTATTGCTACCGCTTTCAGAAAGGTAGCAAAATTATAGCAAACTATGGAGATACAAATGGTTTACGATGACTTATAGTGTAAACACAAACAGGTAATGAAAGTTCTCTTCCTTAGTATAATTTCTTGTTACGTGAAATTGAGACTGTAGTGTATTTAACTTTATTTTCTAAATACAAAATAACTATGAAAGTCAGATATATTATTTCTTAACCTTAAAATTCACAACACTAAACAGCACCTACATCTTGCTCTCCTAATTTCTATATCCATTGCTACTCTTTATTTCCTATGTCAGACTGACGAATGGATGTTAGACTGATAGACGGTGTGTCCCCACCGCAATATGGGTCCTACTTTCTCAGTCACCTCCAAAACCTATGCTACATTTTATAATCCCACATTATAGTTTGTACCCTGATATCTTTTCAATTGGTGCAGCGTTTTTTGTTTAATTTATTTTTGTTCCGGCTCGTTTTTTCAAGTTATAACAAACTGATATAATTAGTGAGAGGTTTGGATTTGCTGTTTTTAACGCAGCCCTTCCTGTTCATTTTGTTTATTTAACTTCGTTAAAATGTAATATATATATATACAGCCACACTTGTGAGCAAATGAAATCGCTGGTTCTCAAGACGACTGGTACGGGTGTTAAAATTTCAATTAAAATAAAGTATAGAACAACTTTATAATTAGTTAAAGATTTAATACCCATACCAACCGGTTTGAGAATATATTTTTACTTCAGGTGGGTTTCTCATCATTACGAAATCGCTGTTTATTTACTTTATGATTTACTACTGCATGCAAAACACAGGTGAGACACAAAACATTAATATATACTTTGTCTTGCGTGTCACCACAGCAACAAATACGGCGTATTGATGTGATAATGAAGCACATTCTTCCTTTGTTATGCTTGGAAACAACGGACTACTAATGTTGTCAAGTCCATTGGTATGTAGGAGATGCTATCTTATTTTTAACACCGGTACATTTACATTTTAAATATATGCACAGTGATCTTTATCAGATAGCAAAATGCATGGAAACCGGACATTATACAATAAAAACATTATATATTCTGTTACTGTGGGGTGAAATCCAACAGCACTGGGAAAAGAGGAAATTTCCCATCAAAGTTTACTCAATAATAAATGGTTTGTTTGTTTTTGAATTTCGCAGAAAGCTACACGAGAGCCATCTGCGTTTGCCGTCCCTAATTTAGCAGTGTAAGACTAGAGGAAAGGTTTTTTGTTTTGAATTTCGCGCAAAGCTACACGAGGGCTAT
The DNA here is from genome assembly GCF_004210375.1 of Tachypleus tridentatus. Lineage (NCBI taxonomy): Eukaryota > Metazoa > Arthropoda > Merostomata > Xiphosura > Limulidae > Tachypleus > Tachypleus tridentatus. Next base: position 56,931,705 of record NC_134836.1, read on the forward strand.
CTGGGCTAGCCGTCCCTAAGTGTAAGACCAGAGGGAAGACAGCTAGTCATCACCACCCACCACCAACTCTTGGGCTACTCTTTTACCAACGAATAGTGGGATTGAGCATCACTTAAAACGCCCCCACAGGTGAAAGGGTGAGCATGTTTGGTGTAGCGAGGAATCGAACCCGCTTTAATAAATGGAGTGAAATAGAAACTTTATGACATCACGTACGTTTAGCATACTGATGTATATTTACATACATGTAAAAATAGACGCTGTTGTAAGTGGTTGAGTAAACAAAGACGGACTTGAACACGTTTCAAACTCGGATTCATTCTTTACTCGAATTAATTAGCAAAGTTAATAGTGGATTTTTACCATTTTCAGTTTATTGACCCATCAACATTACGAAGTATTCATTTTTCGTGTTTGTTTTCTTACAGCAAAGTCACATCAAGCTATTTGCTGAGTCCAGCGAGGGGAATCAAACCCTTTATTTTAGTGTTGTAAATCCGTAGTCCTGTACCAGCGGGGTAGACTAATTGGAGGATAATACATTTTAAATATTGAGGGTGTACAAATTCTAAATAATGTTAAATATATAAATCCATGGGGCCTGACGGGTACGATTATGACCTTATGATGTACAAACATGTGGGGTTTGATACAACATCTAGCACAACTCGGGCACCCCGTGGTGAAACTTTCCATTTAAAAACAAACATCTAAATAACAACACTACCTGCATTTTGGCAAATATTACCATGATGTTAAAAATCATCTATGTTTTCTGTCCCTAATATAAAACTGATATGGCTCGGCATGGCCAAGCGCGTTAAGGCGTGCGGACTCGTAATTTGAGGGTTGCGAGTTCGCATCCGTGTCGCGCCAAACATGCTTGCCCTTTCAGCCGTGGGGGCGTTATAATGTGATGGTCAATCCCACTATTCGTTGGTAAAAGAGTAACCCAAGAGTTGGCGGTGGGTGGTGATGACTAGCTGCCTTCCCTCTAGTCTTACACTGCTAAATAAGGGACGGCTAGCACAGATAGCCCTCGAGTAGCTTTGTGCGAAATTCCAAAACAAACAAACAAATAAAACTGATGTTATGGTCCAGGGGTGGTCAAACTTGCTTAACGTAAGAGCCACATACGATAAACTTCAGATGTTTGAGAGCCACAAGACATGAACAAATATTACACACACATTTTTATTGTAACATGCACATTGTGTGACATAAATATTATATAAATATTAATAAATACATGCACGTAATAATATTTATTCAGGTATGTAGTTTTTAAACTGTTAATTTGTATTAGTTTCAATAATCACAAACTACACATATATATACCAAAAGTTTTCAAAATCCTGACTGATTATTGTTTTAACAATATTGAGCGTATTTAATACGGTAATGAACTACGGAAACATTTAAGAAACGTACGCAAATTTGCATTTAATTAACATTAAACGAGACTGCCAAAATATAAATAAAAGTGGTAAAAACAGATATTTTTAATGATATTTATTTGTATTAGCAAATATCTGGTTAAAACATGGAGGTAAATATGTAAAACAATAAAACTAGAGTTATTTTAATCAGATACCACCTTACAAAATTTTAGTCTTGTCATAATGGTTTTCTGACACAAACAGACATTGATACAATTATCAGGTTATTTACTGCTAGTAGAGGTCTTGTGAGTTTCCATCTTGGCTGTGAGTCGTTGAAATTCTGGCTGATATGTTGTCAAGGCTGTACGAATTAGCTCAGTCAGGTGTTGATTTGTAAGGATAACACGATACTTCGACTTCACAAGCTTCATTACAGTGATTCACAGTAGTATGTTGTGCTGAAGATTGAGATGAGTCGCACACTGGTTTTCTTCAGTTCAGAATATTTTATTTCTGGAACATGCTTCCAGAACTCAATTGTAGAATGGGATTTATGAATCATCTTTAGATCCAGGTCCTCCTGTAGTTCTATTAGTTCCATTTCCACAGCAGATGATTTTGTAACCAGAAGCTCGACAACTGGACAACCATCATTGATCGCATCAACCATGAATGGATTTACAAGAAAGGCGAAGCAGGGCTTCAGATTCTGCAAGTCCTCAGATCTGTCTAGGAAATTATCAAGCAGCCCTTGTAATTTATCTTTGTATTCTTCCAGTTTGTGGTCTTTTATTTCAGTATCAGGGAATGTATTTACTCTCCTTTTGAGATTGGAAAAGTAACTGAAGTTTCTTAACAATATGTCTCTTTGAAAAAGTCTTATTTTATTTTGAAAGCTGACAATTGTCTGAGTAAGATTAGAAACAATCTTATCCTTCCCCTGGAGTGCCAAGTTGAGAGTTTGTAGATGATTCATTATATCAGTAAGGAACATTAGATAATGCATCCATTCATCATTTCCCAAATGAAGATAGAATATTTTATTTTCTTCGAGAAAAGTAATAATAGGCTCCAACAGATCCACAAACCTATTTAAGACACTGCTGGTTGACAGCCACCTTACAATACAGTAGAAAGAGACATCACTGGGTTTATCTTCAAGTTCCAGTTCTTCAATAAAATTTTTGAACTGTCAGTGGGTGTTCCCATTTAAGCGTATGAAATTGACAATTTCAAGAACAAATTTCATAACATTTTCATACTCGAAGTGTCTGACTGCCAGATGTTCACAATGAATAATTCAGTGAACAGGGAGAAACTCTGAAAACCTGAGATCACTTTTCATAAGTGCAGTTAATCTTGCATTTTTTCCCACCATTGCAGGTGCTCCATCTGTTGCAACACTGACGAGTTTATACAGTGGAATATCAGCAATTGTTAAGGTTCTGTCAAGTGCATTTTTAATGTCAACACCACGAGTTATTTATTTTAGTGCAACTAAGTCCAACATCTCTTCTTTCACAGTAACATTAGAGAAAATATAACGAACAAATACCACCAGTTGTGAGTTGTCTTGTATGTCTGTAAATTCGTCAAAGGCTAAGCTGAATACAAGAGAATTCTTTAAATTATTTTGTATTTTGCCTGCAACATAATCACTGATCTGGGAGATACGTCACTCTGTAATGTAGCGTGAAGCTACTGGTTATGTTATTAGTCGCTGAATATTTGTGTTATTTGGATCTAACACTGCAGCAACTTCAGCTATATTCTTATTAACAAATTCACCATCAGAATATGGGCGTTTAGTACGAGTAATATCCTATGATGTAACAAAATTAGCTTCAGCTTTTGTATCAACTTCTACTGAACGTTGTCAACACTGTTTGCTGGCTATTTAGCGATAATTTTAACACAGTTAACTTGTTTCTCCGTATTTCTGATTTAGGTTGACAATCAGACGAAGAGTTTTTGTGCTTTGTTTTATAGTGGCGTTTCACGTTACTGACTTTGTAATGACTGAGCAACACATTACAGATAAGACAAAGGTTACTTCCTTTAACGATGAACGCAAAACCTTCCTCCCACTCTGGCTTAAAATTTCAGTTTTCTTCATCATACTTTCAATTCTTACAATTTGATGACGTCAATTCCTTCACAAAATTTTCAGACACTTCTAAAAATTAAAGTGAAAAGAAACAATAAGCTCAAATATGCGCAACGCAACCAAACTCTACAGAGCTCAGCATCATACTAACATTCCACTAAATTCACTAACCGCAACACAGCCACACACGCCACAATCACGCGATCGCAAATCACGCCAGCTAACACTAACATTGTCAGCATCGGCTTGTACAATTACTAATTCTCCGATACAATTTCTCTGTAATCCTTGCTGATCTAAAATGTCTTTAATCACTGATTCAAATTTAGCATTAAAATTAGGTTTTAACTTATTAAATATATTTACTCACCATGAACATTAAACTTACGTTTTAATCCAGTGTACTCTCAGTTTATACCTGGTAAATAACTGTAAAGTTTGAACAATTTTTATTTACTTTTTATATTAATAGTGATGCAAAAAGGAGTTCAGTCAATATATTTCCACGAGCCGCACATTATATGTGAAAGAACTCTGTCAGTAATACTTTATAACTGATATTGTGGGAAGAACGCTGGTAGTAAACAATGCTCTAGAACTAATATATATAGAGAAGGCAGCCAATCAATAGTACCCTATAACTGATATTATACAGGGAAGGCAACCAGTCAAAGATACCCTAGAACTAATGTTATAGAGGGAAGGTAGTCAGTCAACAGTATCCACTGTCACCTGTTGAGATACTCTTACTTGAACGATTAGTGAGATTTGACAGTCACACTCATAACGCACTCTCGGCCCTGATGTGTAGAGAGCGAATTTGCGGCAATGCATCTTGGATTTGTCGCTCGCTCACAAACTGCTAGATATCTAAACTCTCAGCGCCAGAATAATATGTTTCCAGTAACACTATCGCATAGTCTCTTTTTTGTTCGATTCCACTCGGTGGACTCGGCAGATATACCATGTAGCTTTGCTAGAAGAAAATACAAATACACTGTTTTGTTCGATTCCGCTCGGTGGACTCGGCAGATATATCATGTAGCTTTGCTAGAAGAAAATACAAATACACTGTTTTTTGTTTTAGCGCAAACCTATAGAATGGCCATCTACGCTTGGAACACCACACAGACTGAACCACGAATCTTAGCGTTATAAGCCCAAAGCTTACCACTGAGATACCAGAGGGATAGACAAGTGTTTGTTTGTTTTGAATTTCGCGCAAAGCTACACGAGGGCTACCTGCGCTAGCCGTCTCTAATATAGCAGTGTAAGACTAGAGAGAAAGCAACTAGTCATCACCACCCACAGCCAACTCTTGGGCTACTCTTTTACCAAAGAATAGTGGGATTGACCGTTACATTATAACGTCCCCACGGCTGAAAGTGGCGAGCATGTTTAGTGTGACGGAGATAAACAATACTGAACAGAATACAAATGCTCGTCTTTCTGTGTCTTAAACTTTTGACAATAAACGATGATGATACACGATACTGGTTAAATAAAAGCAACTCTTATGATAAAATGTTTGGCATTTAATGTACTTAAAACAAAACCCTTGGTTATTAATTTTTTTCTACGACATGATAACCTCGTGTATTTTAACCACGTTGAGGTTCCACGAATGACGCTATCATTCTAAGGTTTGGTTTGTTTTGAATTTCGCGAAAAGCTACACGAGGGCAATCTGCGCTAGCCGGTTATAATTTAGCAGTGTAAGACTAGAGAGAAGACAGCTAGTCATCACCACCCACCGCCAACTCTTTGGCTACTCTTTCGAATAATGAGATCGACCGTACATTATAACGCCCTCATGGCTGACATGGCGAGCATATTTGGTGTGAAGGGGATTCGAACTCGTGACATTTAGATTACGAGTCGAGTGCCTTAACCACCTGGCCATGTCGGGCGAAAAATTCTAACAATCATAAAAAACATGTTAATACTTCCAAGAAGTGGGGTTGAACTCGGTTAAAACGAAAATATAAAAGAAACAAAAAAAATTATAAAATTTAAGGAAACAAGCGTGAGTGACAGTGTAACAGACATTACAGGAACATAATCAATATCTGCCATCACCTGCAGTAACAATATTATGTTCACAATTATGTTGTTGAGTGTGTGCTTTCTCAAAGCAAAGTCACATTGGGCTGTCTACTGTGTCCACCAAAGGTTTTTGTTATTTATTTTATAAAGTAATCATTCCTGTCGGGAGTTGGATTTAAAAAGTGACAAATGAAAGAATAATTTGCGTGCATAAAAGCTAAATTGTGAACGCAACATAATAAATGTACATAATGAGTAGAAAAATAAACATAATTTGATCTTGTAGATATACGTAGTTCTTAAGCCTAAATCAGCTTTTGTCAACGTAACACGTTTAAATCTATTGACATTCAATAACTAATAGAGGTTTTCCTACTGATATGGTCCGGCATGAACAGGTGGTTCATGCACTCGACTCGTAATTCGAGGATCATGGGTTCGAGTCCCCATCACACCAAGCATGCTTGTCCATTCAGCCGTGGGGGCGTTATAATGTTACAGTCAATCTCACTATTCATTGGTAAAAGAGTAGCCCAAAAGTTGGCGGTGAATGGTGACGACTAGTTGCCTTCTCTCTAGTCTTACACTACTAAATTAGGGACGGCTAGTGCAGATAGCCCTCGTGTAGCTTTGCGGCAAATTAAAAAAAAAACAATTAAACAATCCTACAGATGTATATTATTTCAGGGTCCAATAAAATACAGCAATGATAAAGACGTAAGAAATTGCGCTTTTTATAGTGCGCTTCGGTTCATTTCATGAATTAACTTTGTAACAGATTAGCAATATCTTAATTATCACAAGTATAACGGATTTACTACTACATATTTATTTTAATATCTATGTTTGTTTCAGTTTAATATGTATTTAGAAACGCATGTAACTTGTGATGTCAAATATGTGTTGTGAAATTCTCGCATATTCTATAAATTTGTAGAAAATTCTCGTGTGTAAAAATCAACTATCTGTGTAAGTAAAACATTGTTGCCAAGTGAGCTTTTGAGAACCTCGCCTAAAGTTTATAAATCGACAAGCCAAGAAATGGTTCTTATAATATCGTTGATTTGCTGCAGTTAGTGTATTATAAACCTCAAAAACTGCAAGTGTAATAAATGCTTATTAATCGGAAAACTACAGATATTTGACCAGGAACGTTTACTTATTTCGAACATTAAAATCATCTAACTTCAATTAATTAACTTCGGATGTTAGTATTTCGACACGAACATTAGATATTTTCGTTTGAAAAACTCACGTGTGAAGAAGCTAGCGAGCTGGCTTTCCGTTAAGTGAAGTGTATCTGTGTATCAACATAGAATTAACTCGCTCTCCGTGAACCGTCGATAAAATATTCAGTTCTAGACAAGAACTAATTCATAACTAATGTATATAGAATATACATGTGTTAAAAAATAAAATAGTGTGTATGAATTAAGTTGGAAAATATCATAAACTGAGTCAACTTCTAAATTAAAATACAGGCTATTTGAAATCGTAATACGTAACATAATAAACTCGTCCGAGATAAATTATAATACGTAACACAAGATTCTGAAAGGAGGACAAATTGAGATACAATGAAGTTCTTAACACATGTTAGTTCTAAAGACTGCATTGACTTTCATGAAATCACATTTCGTGTTCGAAATTTCATTCACTTAAATGACAGCTATTCGTTCAGAGGTTTTTTTAAATCCATAAATTCAGTTCTTACTGAATACTTTCGGGCTAAGAACATACTACAGATGTAGTTGGCATTTAAAACCTACATTATGTGAAAGTTGAAGACTATAAGTACATTTTCTTTCACAGTTACAACTCAAGATGTAAAAAGTATTTTATCGTAGTGAGTACTAATGATGATATATCTAATCTTACCGGTAGTAAAATATGTATTATAGCGATGGATTAAAAACAAACGTGATCTTAGTTTGTTTTGAATTCCGCGCAAAGCTACACAAGGACTATCTGCACTAGCCGTCCCTAATTTAGTAGTGTAATATCAAAGAGAAGGCAGCTAGTCATCACCACCCACCGCCAACTCGTAACCTACTCTTTTACCAACGAATAATGGGACTGACCGTCACATTATAACGCCTTCATGGCTGAAAGGGCGAGCATGTTTGGTGCGACGGGGATTCGAACCCGCGACCCTCATATTACGAGTCGAGTGTCTTAACCACCGAGCCTTGTTCGTTGGTATGAGTAACGAATATTTCGAAACAGAGCGAAGAAAACAATCTTGTCTCACACATTTAACATTACCACTGTCTTCCATCATTCTACAGTATCAAAAACTCCAAATATAAAGGGTTGTTTTTTTTTAAATAAGCTAACAGTATTTTGAAAACCACAGGTAATGTAATAGCATAATGACCAACCTCGTGAAATACGCAGCATCTTCAACCACGTGAACGTCTGCATAAGGAGACCGTATGTTCTAATCTTGATCTGTGTGTGTGTGTTTCTTATAGCAAAGTCACATCAGGCTATCTGCTGAGCCCACCGAGGGGAATCGAACCTCTGATTTAAGCGTTGTAATTTTGATCTATGTAGCCGTTTAAAAAAATATAAAAAGGCGAGACGAATAAAAAGTACACAAAAGGAATCAGAAAACGAATACAAATAGGTCGAGCTTATAGCTACGAAAACATATTACATTATATTTGTCGAAAAATTATGTGATAAGAATGCAAAACGAGGTATTTCAAATTTATAAAAATAGCGAGCAGTTTCTGGAAACATACATCATTTCCGTTGCTTAATCTGGTGTGGAATTAATGCTAAAGACATTTCCATTCTGTTAAATATAAATCGGTTTTTGTTACCTGTAGTAGACAGGTGGGTGTAGTTTTGTGGTTGTCAAACCAAAGCAATACTTATAATGTTAGATCTAGTTTCTTCTTCATAAGAACTTTTAAAACATGCACAAATACAGGAAACTTATAACTAATTGTTTCAGTTGTTAAAAGTATTTCTTTGCTGTAGGAAGCAATTATGAATAGGTCAGGCCATTTGCCACAATGTGACGCCTCGTGGCGTTTCTAAGGGCTGGGAGTACCACGCCCCGAGAAAAGTTTTAAAAATGTAATGTTATTAGATTGTAACTAGAGCCATTTTAACTACAAATATTGCAAGTACACACACACAACGTAATGTACGAAAGTAAAAGAAGCAAATTTTAATATATAAGTTGAAGCTATAGTTGTGAAAACGTGGTCAGACCATGGCCTAACTGGCCTTACCATTTTCTTATGACCCTGGACTATAAACATTATAAGACTTTCAATAGAATAAAATGAAACGTTGTAACTAGCTTTAATGGTTCTTGTCTATGTACATCATTACAAGTAAATAGTTATGTTCAGGCCTTTTGCTTTTGCGAAAAAATAAAGCAAGCAATCGCTGAATTTTAAACTAAGTTGGGAGTTGATTATTTGAATATTTTGAAACTAGATAAGCATGTATTAAATCATTCAAATATAAATATATACATTTGTATATTAGCACTTAGAAAATGTACTTTCTTATTACTATCATTAGCCTTCAACAATATGAGATCCTATTATTAGCACTTAGCAAATGTAGTTTTTATTACTATTATTAACCTTCAACAATATGAGATCCTACTATTAGCACTTAGCAATTGTAGTTTTTTATTACTATTATTAGCCTTCAACAATATGAGATCCTACTATTAGCACTTAGCAAATGTAGTTTTTATTACTATTATTAACCTTCAACAATATGAGATCCTACTATTAGCACTTAGAAAATGTAGTTTTTATTACTATTATTAGCCTTCAACAATATGAGATCCTACTATTAGCACATAGAAAATGTAGTTTTTTATTACTATTATTAACCTTCAACAATATGAAATTCTATTATTACAAATTACTTTGTTCATAAACAGAGATAAATACACGGTACAGGATCATAAGTGCGACCTATAAAATGCGAATTACAAAAGCACGTGCAGTTACGTAAGTTTAATGTTTGTTAATAAAATGTGGTATGTAGAAGAGCATGATAACGGGCTTTGAGGAAGCAGAAAAACCCATATGATTTGATGTCTATACCACTAGAAACATTGACGACGTAGAGAAGTTAAGAAACTTGCTACAATTCACTTCACTATCACAAATATGGCTGTCATTGTTGGGTGTGTCCTCTTACTGTATAATTTATTCAGACCACATACTTCTACTGTTCTATTCGTCGAACAGCCATATGTTAGTAGCGCACGTGGTGATAAGTAAAAAAAATAAATAAAAAAAATACCGTTGTGTGTTACCGTTGTGTTACAGACTCTATCGAAAACGTAGACCATTCTATTTCAATACAATTTACAATGACTAATTTCCAAGAGATATAACAGACATTCAGTTGTATTTTAAGACGGCTGGTATTGGTATTCAAACTTTTATTAAAATAAAGTAGAGAACAACGTTTCGACCTTAATGTTAATGAAGGGCGAAACGTACTCTATTTTAATGAAAGTTTTAATACCCATACCAGCCGTCTTGAGATGCATTTTTACTTCAAGTGGGTTTTTAGTCATCACGAAAAACATGCAGTTGTGTTCTTATTTTATGTGGATATCAGTACAAGGTGAAGAAAACGCATATTTTCAGTATAGTGGTCAGTCAGGCATGAATATATATATATATATTAAAACGAAGCCCGAAAACAGAATGTTTGGAAGGATGGTTACAATTTGTGAGATGAAAAACCAACACATATTGTGCTGATACTATAGAGGGCGTTGTTGTCGTGGTAGTTACTTTGGTTGAGAATTATGGGTGGTCAGAAATGTAGACTTCCTTCCGATGTGTCTGGGGCTCGTGACGATTTCAAACCAAAAAAATCTAATACTTGTTAAGAAGAATACATACAATGTAGAAAACGCTAAGTGCTACAAGCAATTATGTTGTAAATATATAAGAATTTTTTTTTTTACATTAGCGCCTGACAATAAGACCTATAAATACAGTTTTTCGCTCTCGTTCAAACGAAAATTTAATTTTCCAAAACTACTTTCACACTAAGAGCAAAATGTATGACAGCAGTAAGACGTTATAACTAAAATGATTTATTTAATAAATAAATAAAAACAAGGAAACTGTAAAAGGTAAGTTAGGGCTTTCGGCAAAAGACATGAAACAGTAGACAAAACACAGTTGTTGTTTTATTTCAGGAAATTTTGCGTGCTACTGCAACGTGCTCTAAAACTATGTAACCATGGAAACAAGGTCATGTTCCTTTTTGAACAAGGAACATCTAATCCCGAAGAAACAGCTAGACTGCTTGTTTCCCCTTGTGCTAGCCACTGAATGGACAGAGGTGATTTGGCGATTCTGTCTGGTAATCTACTTCCAGAGAGCGCCTTGGTTACCATGGTAACGACATACGCAAGGCTTAAGTGGGGTGGAGAGATTTGAGTCTGCAGTGTGTATCTTGCGAAACGGTATTCCATTTCTTTATACCATAAATGGATAGACTGTAGATACAGACATATAACGTTTAATCACGATCTATTTAAGCCTAAACTAACAAGGATGTAATACAGATATTTCTTGACGAAAGGTCTGTTTTTGTCTTTCAATGGAAGTAGAAACGGATGATGCTCTGGCAAAACTTTACCCCAAACACGCACATCATTTTACTTTGAAAAAAATAAACATTGAAAATGGACTAGAATATATTATAAAGTGACATTACGGAAATAAAATCCGTACAGAAAATGTCTTCATTAAAAAAAAAATCTCGAAAGCATTCCTATTATTATATTAACGGAAACGTATTGAGACAACGATACGTGTTTCTCAAAATACTTCTACAAATTACAAATACGTATTTAGAAACACATACTGCAAAACTTACTTAATCTTGTAAGTAGAAGAGAACGGAAATTGTCTTTCAACAAATAACTGCTACGCATATCGTAGTAGGTTACAAAACAAATCACACTAATACAGTTACAAGCCATGCTCTAAACGTAAATAATAGATCATTTTTCATTTCCTGTGTAATGGGAGATTAGGTTTTAGGTGTATCATCTTAGAAGGTCCCCTGGACTTTATCACTTCTATCGAGCTTGTTTTAGGAAACTAGATTCGATCTGCAAGTGCAGGTTTTAGTGTTGTTGTCTTTTTCAAACAAGCTTAAATTTGAGGATGACTTTTGTTGAATTTTCCAGTGAAATTCGTTTCGTTTCAGATATTGAAAACGGCAGTATGTGACGAAACGTTTTTTCATAATATTCACAATATTTATTGTAACGAGCATCCAAATGTGTAAGAGTAAATTCACAATCCTCGTTTGTTGTTGTTTTTCGTATCTTTCAACTCCGTTCGTCCATACGTGTAAAACGTAATGTAACATTATAAACATAATACCCAGTCAAGCTAAGTAAGCTCAAAGATCTTTGTTGTAAAGTTAAAAGGTTAACAACTCGATAAATGAAAAGTAAATAATACTGTATTATTAATTCGTGCAGTATGAATCTGATTTGTTAATATTTAAATAAGTTTGCGGATTATTAATATTAATTTCGTTAATCTGAGTAACACCATAACTTTTATTATTAAATTCTGTTATATATAAAGCGTCTCGGTTAATTAAATGGTTGTAGGGCGCGATTGTTTTGCATCTTATTTTGAGATATTAAATATTAAATCGGAAATACCTGCAGTGATTTTTGGTTTTGTTTAGTTTTTAGTGTTTGTTATATGTTAGACAGCTTCTCGAATCTTGAATTAGCAAAGATGTTTGTCAGTACTAAACATAGCAAATGTGGTTGTAGTTTCTTTAATGTAACATACTTAGAATTACGATAAGTATATATTTACGTGAGTTACTGAATCAGTTGCATTTTGGTTTAAACAGGTATGTAATACCTAGTTATTCTCATGTTTCATATTCTGAAATGTTCTGTACTAACGAAAATAAGCCTAATTTAACTAGAATATTAAGAATACATGGCTTTACTGCTTCGAATTCGTTCTTGCGAATTATTCAGCAGTGAATAACTAAAAACAAATACGAAACCTAATCTATTATTTCATGTATTACTTGTCACTGTTATATTGGTTAATTGAATAAACGACATCTAACGAAAAGACATGGTTATAATTAATATACACCTCACGAAAACATGGAACCTAGTTCTGTTTTTTTCATATGTCCTTGACCAGTGCGGCTGACAAGGAGAGGAATTTCCTGAAACCGGAATAAATCAGTAACAGGTGGTAAATTGAATAATAGGTGGGTCACGTGTCTATTTTCAATATATTAAGCTGATACATTGCTCAATTTGTCCCGTGGTGGATGAGCGGTAGGTTTTACGGACTTACATATCAAAATCCGAGTTCGATTCCCTGTGATGGACAAGAACACAAATAACACTAGTTAACTTTAAGCTCGAAAACAACTCGTCTGGCTAAGTGCTGCCATCTGTTGCGAAATGTAAGAAATTATAAATGTTTTGCATTCAACATAAAAACATTCAAGTTACTTAATCTCAGAACAAGTAAATCTTCTCTTTGTAAATTGGAACAACTGTCCAGTGAACAGGTTAGAAGTTTTCAACCGGTTGTCCTTTTCATACTCAACCAGGAAGTAAGAGGGAAGAGTGTATGTGTGAAAGAATAATTTTTCTTAAAAGTTGTGATAAAAAATAGAAGAGAGAGAACGAAAAAAAAACAGTGGATTGAAAATTCTGAAATAAATATTAACTGTGATATATTAACGAGCGTTTCAGACGAGGATTTACAGAAAAATTACTAGGTTAAATCTAAAACCGTTTCGCAACGTGAGAATTATTTATATTTATAGACTCCCTTTATTAACTGTATTTTTCACCGATTAGATGAACTTATATGAGACTAAAATAACAAGTCACTGAAAAGTTCAAAGTTCAATGTAATTGTTTAAAATGCTTGCGATTGCTAGTTTCCTTAAAAAATAAAAAAATACATTTTTTTTCGTATTTCTATACATTGCAAGTGTGTCCACCTCCTAATTTGGACGAGTTTGTTGGTACTTTTATTGTGCTATTCGTCGACAAAAGTATAAATTAAACAGCAGTTCATTTACAGACATTGAAACGCTAAAATATGGGGTTTGATTCCCTGCAGTGGACAGAGTGCAGAATCCCATTGTGTAATTTTTTTTATTACAAATCTATATTAACACCCTTAGCTTCTACCACCCATCCAGTCCTACTTAAATAGTGTTTTAATTTCTCTATTTAGTTAATGATTACCAAAAAAAAACACTAAAGGAAGCCTAATATTGCTATGTGCAGCTTTTATGTTATCTGATTTAGTATTAACATGTTAAACATTGTCTTATCCTTTGAATGTAGCATCGAACCATGGATCTCATATGCCTCTTAGTCCCCGTGGCCCCTAGTGGCAAGCCTTCAGGCTTGCGAAGCTAAAAACCGGGTTTCGCTACTCCTGATGAGTCAGAGTACAAAAAGCTACTTTCCGTTATCATCAAAGCATCTTCCGTGTATACCACTTACACGAGTGATATATTTAGAGCTAAAATAAAAACAGTATGTGCACTTGTTCTACACGTTCATATTGTTTCTGTGTTACCAAATACCCCACAACCAATAAAGCACCAGTTTAAACTTTCTAGTATACCACGTTTAAACATTAATGAGTTAACTTACGTGTGTCTATGATAGAGAAAGTGAGAAACATTTTTTTGTTTGAATTTCGCGCCAAGCTACACGAGGGTTATCTGCGCTACAAGAGCAAGAGACAGAAAGAATGCATATAATACAGAGACTTGTTGTTCGCGCCAAGACAGAAGTACAAAAACAAAAGACTGAAATAAGAACCACCAAGCACAGCGGCCATTGGTGCACATACACGCATCCATGGTAACCGACTGGTCAGTTCCGATCAATATTAAATATGAAACGACCGCCTGCCTGACCGTAATCGGTCTCTTGCATGAAAGACCTGTAATGAATGTTTCAGTGAGCTCAGATTGCTGTGTGGTGCTCGTGCCCCTACTGTCTTTGGTAATATTTACTCCAACTGCAAGTTAGCTCATATTGAAGCTTACCTCCAAGTGAGTTATATATATACATGCTTCACAGATACTTCAATCTTTACTAACTGTGGAACGATATCTAGAGATTAACAACAACAGTAATAAATAGAAACTGATATAATTAACCTTCTACAATCCTTGTACAGTTAATAGTTATGATTGAACAAACGGAGAAACTTGAAGAAACAACTGGATTTCTATTCGTTAGTTTGTATCTAGAAACATCACAAACACATGTATACAAGTAATAAATCTTGCTTATAGCTCATTATGACATAAATATTATTATTATGGTTGGAGGAAGTTGTTTAGTCTGTTTACGGACTTAAAATGTTAATATCTGGGACTCGATTTTCCGAATAAACAGAACGCATATAGCCCAGTATTGTGCTGAAAAAACAACAAATACGTCAACTTTCAGCTCGAGTATTTTTCATAAACTGTTACACTTAGATAGCACAAACAGAGAGAGATGGTCGTTCGGAAGCTCTGAGAAGGACAGTAGTAAAAAAACAAACTTACCTTACGTGACAGAGCCCATATACGTCAGCAATCCTCTTGGAACGAACAAAGTCCAAAAATTAAGAGAAAACAGAATTATATTATGAATTTCCTCAGTATTAGCAACCAGTCTTTATTTAATCATAAAATTACTCTATATCGCTGGCTGTAAGAGACATACTATTTTAACAGTACTTAGCGAGTTCTGCCCAGTATTACCGTACAACTCAGTAGCAACCTACATACTGGCTTCGTCAACCTGGAATCCTGCCTGCCTCTGTTTTATTTTCTGCACAGGCTGGTCAGCCAAACTTGTTCAATTAGTCTATGGCCTCTGGGCATCTCGTTAGGTTAGGCGTCCCTCACGTGCAAGGGCACTGGTGCAGAGCAAATCTGATATATGGAAGGGGAAGGAATCACGTTAGTCCCCCTTTCCCCTTAAGTTTGTCAGTAAGTTATGCTAGTTTATTTCCTTTGTTCGGTTTCTGTTCCAACTGGCCTGTTAACCGCGTGCATATCTAACTTTAAAAACAGCATATATGATGCATGAAAAAACCTTGACAAACTAGTAACAACACTGAAACACAATATCACACACTGAATGACATTCATACAACTGCAGTTTCTAGTAACAACACTGAAACACAATATCACACACTGAATGACATTCATACAACTGCAGTTTCTAGTAACAACACTGAAACACAATATCACACACTGAATGACATTCATACTACTGCAGTTTTACATAACATCCGCTTTACAAAAGTGATTTTTTTTGGTTTTCTTATAGCAAAGCCACATCGGACTATCTGCTAAGTCCAACGAGGGGTTTGGTTTGTTTTGAATTTCGCGCAAAACTACACGCTATTCGTCCTTAATTTAGCAGTGTAAGTCTACAGGGAAGGCAGCTAGTCATCACCACCCACCACCAACTCTTGGGCTACTCTTTTACCAATGAATAGTGGGATTGACCGTAACATTATAACGCCCCCACGGCTGAAAGGGCGAGCATGTTTGGTGCGATGGGGATGCGAACCCGCAACCCTCAGATTACAAGTCGCACGCCTTAACACGCTTGGCCATGCCGGGCCTAAAGTGGCTCAGTGTTTATTCCTGACGCATTGCTGCTGTAGATGTCACAGTAAATATAGCAAGTGAAATGTAAGGTTAACTTGGGGCAAGTTTATTTAATCGAGGGGACATTTTTATCCCGGAGAAATGTCTGGTCAACCTTTGCACAAATTCACGCTTTAGAATTATGCTTTTTTTTAGCTGTACATTCGGGTTGCTCGCCAGAGGTAGTTTGATCATGACAATTCCTGCGCACTGTTCTGCACGGAGTAAGAAGAAATAATAGGTTTTTAAGAGTGTGTGTTTTCTTAAAAAAAAGCCATATTGGGCTATCTGATGAGTCCACCGAGTGGAATCGAACCCCTGATCTTAGCGTTGTAAATCCACAGACTTACCGCTGTACCAGCGAGGGACGTTTGAAAGAGGAAACTAGGCCTTATAAATTCACACACAAACCTTCCTTTGCTCGTTAGCACTTTCTGTTTGTTTGTTTTTTTGGAATTTCGCACAAAGCAACTCGAGGGCTATCTGTGCTAGCCGTCCCTAATTTAGCAGTGTAAGA
The DNA here is from genome assembly GCF_004210375.1 of Tachypleus tridentatus. Classification (NCBI taxonomy): domain Eukaryota; kingdom Metazoa; phylum Arthropoda; class Merostomata; order Xiphosura; family Limulidae; genus Tachypleus; species Tachypleus tridentatus. The sequence goes on from NC_134836.1 coordinate 56,948,452, forward strand.
CTAGAGGGAAGGCAGCTAGTCATCACCACCCACCGCCAACTCTTGGGCTACTCTTTTACCAACGAAAAGTGGGATTGACCGTCACATTATAACGCCCCCACGGCTGGGAGGGCGAGCATGTTTTGGCGCGACTCGGGCGCGAACCCGCGACCCTCAGATTACGAAGCGCACGCCTTAACGCGCTAGGCCATGCCAGGCCAGCACTTTCTGAAGATAGCAGGTTTGTCAAAATCCTAGAACGAGTCAGATACAATTCCTTTTAGTGCATGTTAATAATGGTAACATTATTCACTTCACAAGATTCAACTAAAATACATTAGTCCATATACTAAAATAGTTTAAGTGAGAACAGCGTATTAATATGTAACCAAACTTACTTTACTTGATTTCGTTATTTAAACAAGACGCTTTACAGAACTATGTTGGCTTTATCTCAAAACCAGTACCTGTGATGTATTAATACTGTATTAATTGCAGTCGATTTTGAATATATAAATCAGTTTGTTTTATGACAACCACAACCGGTATAAAGTTGTGATGGAAAGGAATGTATCAGAACTATCTTCTGTCGTTGTTTGGAGTTTCGTAGGTTGTGTGATGCCATTGGAAATTAATTGATTTGTGGAAAAATGCGTAACGATTCTTTATGCACTCTTATAATAAAGATGTAACCAGATGGAGGATTTAGGATTTTTAATACGCAGATATCCATTGTACTCAATGGCATTGGAAGAACATAGCCACATTATGATTCATGATTGTCCAAAAAGAGGTGTACACGTCGTGGTCCATCTGTGAAAAGCAAAGTGCTGCTTCTTGTAACAGATGAAAAATCTAGGAGAAAAAAGTCAATAGCAAAGTTCATCCACGTGCATCAGGCGTCAGTAGGTCACACAAATCAAGAAACATCTCCATTTGGAAAAGCAACATAATTCATGTATACACAATTTGTTTCCATGACATATTAAGTCAATCATTGCATTTCTCAAGCAAATGGGAATTCGTTTTATTCCATACAAAGGAATACAAGTCAAGTCGCCCATATATTTACGTATGATAAAATTACTGAAACTGACGCTGGAAACATGGAAATTCAAAACAAACCAAAGCCTAAAATTGGATTTGTATATATAAAACTATGAATTATTACCGTTGAGCTCACACATAACTCAGATCGAAAAGGTTAATATTTATTCGTAAATTATTTGTTTGTTTCTTTTTGCATTTCGCACAAAGCTACTCGAGGGCTATCTGTGCTAGCCATTTCTAATTTAGCAGTGTAAGACTAGAGGGAAGGCAGCTAATTATCACTACCCACCGCCAACGCTTGAACTATTCTTTTACCAACGAATAGTGGGATTCACCGTCACATTATAATGCTCCCACAGCTGAAAGGGCCAGCATGTTTGGATCGACGGGGATTCAAACCCGCGACCCTCAGATTACGAGTCGAACGCTGTAACCCACCTGGCCATGCCGGGGCCTTTTGCGAAAGTGAGGGAAAAGAAATACAGCAAAGTGCTATTATACAAGAAAATGTGGGGAACAAAAAGTATGAGAAGCACTTGTGAGTAGTATTCATCAATATAGACATTTCCTTAGGCACAGATTGGACTGGAGAATGGACTGGATAATCCAGCTTCACCCAGGAAAAACGAAATAATACTTATTCCATAGTTTATGTTCTTCGTCTTGACAAATTTTACCGCTTTCGACTCGTAAGCTGAGGGTCGCGGTTTCGCATCCCGGTCGCGCCAAACATGCTCGCCCTTTCAGCGATGGGGGTGTTATAATGTTACAGTCAATCCCACTATTCGTTGGTAAAAAAGTAGCCCAACAGTTGGCGGTGGGTGGTGATGACTAGCTGCCTTCCCTCTAGTCTTACACTGCTAAATTAGGGACGGCTAGCACAGATAGCCCTCGAGTAGCTTTGTGCGAAATTCAAAAACAAACAAACAAACAAACAAAACGTATTCCTATCTCGAACATGGAGACACGGAGACACAGCACTATGAACAAAACTAGACAACAAAAAAAAAAAAAAATGTTTATATGTAGGGTACGTTCAGCACAAAGAACCCAGTGTTATTTGTTCGAACCACAATGATATAAGACGACTTTAACTAATTAAGAGCGTGAGCTAAGCCTACATACATGATCTAAAAGGAGCATATATATCATTAAGTGATTAATATTAGGGATATCTAAATGTAAAAAATAAATATGGAATCTCTTGTACTTTAATCCTATTATATATGAATATATTGATACTCAGTTGTATATTTCGATATTTATTTCAATGCATGTCCATCAAAATTGAGACCAAATGCTTGGACGTTATAGACGTAAGGGAAAACTAATTATAACATGCAAGTTAATAAAAACATACTTACGTCGTTATGCGGCAGTAAATAATACAGCAACTTATGTGATACAATTAGTTCCAATATATCCGTCAGTTCCTGCTATTAACTTTACAACTACAAACACAACCTTGTTATATATATATATACTGCACTGTTACATTAAAACTTCACATGTACAGAAGTTAAACCACTAGCGTCATCTGTCGCGAAAAATTAGAGATATTGAAAAGTTTCTCAAATCTGTTCTAGTTTCAGCAAGAAATAAGTTAATATACTTCAAAGTGAATAGCATCCTTATGCGGCACACAGGCTAAGCGATCAGATCAGACAATAAAATATTCAGACATAGCAATTCCTGATTTAAAATTACCGATCAGATGGAATGGTAACCAATGACCAGCAACCACCGGCTACTATTGTTAACTGAATTATGGCATGCAGTGTCACTTATAACGCATACACAGCGAAAAGAGGTGATTGCATTCAGCTCGATATCACGGAATAGAGCCTAGAATCTTCAAACATTCACCCCAGAACACTGAACGATAGGACCCGTTCCACTCAGAACTCTATTAGGTTATAACATGATACAATAACATATATACTACTGTATATAATTATATATAAAGTTATAAATATAAACATATATAAAAATTACGACCCCATTTTAACTTATTAAACGAAAAGCATATAAGTAAACCCAAACTTCTGAATTATGTTTTTGTACCTGGTGGTAACATACAAAATACAAGTAAAAGTCCAACAGCAATCATTATATGATTATGATAACAATATATCTTTAACATTAGAATGTAGAATCAGTGATACAATAGTTAACCTTGTAACGTTTGTTTGTTTTGAAATTTCACGCAAAGCTACTCGAGGGCTAACTGCGCCATCCATCCATAATTTAGCAGTGTAAGACTAGAGGAAAGGCAGCCAGTCATCACCACCTACCGTCAACTCTTGGGCTACTCTTTTACCAACGAATAGTGGGACTTACCACCACATTATAAAGCCCCCACGGTTGAAAGGGCGAGCATGTTTGGTGTGAGGGGGATTCGAACCCGCGACCCTAAGGTTACGAGTCGAGTGCCTTAACCACCTGGCCATGCCGGGTCCTTTGTAACGTATAGTTGAGTAAAAGCATGCTATAACTGTATGGTTCTTGGTATTGTATTTCATATCATCGCTTTCATGTGTTTTATTGTGGTTCAGGGTTGCATTATAGCGTTCGTTTTTGTGTGGTTCTTGAGGTGGACGATGTTTATTGCGTTTTTCTTCGCTTTATTTGGCGTGAACATTTAACAGCTATTATCGAAAATTGCAAATTACCTTCACTTAATAAAGAGCAGTAGAAGGTTTACAAGTTACACGTAATATTGCCAAGTGACACGTTACCACCAGCAACAAGTAAAAAATTAACCCTAACAGTCATAACGAGCAAAAGACGTGCGCACATGACAACGTTACAATATTTAAATAAAACTGGTCAACCGAATACTTAAATGTTTATTCGTTAGACATGTTTGTAGATATATATTGTGCTTCATAGCTCATACACCAAAACTGAGTCGTATTAGTTGTGTATTTTTTAACTACTTAATTCTATGCTTACGAGTGATTACAAAGCAGGATTCTCATTATGTCAAAGTACGACATTATTCTGAACATAAAATTGCAAGCTGAAATACTTTTTGCTCTCGACACAGGTCATGAAAAAAATAATTCAAAAGCCTTATAATTTCGATTTAAAAAGTATTTAATGTGATGGTTGTGTTATATGTAAGTAATACCATTCAAACTTTCACTGAGCACCAATTAAAAGTATCCTCTTTTAAGGAATTTTTACTGAGAACCATTTAAAAGAGTCTTCTTTTAAGGAACTTTCACTAAAAGAGTCTTCTTTTAAGGAACTTTCACTGAGCACCAATTAAAAGAGTCTTCTTTTAAGGAACTTTCACTGAGAACCAATTAAAAGAGTCTTCTTTTAAGGAACTTCCACTGAGCACCAATTAAAAAAAGTCTTCTTTTAAGGAACTTTCACTGAGCACCAATTAAAAGAGTCTTCTTTTAAGGAACTTTCACTGAGCACCAATTAAAAGAGTCTTCTTTTAAGGAACTTTCACTGAGAACCAATTAAAAGTATCCTCTTTTAAGGAATTTTTACTGAGAACCATTTAAAAGAGTCTTCTTTTAAGGAACTTCCACTGAGCACCAATTTAAAAGAGTCTTTTTTTAAGGAACTTTCACTGAGCACCAATTAAAAGAGTCTTCTTTTAAGGAACTTTCACTGAGCACCAATTAAAAAGAGTCTTCTTTTAAGGAACTTTCACTGAGCACCAATTAAAAGAGTCTTCTTTTAAGGAACTTTCACTGAGCACCAATTAAAAGAGTCTTCTTTTAAGGAACTTTCACTGAGAACCAATTAAAAGAGTCTTCTTTTAAGGAGATGGTACAGACGAAAACAAACAAACAAACTTTCTTAGAACAAACAGCAAAGTAACTACACAATCAACAATGAAATCATGTAATAAGAATGCGATCTATTATTAAGAACGATACATGTCTATTCTCCATAACTGTTACATAATTTTATATCACGGAAACGTTTAATCTTGTTTGCTAACCAAATATTAAACTTCTGATCCAATAAATTCGACTGGGCCCTATAATTAAGTCACTTAACTACACACGAAGAAACATAAGAAATGAGAAAACGTAAACAATTATTTACCTAATAGTTCAAGCCCTCTCCGATAAATTTGTTTGTTTGTTGAATTTCGCGCAAAATTATTTTAAGGCAATCTTCACTAAACGTCCCTAATTTTTGTACTAATGGACTAGAAGGGAGGCAGTTAGTCAACAAAACCCATCGCCAACTCTTGGGCTACTCTTTCAGCAAAAATACAGGGATTGCCCGTTAGCCTATAACGCCCCTCACGGATAAAAGAGCGAGCATGTTCGATGAAGGAATTCGAACTTGTAACCCAAAGATTGCGAATCTAGTGTCCTAATCACCAGGCCATGTCTCCACGAAGTAACAGGTGAGGTGAAGAATAGGATATCCAGTAAAATTATGGCATATTGTACAGTCCTATATCATTTCCTAATAACTTAATAACGGACAACGTAGCGAGTATTAGTACAATATATGACCTACACACCTTATGGTAACGTACAAAAACCCCAGAGAAGCTTCGTTATTAACGAAGTTAATCTGAATAAACCAAAATAAATTTGGGTATGGAGACTTAAAATCTCAGATTCGAGTACCTGCTTTGGGGCAACGAGTTAAGGCGTTCGACTCGTAATCTGAGGGTCGCGAGTTCGAATCCCCGTCACATTAAACACGTTTGCCCTTTCAGCCGTGTGGGCGTTATAACGTGACGTTCAATCTCACTATTCGTTGGTAAAAGAGTAGACTAAGAGTTGGCGATGGGTGGTGACGACTAGTTGTATTCCCTCTAGTCTTACACTGCTAAATTAGGGACGGTTAGCGAAGATAGCCCTCGTGTAGCTTTGCGCGAAATTTGTAAACAAACAAACCTAGGGCAACAAACAGTTTTGGGAAGGGAAGATCGTATTTCTAGTCTAATTAATACAAAAGGGGGATCTGCCCCTCCGAGGCTCTGCTTCTTAGGCTGCTTCTTCCCCCTTTGATATTTACACAGAAAACTGGAAAGTAAGCTAACTGGAAGACATGTCACACGTGTCTACTTGAAAGACGTTTACCTCTAACAACTAAGACAGTTTATAATAAACGCCTCCAGCTGTGACCTTTTCTACAAGCTTTCTAAAGCTGTTCACAGTAGGTTTAGAGAAAACGTTTAGACTGTAGTTATTGGATAACATAATCTGAAACATGAAAACTCACAAGATTATTAAACAAAAAATCTTCGCTTATTGACGTACTTAAAGATATATCGACTTGTAATTGTTCCATTTTAATATGTCTGCTTAAACGTGAAGAACCGCTTACAGTTGATAAAACCTTTGTTATACATTTGAAGCACATATTACAATGGAGAACCACACTACGGTTGATAAAACCTTTGTTATATTTCTGGAGTATATGTAACAACGAAAAACCACAATACGGTTGATAAAACCTTTGTTGTATTTTTGGAGTACATATAACAATGGAGAACCACACTACGGTTGATAAAACCTTTGTCGTACCTTTGTTGTTTTTTGGAGTACATGTACCAACGAAGAACCATACGGCGGTTGACAAAACCTTTGTTATATTTTTGGAGTGTATGTAACAATGGAAAACCATACGGTGGTTAATAAAACCTTTGTTATATTTCTGGACTACGATCTGTATTTGAGTGGGTTCTTATAAAGATACACTTACATTAAATATGGAACGTCTTGAAGGATACATAAATGCCTAATTTTACTGTACTTCATATGCGTTGATAGCTTTACGTATTATAGTTAATAAAATATTAACATTGATAACTTTAGGGTAGGTTTTACATGTCTGAAGAGATTTTCACTTCTTTTAAAGTAAAATATTCTGACTTACCTGATCAAAAAGAAAGCTTTTGAATTACGTCTCCCATGTAATTTAACCTTTTTGTATTTTAGAATCAGTTAATCGAATGTAGCTCATTCATAATAAAAATATCAAATATAAAACTTGTCTAAGAGAAGATAAAATTGGCTGAGATTAGCTGAATTTGACTTAGAAAAGATAAATCACATTATAATTTCCTATGTAATTTGAGTCATTTAGTTTGCGAATAGGAAATTTCTGTTTCAAACATCTACAAAGTGAAGTAGACTACAGGTAAGGTGCCCGGCTTGGCCAAGTGTGTTAAGGTGTTTGACTCGTAATCCGAGGGTCGCGGGTTCGAATCCCGGTCGTACCAAACATGCTCGCTCTCCCAGCCGTGGGGGCGTTATAATGTTTCGATCAATCCCACTATTTGTTGGTAAAAGAGTAACCTAAGAGTTGGCGGTGGGTGGTGATGACTAGCTGCTTTCCCTCTAGTCTTACACTGCTAAATTAGGTACGGCTAGCACAGATAGCCCTCGAGTAGTTTTGCGCGAAATTCAAAAAACAAAAATAAATTAAACGTAAGTACTATGCGATCTCGAAAGTGTACCAACTGTTATGCAATAACTTATCTTCAATGATTACATATAAATGTATAATTAAATCGAGAGTTCGTTTGCACAGAACGATTCATGCATTCCAATAGTAAGAGAAACAATGCACGAGATTAGCTCTTGCACACGCAATATAGCGTTCGGAATGTGCTCCTATTTCCAGCCGGCAGGATCGACTCGTATTCCGAGGGTCACGAGGTCGAATCTTACAGCACATGCTCGCCCTTTCAGCCGTGGGGTGTTATTAAGTCACCGTCAATCCCACAATTTGTTGGTAAAAGAGTAACCTAAGAGTTGGCGGTGGATGGTGATGACTAATTGCCTTTCTTCTAGTCTTACACTGCTATATTAGGGACGGCTAGCGCAGATAGCTCTCGTGTAGCTTTGCGCGAAATTCAAACGTGAAATGATTAAGACGCGTATTTGCGTCTCGAGACATTTTTACTTACAGGCTAGCTTCGTTTGTGATCTCTAATTACAGCCATTGATAATTTAGGGTTTGTATTGATGGAAGAAAGCTCAAAAAATGTAATGCAAGAAAACAGTTACTTATAATGGCATTCAACGCTCAAATAATTCAACTTCAAAACAGGTTACAATGACCAATAACACAATTAATACACACACATATATATATATATATATACCGTTGTGAAATTTTATCAGCATATACGATAAATGCATTTCTAACTACACTTGGTGTTTGCAATTCTGAACAACTCCTTATGAGACACGTGAGATAAAAAACCAGGTTAGTGGCCTTGAGAGCAACTCCTGGTCGTTCATAATTTCGAGTTTTTGACCAGGAAAAAGGCAAACAGTCACGCGTCTCATATACAACTACTTTAACTGAAAAGTGGGATTGGCAGTCTTATATAATAATATATATATAATTTGAGAATAGCTGAGAGTCCATGGCGTATTCAGCAACACATCACAGGTTCTAACCTTGGATCTTTCGGTCACTACTTGGAACATTAACTACTAGGTCACACCCGGTCCATTTCTAACATCCTGTTGCGAAAATACATCACTTCTTTGACGTAATAATAAAGAAAAAACTTGTAGTAGACACTTCCTTGCAATTTCAAAGTCCCCCTGGTGACAGGAGTTTATTTACTTTGTGTAAAGCTACTCCATGAGTATGGAAACCGGATTTTTAGCACTAAAAGCCCTCGAGCTTATCGCTGACCTACAGGAGGGCACGACAGGAGTTTCACACAACTATAATTATATATCATATTACAAGACGTGTCTCATTTGTAGAAGAAAAATGAAAAAAAAAAAAAATACCATGACGATAATGAAATGTTGCGATCACAGAGACTTCTGAAACGGTTACATAATTTATGAAATTAAAAGTATGTATGGTGTGACGGATTTAGTATTATATACCTATTTTAATATCAGTGTTGAATTAAACTTATATTTAAAAATGCACATGGCCTGGCATGGCCAGGTGGGTTAAGGCGGTCGGCTCGTAATCCGAGGGTCGCAGATTCGAATCCCCGTCTCACAAACATGCTCGCCCTTTCAGCCGTGGGAGCGTTATAATGTGAAGGTCAATTCCATTATTTGTTGGCAAAAGAGTAGCCCGAGAGTTGGCGGTGGGTAGTGATGACTAGCTGCCTTTACTCCAGACTTACACTGTTAAATTAGGAACGGCTAACGCAGATAATTCACGTGTAGCTTTGCGAGAAATTGAAAATCAAACAAAAAAAAACAACAAAGAAATGCACATAACTTAATACTGTTAAATCTTCGGTGCAAAATTCCCACTTATTCACTAAAGTTGTAAAAGATTCTCGAGTGTAAGAATCAACAATATATGGGTGTACATAAACAATCATGCATCGTCTATACTGTTGTGCATGCTAAAATTTCTGGAAATTCTCCTCACATTTAAAAACGCGACGTGCCAAGAAACAATATATATTATTAGTTTGCTATAGTTGGTGTGTTATAAACCTCGACAGCTATAACTTTGATTAACGCTTATTAATCGCGAACTTCAGATATTTGCCCAGGAAAATTTATAGATTTCAAACATTAGAACAATTTAAGTCAATGGATTCACATCGGACATCAGTAGTTTTACGAAAATATTATGTAACTTTAATGATAAACGATTCGACACGTGATAAGCAAAGAATGCAGAAGGTAGAACTAGCTAGTTTTCTCTTAAGTGTACTGAATCTATATCAACTCGAAATTAATTCGCTTATCAAGAACCATCGATAAGACATCAAGGGAGTTTTAGACTAGAAAAAAAACTCGATACTGTTTGTAAGTTTGTAAAACGTTTGTTTGTAGATTGTTATTTGTAATAACCATTATTATAAATTATATTGTCGTGTATATTGATATATATCTGTGCTAAGTTATTGAGAAGTTTAATATATTGGATACATATCAATATTTATATAACTTCATAAATTTAAATTATCATTCAACTCAGCGTCAGGCCATTTCAGTAAACCTAATTTCGAGCATATATTATTTTATAAACTCTCAAAAAATCCTTAAAATCCTACGTAGTCAAAAGTACCATAATAATAAAGTTCACATCAACTTGAAGTTCGTGTAAAGATATACACTCAAAGGCTATCTGCGCTAGCCGATCCTAATTTAGCAACGATAGACTAAAGGAAACACATAAACCCATCGCTAACTCTATTGGGATACTCTTTTACTAGAGGAAAATGATATTGACCGTCATATTATAATGCCTCCATGACTAAAAGGATGACCATATTCGGTGACGGGGATTCGAACTCGAGATCCTTAGATTGCGAATCAAGCACCCTAACAAACAGACGATTACCTCAGCTAAATAAACCCCTGTATTACACATAATAAACACATATATGTATAAACGTACTAAACATACTTTAACCTTGTATGCAATGAGAGAACACACTCAACAATGTACTGGATGTTTGCGTAAAAACAAAAGCAAAATAGTTCCGCCTATAACAGAACTATTTTCAAATTTATTAACGATATCTTCCCTTGATTTCTAATGAACTGATTTACGGTTGTAGGCAAAAAACAAAGCGAGGAAAAGCAACAGCGAACACATTATAATATTTACCACGTTTTCAAGCCGTAGAACGGTTATTACTACTACTCTACCAGACAGAATTCTAGCTAGAAATATCATACCTAGTGCATCACAAGTTGAACAAAACATGAAACACTCAGATACTTCCATGTCATTAAACGACGATTTATAGGGTCAAATATCTTAAGCAGGTCTTTGAAATATCCTGGCTTTTAAAAACATTACATGCACTTACTGCATTTTCTTTAAGTTAAATGTTCCCCTTAAAGGTACGTAATGAAATAGTAAAAAAACGTGAAGCATTAAAAACAGATGTTTATTTATAATTCCATGGATCACGCTTACCCACGCTAACACTATTCAAGTGAGGTATATATTCTCAGAATTAATTAAAAAACAAAGATGTGCTGATTGACAGAATTATAGACAGATGGAAGGAAATATTTTAAAATTCTGATGAAGGTAAACTTCCAATTAGGATTACTTTAGGTATTCGCTTGTGCACATAAAACTGAAGAGCTCCATCAATTGTGTTCCTTTGGTAGGGGCCTGGCATGGTCAGGTGGTTAAGGCGTTCAACTCGTAATCTATATTTATGTCGGTATTCAAAACATTCTGCAATTGGCCTCAGTGTTTAAATCATCTTAAACCATATTACCTTTCTGAGGAAACAACGCGATTATTAAACGACGTTTCGGTTATTTATCCTTCACGTGATCAGTTACTTAAGTTCCTGTTCCGCTGAACATTTGATCATTACGTTATCTGTCATAGCGTAAGTTAAACCACCCATTCAGTTATCACGCCGAATGTAAGTACCGGTCTCAACTATAAAAGTACATCGACTAACTTTAAGCTACGTTTAGCTCCAGTAAACTAATACAATAATTGCTTCAACTACATCATTAAGAGGACTACACAAAATATTTATTTCTGTTATTATCAACAGATAAGAATCAACACCACTGAAATGTGCCCACAGAAATACATTCTTATTAGATGTGCCTACATAGAGTCTGTCTCGAACTGTTTAGCAAACCGGTTTTACCTTTACATTTGCCACATAATGAGATATATATGTAACCGTAAGTCTCATATAAAGCTAGGAACCGAAATTCTAATAATCCTAAAATGGAAAGGGCATGAAATAAATATCAGGCAAAAGGTAGAAGGCCCCTGCATGGCCAGGTGGTTAAGGGTTTCGACTCGTAATCCGAGGGTCGCGGGTTCGAATTCCCGTCGCATCAAACATGCTTCTTTCAGCCGTGGGGGCGTTATAATGTGACGGTCAATCCCACTATTCGTTGGTAAAAGAGTAGCCTAAGAGTTGGCGGTGAGTGGTGATGACTAGCTGCCTTTCCTCTAGTCTTACACTGTTAAATTAGGATCGGTTAGCACAGATAGCCCTCGAGTAGCTTTGTGAGAAATTCAAAACAAACAAACTGATCTCCTTTCTATATCCCCCAGAGACTTTAGTTACGCATTGACTTTTATCTTAGGGGAATCCCCAAGTTTTCTGCTGTTTATATCATATCAGGTCACGTGAGAGAAATAATGTGATTATTCTATATCTTCGGCTGTTTCTATAGGATTTGGGAATTCTTGGTGATTCTTCAAGTTCCGTTGCTTAACTTCTGCAGCTATATATTGGTGTTCAGCAGTTACAGAAAATCTGAAGCAGCGAATGCTCCAAGATTTATCCCAAATAAATTCTAAACACTGTATTTGCGTAAAGTGTGCGCTACATGAATGAATAAACCATGTAATGGAGAATAGTGTGCCTAAAATACTGCGCAAGTGATGCTACTAATAATGTATATGACGTCAGAACTTGACATCATAGACGATCCTTTCTATTGGCTTTGAAACCGTCAATCAGAAACTAGAATGTCATAATTAAATTGCCACCGTCCTCAACAAAAAAGAAAAAAAAAAAAGTGGCCCACAGAGAAAACGAGTGTTTTTGTCACACTGAGAGGCACCTGATAATTCGTAAGATTATGTTTGTTTGACTGTTTGTTTTGAATTTCGCGCAAAGCTACTCGAAGACTATCTGCGCTAGCCGTCCGTAATTTAGCAGTGTAAGATTAGAGAAGGCAGCTAGTCATCACCACCAACCGCCAACTCTTCGGCTACTCTTTTACCAACGAATAGTGGGATTGATTGACATTATAATGCCCCTACGGCTGAAAGGGCGGGCATGTTTGGTGCGACCGGGATTCGAACCCGCGACCCTAAGATTACTAGTCGAACTCCTTAACCCACTTGGCCATGCCGGGCCTGTAAGATCATTACCAAATATCAAGGTTTTATTTTATCAATAAAGAAGTTTTTTTTTCATTTCAAAACGTAAGTATATACAACAACACTGTATTACAATTGTATCAGTGACATATTTGGTCACCTTTCAACAGTGTCGAATTAAAAAATTAGGGTCCCTAGGGCAAATTTTGTAGGGGTGGGGTTAGGGACTTCGAACTGTACTTCATTAATAAGTTGCATACGTTAAATACTATTTTATCAGTTTCAATTCGAGCAAGACAGAAACACAAGTAAAGGATAGATAATATACAAAATATCAATTCTATATTTATAATAAATAGTGTTTGGAATTAAGCACAACACTACACAATGGGCTATCTGCACTCTGCCCACCACGGTTACCAAAACCTGGTTTATAATAAATATAAAGTAGTGACGACGATTTTGTTTTCAATTTTTGTCAAATGGTCAAGCATGTTAGTAAAAAAAAATTACAAAATCATAAGTTTGTATGAAGCAGTAAAATTACTGTTGTCATTGTGGCCTAACTGCAAACACATTTTTCGATCAGACACCTAGTTTGTTTTTTATATCTTTTTTTAATCGGTTGCCCCCTTCCATACCAGGGGCTTGGAGTAATTGTACTCCTTCCAAAATAAAAATAAAACACATTACAACAACAAGGTAAAGGTGTCCGGCATGGCCGTGGGGGGTTATAATGTAACGATTAATCCGACTATTCATTGGTAAAAGAGTAGCCCAAGAGTTGGCGGTGGGTGGTGATGACTAATTGTCTTCCTTCTAGTCTTACACTGCTAAGTTAGGGACGGCTAGCGCATATAGCTCTCGAGTAGCTTTGCGCGAAATTCAAAAACAAACGAAATAAACCAAAGAACAAAAAGGAGAACGTGATCATACGAGTTTTGTAAAACTTGACTCAAAAACGTTTCGCCAGAAAAAAAAAAGGAAGGCCCCTTCTTTTGTGCGGCTCAATACTCATATAAATTCACACTATATATGAATGCTTACATGAAAACATGATTTATGCAAGGATGTATGTTTTTATGCATGAGGTCATATGTATAAAGGAAGTGAAATTACTTTATACGTTTGCTTAACGACTTTCATGTAGAATATGCAGATTGCGCTGCATGAACTGCACGTGAAGCACTCATAAATAATATATACTTTCACTTCCAGTCCACGTCACATACGTGTAAGTACATGTTTATCGTGATTGGAAGAATTTGCAATGTTAAAAGTACATACGATCTCTAGAACCGCGTGCGAATGATTTTATAAACGACATATATGAATTTAAATGGCGTATCAATATGTACATACTTATGCTAAAGTACTGGTCCAATTCCAACGCTGGGAAGGTACGTCTTTAACTAAGTTTGTACATGTGTTCTTGTATACGTGTTTGCTGCTCAGGTATTTCAATACACCGCTAACACCACATTTTGGAAAGTACAGTAGCGTGTCATGCCGAGAAAACCAACATGCGGGAAGATTAAAAATGATCAAACTGACCAAAAATATACATCTCAGAACGGCTCTTTGTCGACCTGAAGATGACCTAGGAAGATCGAAACGTTGGTCTCTGCTTATCCATGATAGTATTAATACCCACACCAGCCGTTCTGAGATGGAATTTTGTTTCAAGTGGGTTTCTTGTCATTAAGAATGACCCAAAATATTTTTTACTTGTCTGCTCACTTTTGTTGTCCTAATGCGTTATTCACTATTTACATTACATTTCTCTATGAATATATTATAATAATTAACTGTTGAACATTCATATATATGCACACGTAAGAGAACTTGCACTCAGTTATTCCGTTTTGTTTCGGTCTTATTTAAATGAGAACTGTATAGTCGCAAACCAGATCAGTTTAGCTTTCTCTTGAACCTTCAAAACAGATGTAGAACACATGAGCAACTCCATTATTACACGTATGATATGCATTATAATAATTAGGTTGCGCACACGAGTTCAGTATAGATGCACATTGTATAAGCCCCCCAGTGGCTCAGCGGTATGTCTGCGGACTTACAACGCTAAAACATCAGGTTTCGATACCCGTGGTGGGCAGAGCACAGATAACCCATTGTGTAGCTTTGTGCTTAATTCAAAACAACAACAGCATATTGTATACAGTGTACCACGAGTAAAAAATTGTTGAGTTTCGTACTGATATTATTTAAAAAAATGTGGTCCATGGTACATTTTAACGGGATAAATCAAAAGGAACGGGCGAGCAAAATGTTGGCCTAAGGGCAAGGTACTCTTTCACTTCAGAAAAAAGCAAAACAAAGAGAGATAAAACTATGAGTCTACATAAAATAAGCATTTGGAAAGCAAGAAAACGGATGATTGGTTTTGATATCACTAGAAACATGCACAAACTGTCTAATTAGTAGTTTGGTTGGTTTGGTTTGAATTTCGCGCAAAGCTACAAAAAGGCTAGTCATCTCACCCACCGCTATATCTTGGGTTATTATTTTTTACCAACGAAAAGTGGGATTTACAGCATGTCTGGTGCGATTGGTATTCGAACCTGCGACCCTCGCATTACGAGTCAAGTTCCTTAACCTCCTGGCCATGTCGGGCCCTGATTAGGAGTACTTTATATCTCTCACACACTCACGTATATTGCAGTGTTGGTGGGAAATCCACACGTAGGCTTTTGTTGGTTTTTTATTAAGTACAAAGCTACACAATTCCACTGCGGGAATCGAAACTTGATGTTTAGAGTTAAAAGCTTTCAGATTTACCACTGAGACGCTAAGCTGCCCCCATATTAGAGTAAGAAACGAATAACAAAATGAGAGAGCGCGAGAACTCCCGCCATTTTGAACTTCAGCACAATGCATCACACACTGTTAGGTTGATTACCAATACCTTGTTAGTCGGATAAGGCGTTTTGATAAAATCGTTCGCTATGTTTTTTAAAAGTTTTATTTTTGTATCATTGGAGATTGTACTTGCTTATCACAAACTATTCTATTTCAGTTCAAACTGCGTCTGTGTTTATGTGCATATTAGTTTTAGTGAAAATTGAAAACATATCTGACCGTTTTAGCTTCAAAAATAAACTAAAAAAATACGAATTTGCCGAATTTGCTTATTATATTCAGTAACAAATCTTTAACGGTAAAGAATTACAATAGATTCTCAGCATCAAACAAAGAGGACTTTTAATATGTGTGTGTATATTTACATATATATGTACAAGTAAATTATGTTCTAAGCCATACACTAAAACATTATGAAACACAACAAGTATCAACTTGATTGCATAAACAAAATGATACTGTACAGAGTTATTCCAAATACCACAAATTATTTGTTTGTTTTATAATAGCAAAGTCACATCGGGCTATCTGGCGAGTCCACCGAGGAGAATCAAACCCCTGAATTTAGCACTGTAAATCCATAGACTTACCGCGTTCGCTTCGTAATCTGAGAGTTGCGGGTTTGAATCCCTGTCGCACCAAACATGCTCGCCCTTTCAGCCGTGGGTGCGTTATAATGTTACGATCAATCCCACTATTCGTTGGTAAAAGAGTAGCCCGAGAGTTGGCGGTGAGTGGTGATGACTAGCTGCCTTCCCTCTAGTCTTACACTGCTAAATTAGGGACGGCTAGCGCAGATATCCCTCGTGTAGCTTTGTGCAAAATTCAAAAACGAGCAGTCTTACCGCTGTACCAGCGGGGGACCCAAATAACACAAACGCGAGTATATTTTGAAGATGTTATGTATTGAAAGAGAATCTTCAAACTAAAATTCCTTTACATTCCGAAGCAACATTACATTGGTCACGACGAACTATCGTCATGAAATCTTGAATACAGAATTTTTGGGTCGGATTTTGCTCACTTTTTCGCTTTGTTTTTGAAAAACCATTAAGGTGTATAATTCCACCAATAATATTGCAATTAGTGCTTATAAAAAACATTCTTCTATAAACGAGTTTAATAATATGATATAAAGCAGAAGAATTGCGTAAACGATTTTTTTGAAATATAACAGAAATTTTTGTCCATTTATGTAAATTATCTATGAATTATTATAGTCGAGTAGATGTGAGCAGAAAGACGAAAGCTAAAGCGGGTGATATTTTAGTCAAACCACGTTTGAGTTTAGGATTTCATGTCAGTCGTTAAACAATTAAATCTATATTTTTGCTGTGGAAAGATAAATTATGACGGTAACACACGAATATTGTACGTTGAGGAAATGAAACTCCCATTGTGAAATCGCTATTTATCTGTAGGTTTGCAATCCGGTATGATGGAGTCATGATTAGGCTTAACGAAACTAGCTACGACTCAAGCAGGACAGGTGTGTAGCAATTTTAATGGAAACGTGAAACATGGTAGCTACCAAGCGCTGCTGGAACAAGCTGTGGGGTCGCAAACCTAAACTTAACCTTACAGCACTGAGCGGTAAAGTATGTCTATGCACAAACCCTTATATCAGATAAAATTAGATAATTTAAGAGAAGCTTACGTCATTACATACAATAACAATGGAAATCAACCTTATCTAACAATAGCAAACTGTCACTAGTTTGTTTGTCACAATGATACGCGAAGGTACAGTAACGTATTATAATGAACTGTGATTAGTGTATATAAATACGTACATATGTTCAAATAATATTTTAATTATTGTGTAGCCTATTTACTGCTTTTAAGAATAAACATCTTACTAAAATGACTTCGTTTTATTCTCATTGGAAAACGTGTTCGACTGTTGTTTAAAAAAAAATACTGTTGGCCTACCTTATAAAGTTGTTGACGAAAATGCGCCCCCTTCAGGTGTCCAAGAAGAGGCTTAGGAAGGAAAAAAAAAGTTCCACCCGGCGGACCTTCCCCACACACATAAATTACTACTTTTTTGGAAGGAACTTTTCTCAGCTCGTGCGCAGACACTATAACAGTACGAACACTGTTTGCTGATATGCATATTCACTGAGGGCTTGGCGTTCCATACATTCTAACGAAGAGGAGCGACTGTCATGTTACGTGGCAAGGCATATTTACACGTAACTTTATGTAAATTACATACAAAGTAAATCCTTCAAATGAGGTTTTGAATATAAATGTGTTCTCGAAACTACGACACCTGCAGAAATGAAAGGCAGATTAGGTGGAGAAGATGTGGATGTACACGTATAAAATAAAGTTCTACTGTGTTGTGTCCTGTAACCAACACACATCCGTTGTTTATGAGAATGTGTTGCAGCATTGTTATATTTTAACATCTAACAGCTCTTCTTTCCTTTTATTTTGTTGTATTGTTAAGCAGAAAGCTAGACATTTTTCGATCCATGTTCTGCCCCACCCCAACCTGCGGGGTATCGAAACCCGAATTTTAGCGTTGAAAATTGTGAGACTTACCGCTCACAAGTCACGCATGGCCAGGTGGGTAGGGTGTTCGACTCGTAATCTGAGGGTCGCGGAATTGAATCCCGGTTACACCAAACATGCCCTTTCAGCCATGGTGGCGAAATAATGTGACGGTCAATCTAACTATTCGTTGGTAAGAGAGTAGCCCAAGAGTTGGCGGTGGATGGTGATGACTAGCTGCCTTCCTTCTAGTCTTACACTGCTAAATTAGGGATGGCTTATGCAGGTAGCCCTCGTGTAGCTTTGCACGAAAGTTAAAACAATGAAGTATAGTTATCGCTGAGCCATTGGGAAGGGTATTTGAATTCAAAGAATATTACGTCACAGCCTTTTATTTATGTTTGGTGGAAAGAAGAAGGTATAAAATCCCTATGCAGTTTTCTTTGTATTTGAGCGAGCAGTTATAAAATCGCACACATACCGTTTTACCACTGGGGGGCGTTATATGGTGTGTGTTTGTGTGTGTGTTTTTCGTATAGCAAAGTCACAAGGGCTATCTGCTCAGCCCACCGAGGGGAATCGAACCCCTGATTTTAGCGTTGTAAATCCGGAGACATACCGCTGTACTAGCGAGGGGCGCGCTATATGGTATAATTTACTACGTGATAACACACGTTTGGTCTATTAATAGTAGTACCATACTTCGTCCATTCTATCGTCTTAGCGAAAACGTTTCAACACTGTTCTATGTAAAAATTGTATGGAGTACTTATTGAGACATTGCTCGAGTAGTAACAGAGAGAGGCATGTGGTTTGGTTTGTACTTAATTTTGCGCAGAGCTACATGAGGGCTGTCTGCGCCTGCCGTCTTTAATTTAGCAACGTAAGACTAGAGGGAAGGCAGCTAGTTATCACCACTCAACGCCAACTCTCGGGCTACTCTTTGACCAACGAATAATGGGATTGATTGTCGCATTATAACGTTCTCACGGCTGAAAAGGTGAGCATGTTTGGTGTGACGGGGATTCAAACCCGCGACCCTCAGACTGTTAGTTGAGTTCCTTAACCAGCTGGAGAGAGGCATTCGGTCGGAGAAACATGTACGGGTTGATATGTTTGCGTTATTTGCAACATATGTTTATCAAAACATACATAAACATCCTGTTTGTTATAAAAGGATATGCTTTTGGTATAATCTTTTTTGAAACGGAAAAACACTTTGTTCAGACAGTTTCTATCTAACTGATGTAGAGTCATGCCTCGTCGCGGGTCAGAAGTTACAGAGTGTCAAATTTTTCAAATGTCCACTACATTGCCAGAACAGTAGGGTATCTCTGGTGTACTATCATCCTGAAACATCGTCCGATCACAAGAATCTTTCTCCCAGGAAGGTCTGCTGGTACACGTTGAAAAACTACTGCCCAAGATGACCTAGTTTTGATCAGGGTAACTCGTCAAGGTTGAAAGCAGTCTTGTAATACCTCACAATAGGAATGGTATGAATACATTCATTCTAGGGTATCCAGAAAAACAGTGAATAGGTGATCGGTGATGTCGAAAAAAACCCCACTTTTAAAGAAATATTTATGTTAAAACGGTTCGTTTGGGTTGAGAAAATATTTTACGTAGAGGAGTGAACAACGTTTCGACCTTCTTCGGTCATCGTCAGGTTCACAAAGAAAGAAAGAGATAACTGACCGGAAGCTGACCACATGTTTGAAAGGGGTTGTGTAACTGAGTGTCGGAATGTAGAGGGCGGTGTTAGATGTTTGAATATATAATTTTATTTATTTTATTATATTAATATAGGGATAAAGGCGTTCCTTTATATTGGTTTATTGTGACTGGCCAAAACCCCAAAATATTGTCACCGTGTTACTCGGACAATACAACATGTCAATCATATTTGATGAGACTAAATTTTAGTCTCTTACACTAGTGTTATAATTTTTTCACGTTGTGTGTTTAATGACATTTAGCTTTATTCTTGTTCACATTAGTGGTGTTACACATCTTTATGTTGAGTGTTTAGTGATATCAAACTACAGTCTCGTTCATAATAGTGGTGTTACACATCTTTATGTTGAGTGTTTAGTGATATCAAACTACAGTTTCGTTCATAATAGTAGTGTTACACTTCTTTATGTTGAGTGTTTAGTGATATCAAACTACAGTCTCGTTCATAATACTAGTGTTACACATCTTTATGTTGAGTGTTTAGTGATATCAAACTACAGTTTCGTTCATAATAGTAGTGTTACACTTCTTTATGTTGAGTGTTTAGTGATATCAAACTACAGTCTCGTTCATAATACTAGTGTTACACATCTTTATGTTGAGTGTTTAGTGATATCAAACTACAGACTCGTTCATAATAGTGGTGTTACACTTCTTTATGTTGAGTGTTTAGTGACATCAAACTACAGTCTCGTTCATAATAGTAGTGTTACATTTCGTTTTTTGAAGTGTGTAGTAATATCAAACTCGTTCACAAATGTGGTGTCACATTTCTTTCTGTGTGGTTAGTGATAACAAACTTTAGTTTCGTTCACTTTACTGGCATTGGTTTTTTTTTTTACTCTCCTCTGCAAACTCGGCAGACAGCTCGATGTGGCTTTGCTATAAGAAAAACATTCTCTTTTTTGTGTTGTTTACTTGAGTAATAATAAACTTCACTTGCTTTTTTGTTTATGTCTTTATGGAAAAGCTACAAAGGTCATCTGCTATTATTTCGAATTTTTAACTACCAAACAGATGGAAAACAACGTGCCTGTGATAAACAATACTTACTATCACGTTATGTCCCATAGATGATAGGTAAGTATGTTGGATTACCGATTACATTTTGTTTACTCGCTGTAATCACAAGTTTACACAATAGGTTATCTACTCTGAGTCTATCCTGAGCATCTAAACCCAAATTTTAACATTATAAGTTGCATTATTATCGTTGAGCCATCGAGACGTCAGGTTATATCAATGATTAAAGTGAATTTCTTTAAAATTCAAAATATATTTAAAAAGAAATATAGCATTTTTATAAAGGATAAACTACAAAGCTCACTTTGAAATACGAAACAAGAAACGATACAATGTCCTTTAACTTTCCACTCAGCTTTGGGGAAACTAATACTACCATGAATTACTGTGATGGGTTATGTGGTAAACAGACACATCTGTTATCATTATTTGAATGTCCTGCGACAGTGGGTGGAGCAGTTGGTATCTTACTGGCTAACTTTCTTCCTGTGATGAAGTTGTAAGTGTGGGAGGACCTTCACATTTCCTAAATCCTTGGGCAAGACCATTAGAAGAGTCAAGTAGAGTTCGTATGTTGTGTGATTCCCTAACCCCCATGAACTTAAAGTGTGTTGCAGTCACGTTAAAAGGTCACGAGAACTATTCTGCACTTCAAGGTGCTCTTTATTTCATTAGATGTAACACAATGTGTTGGTGTGCAACTCTTTTGGCAAATCAAGTCAAAAACAAGATAGCCAGAATAGTCAAGAATGTGTTCATAAGCAAAATCCAGGAAAGAAGAATAGTCAAGAATGTGTTCATAAGCAAAATCTAGGAAAGAAGAATAGTAAAAAATGTGTGCAAAATACAGGAACGAAAGATGTGCACTCATATAAAATGTAGTTCAACATAAGTTCAGTTAGAAGTGTAGGTTTGAATGTTATGATATATCAACCATAACTGCTAACTAGTAGAATGTTCAGGTATCGCTGCTAAAGGGCTACAAGTACTCACGTAAACATATATCACCTGTAGACAACGTACCTATGCATCAGACATTGCCTTTTATCTACACTTGTGCTGTCCAGTTAGCCACGTTCTACACAAATACCAAAAAATACGACCAGTGCTAACAAAGTTCTTTCCACCATGAAAGTTTATTAATACCAATATCACGTTTCTTTTCAGATACAAAAACAAACCACGTGGTTGATTAGTTCTCCTTTCTGGCTATACATTTGCAATCTGCACATAAGAGACAATCACTTCTGATTAGTAAAGGCAAGGTTAATAGAGAAGTCACTTTGGTGTTTAGTGATTCTTGTTGGTTCACTCGACTTTTGCAGTACTGTGGAGAGTACCATGTAAACTTTTGTCCTCAGTGTTGCCTCCTACTATTAAATGATTGATATTGCTGTCAGACAGGTCGTGTTGGAACCTCTAGTCTTAAGCATGATGTACTGTGGTTCCTATCACGTTCAAATTGATCATTCGATATCTGGCTAACTTTTGGTGAGCTATCTTGATTATTTGTAACATGCAGTGGTGACTTGATCCGGTGAGACCTATCATAATGTTCATAGTGGACGTTGCGGTAGCCTTTTGCATGTAATAAGAAATTCAAACCAATGAAAATGATTTACTCTGGCTAGGAAAGTTTAATCTCTGAAAACGTGTGATGCCTCAACGTTCTGAAAGCTTCTCAAGGCAGTAATGGCTTCTCCTGATCTCTTTTTCATTGTAGTAACCTGTGAGTCAATTATATAAGTGTTAAACATGTTGCCATTTTCACTACGCATCGCATCTGTGGTGAGATACCGCTTTATTAAAGTGTACGAATCATTCAATACAAATAATAAATTTTGACTCATTTTGCACACTGCAGGTAAGAATTTTTATTTGTTTTAAAGTTCGCGCAAAGCTACACGACAGCTATCTGCGCTAGCCGTCTCTAATTTTGCAGTGCAAGACCAGAGGGAAGACAGCTAGTTATTATCACTCACCGCGAACTCTTGGGCTACTTTTTCATCAACGAATAATGGGATTGGTTGTAACATTATAACTCCCCCACGGCTGAAAGGGTGAACGTGTTTGGTGTGACGGCGATTCGGTTACGAGTTGAGTGCCATACCGGACCGTAGTACAAATATATCTTGACCAACAGCATCTGTCTTTAGAATAGAAGATTGTTAAAACATCAATCATACGGATGTAAACATCATACAACATCAGTCATACAGATGTAAACATCATACAACATCAGTCATACAGATGTAAACATCATACTTGCATAACCCAAATAAAAAAGCGAAATGTTTTTAAACACTAAAATAACAGAGAAATAAAACTAATAGAAGGAACCGATAAAAACAAACTGAAAGAACCTTTAGTAGAATACGAATTGCTCATGGGGTAGTTTTGTGCTTAATTCGAAACAAACAAAACTTAGACCTCTTGTCGGCCTAAGTAATTTGTACGCATTAAATATATTTAATATATTTTCGCTTAATTTATGTTGTATCTATATTTTGTAATTTTTTACAAACTATGAAACTTTTGCCCAAATATCGAGAAAGAGCAAAAATTTAAAACAAATACAAACAAATCGCTTTACACCCTCAAAACATTTAAATCATCGTTTACAGATTACTTAACTTTTGTCAATCAGACAGTGATTCTTTGTTGTGTGCAGTCTTTATAAGTGTCTTTATCTTTTCTCCCTCAGCGGCACAGCGGTATGTCCTTGGACTTATAATGTTAACAACCGGGCCCGGTATGGCCAAGCATGTTAAGGCGTTCGACTCGTAATCCGAGGGCCGCGGGTTCGAATCCCGGTCGCAGCAAACATGCTCGCCCTCTCAGCCGATGTGACGGTCAATCCCACTATTCGTTGGTAAAAGCGTAGCCCAAGAGTTGGCTGTGGGTGGTGATGACTAACTGCCCTTCCCTCTAGTCTTACACTGCTAAATTAGGGACGGCTAGCACAGATAGCCCTCGAGTAGCTTTGTGCGAAATTCAAAAACAAACAAGCTAAAATTCGGGTTTCGGCACCCGTGGTGGGCAGAGCACAGATAGCCCATTGTGTAGCTTTGTGCTTAATTCAAAACAGCCTTATCTTATATCAAAATACATTTATGAATTAAACGAATAATAAAACTAATGATATTGAATATTCTCAAGAATTCTCTTTTATTTCAATCGTTTTGTAAGCATGAGCTATGAATACTATATAGTACAGCAGATTTACTATACCAAGTTGCAAATCCAAGTATAAATCCTTCACACTAGATTTGTTGTCCTAGTTACTCAATTGGTTTTTATGTCTCAAACCGATAGCACCATGATATGAACAAGAAATTCAAAAAGAAAAAAGAAATGACTTTCAAAAACACTTGTAAAATTTGAATTTATGTGTATTTATAAGAGATGCGTACAAGATGTGTGTAGGGTTCACTGGAGCTGATGGAAATATATCGCATATTATTTGTAACGAAAGATGGGGAACAAGCTCTTTGTCATTGATTCTTAGTTTTACAGTCAGAACAAAAAATCGATTAATAACTTTGAAGAAATGAGAATTTCAAATAAACACGAAAATACACTGAATCTAGACTCATATTAAACGTTGTTGCTAAATGCATAGTAATTGCTTTATGGAAGGACAACGCCTCATAGGATTTTCATAACAAACATTATCTTCGATTTTGGAAAGTACAAGTTTCTTGGAGTTTGGAGAACAAATGTGAGTACATAAGGGATCCTTTTGAAGAAGGAAAATCTCCACAGTTATGACAAACACAATTGAAATATTGAGGATCCGAAAGATTTACTAAAACTGAGTATCTGAGAAATCGTTTTGGAGAAGAAAGATTTCCACAGAATTGTGTCAACTAACAATTCAAGTCAATACTTTAAACAAACATAAGTATTTAGAGATCTTTCGGATATCTCAGATCTATACCATACTCCATCACGTATACAAGTCTCTGTTTTCAGGGATTCACAGAGTACGAGGGTCTTTTCACGAAAAAATGAGTACAAGGAATTACTTAAAGGAAAGGTTAATCCCCCTGTCCTAGTTACGTCCAAAACAATCGAATATATACGTGTATCACTTCGAGTAAAGAAGAACGCATATATTTGTGAAATAAACTGAAATACACGATAATTGATGAAATAAACTGAAATACACGATAATTGATGAAATAAACTGAAATACACGATAATTGATGAAATAAACGGCTGATTTTCAAAGATGTGGATCCGGCATGGCCAGCGTTTTAAGGCGTTCGACTCGTAATCCGAGGGTCGCGGGTTCGAATCCCGGTCGCACCAAATATGCTTGCCCTTTCAGTCGTGGGGGCGTTATAATGTGACGATCACTCCCACTATTCCTTGGTAAAAGAGTAGCCTAAGAGTTGGCGGTGGGTGGTGATGAGTAGCTGCCTTCCCCCTTGTCTTACACTGTTAAATTAGGGACGGTTAGCGCAGATAGCTCTCGAGTAACTTTGCGCGAAATTAAAAAACAACAACAAACCAAATATGTTTGATTATAAAAAAAAATATAGTTTCAGGATAATCGGTGTTAAGTTTTTTTGACAAATAACGTTAAATATAAAACGCTTAATATACTGTAATGTTCATATTAGAATAACAAAGAACAACAAAACTAATCATAATATGGTAGTCATAAACGTCTTCTCTTTTGAGCTTGATTGTTTTCAAGATAGCAAGATAAATATAAATGTTGCAGTTTACAGCGCTCGACTCGTAATCTGAGAGTCTTGGTTTCGAATATTTGTCACATCAAACATACTTGCCCTATAGGTGCATTATAATGTAACGATCAATCACACTTTTCGTTGGTAAAAGAATAGCCCAAAAGTTGCCGGTAGGTGATGATTAGTTGCTTCACCTGTCTTACACTGCTAAACTAAGGACGGCTAGCGCAGATAGCACTGGTGAAGCCATGCGCGAAATGAAAAAACAAAACAAACAAATGTACAGTTTACTCTTAAAGGCCACTCAATTGTACATTTCAGGCTGGAATGACCAAATACTTAATTTTAAAGGCACCTTTACATGATCGAATTGCCATTGCGCCATCTGTTGAGCGTTGTAAAAAGGTTAGAGATTAAGTATAATATTTTCTTGGACAGCAATTTCTCAAGGAGATCTATAGTTCAAAGGTCGTGAACTTTGCCAAAGAAAATACTTCTAATACATTAGCCAGTGAAAATAAACAAAAGTTTCAGACGATACATAAACCTAAAATTCAAAGATTATTTTCATACTCGATGTTAAATTGTATCGTTGTCAATATCATAAGCTGTTTTTTAATACTATCTTACAGTTTATCTTTTGCTTCCCCCTTTTAAGTAAACATCAAAGAGATAGTGTCATATTGCATATAATAAGGTTTGTTTGGTTGGTTTTGAAATTCGAGCAAAACTACACGAGGACTATTTGCGCCAACAGTCCCTAATTTAGTCTGAAAGATCAGAGTAAAGGCAGGGCAGTTAGTCATCACCACCCACTGCCAGCTTTTGGGGGGCTACTCTATTACCAAGTCTAAAAGGGCGAGCATATTCGATGAATGCAATAAGTAACTCGCTGAGAGTGTATTTAAAACTAGTTCACTTTGTCAACTCAGGCCGAAAGTTTGTAATTAGTTCTAAAACCACTTTTTCAAGGTTTACAAAGTAAAATTTTAAAGATTGTCCTTGTTTATTTCACTTTGACAAATTACAAACCAACAATACATTCTCGTCGGAGGAGAGTTTCAAGAGCGTGCGCGCACACCCACAACCTGAATTTTCTGTCAAAATTAATAACGTTGGATTTATTTCAATGGGCAAAGCCAACGAAGAACGTACTAATAAATTTATATTTGTATAAATTAGCATTATTGAAGCGAAGACAGGGAGCAGTTTCTTAGATTTATTGGTTGAATATCAACAATATCCAACTTAGTAAGAAAAAGGGTGTGTTTTGACTTATATAATTAATGAAGTACTCTTCAGCTCGACTGGTATATTGAAAAATCCTAAAGGTCGCTTTGTTGAGTGTATATCAGTAGTAGAGGGAATAATTAAATTTCATTATCTTATCAGGTTACTTTGTTGAGTGTAGATCAGTAGTAGAGGGAATAATTAAATTTCATGGTCTTATCAGGTTACTTTGTTGAGTGTAGATCAGTAGTAGAGGGAATAATTAAATTTCATTATCTTATCAGATTACTTTCTTGAGTGTAGATCAGTAGTAGAGGAAATAATTAAATTTCATTATCTTATCAGGTTACTTTGTTGAGTGTAGATCAGTAGTAGAGGGAATAATTAAATTTCATTATCTTATTAGGTTACTTTGTTGAGTGTAGATCAGTAGTAGAGGGAATAATTAAATTTCATTATCTTATCAGGTTACTTTGTTGAGTGTAGATCAGTAGTAGAGGGAATAATTAAATTTCATTATCTTATCAGGTTACTTTGTTAAACGTAGATCAGTAGTAGAGGGAATAATTAAATTTCATTATCTTATCAGGTTACTTTGTTGAGTGTAGATCAGTAGTAGAGGGAATAATTAAATTTCATTATCTTATCAGGTCGCTTTGTTGAGTGTAGATCAGTAGTAGAGGGAATAATTAAATTTCATTATCTTATCAGGTCGCTTTGTTGAGTGTATAACAGTAGTAGAGGGAATAATTAAATTTCATTATCTTATCAGGTTACTTTCTTGAGTGTAGATCAGTAGTAGAGGGAATAATTAAATTTCATTATCTTATTAGGTTACTTTGTTGAGTGTAGATCAGTAGTAGAGGGAATAATTAAATTTCATTATCTTATCAGGTTACTTTGTTGAGTGTAGATCAGTAGTAGAGGGAATAATTAAATTTCATTATCTTATCAGGTTACATTGTTGAGTGTAGATCAGTAGTAGAGGGAATAATTAAATTTCATTATCTTGTGAGGTTACTTTATTGAGTGTAGATCAGCAGTAGAGGGAATAATTAAATTTCATTATCTTATCAGGTTACTTTGTTGAGTGTAGATCAGTAGTAGAGGGAATAATTAAATTTCATGGTCTTATCAGGTTACTTTGTTGAGTGTAGATCAGTAGTAGAGGGAATAATTAAATTTCATGGTCTTATCAGGTTACTTTGTTGAGTGTATATAAATAGTAGAGCAAGTAATTAAATACCGATGAGAAGAACGGTCCTGTTTTTATGAGTGTGGTCTGAAATATAAAAGCAATATTGAGAAATAAGTTTGGTTTTGATGTTCGCAGAAAGCTACACGAGAGCCATCTACGTTTGCCGTTCCTAATTTAGCAGTGTAAGACAAGAGGAAAGTTTTTTTGTTTCGAATTTCGCGCAAAGCTACTCGAGGACTATTTACGCTAGCCTTCTCTAATTTAGCAGTGTAAGACTAGAGGGAAGGCAGCTAGTCATCACCACCCACCGCCAACTTTATGGCTACTCTTTTACCAACTAATTGTGGGATTGACCATCACATAATAACGTCCTCACGGCTGAAAAGGTGAGCATTTTTGGTGTGACGGGGATTCGAACTCGCGACCCTCGGATTACGAGTCGAACGCCTTAACGTGCTTGGCCATGCCGGGTCCCCAGAGGGAAGGTAGCTAGCTATCACCACCCACCGTTAACGTACTTTTTTACCTATTAATAATGGGATTAAACGTGTTTTATAACGCCCCCACGGCTGATAGGGCGAGCATGTTGCATGAAGAAAATTCGAACCCACGATCGTCAGATTGCGAGTCAAGTGCTTTAACTACCTGGCAACGCTTGGTGTGAAATAAATATCTCTTTGTTTGTTCCTTATAGAGAAAGCATCGCACACACACACAAATTAAATAAAACACAAACTTGCTAGTTTAATTCATTAGTTGTGTTTAACAAAACAAGAACACATTTTGTCTCATTAAACAAAACAATTATTCTGGGTTTCTCGTCAGCACGAATCCTAGTTATTCACGTGCGAAGAGAAATAAGAGTAAAACTTATATAAATAAAAGTTAAAGTCATAGTGAAGTGGGGACCTCTTCCCCTCCAGAAAACAACAACAAGAAACACATTTTTTCCAAAGCTGTTCCATCATGTAAGTCTAAATTATAACAAAACACCTTTTGCGTTTGTAAAATTACGTTTAAACAAACGTAACCGAATACTCATTTTTCACAAAGTTAGATATTCTGTTCACAAATTTCTTAGCACTTATTCTTACAATGATTCTCTTTACTAGCTTATCACGAGATACAAAAAATAATTTTATATGTAATTCGTCTGTGTACGATCTGGAGTTCATCGTGTAGAATCTGGAGTAGATTTTTTTCTCGTGTGTTTTATTGTACAAGTTTCCTCAACGTACCCAATAGAAAAGTGAAAAACCTGCAAAGTAAAGGGAGTGGAAATTGGGAAAACAAAGACAGTGTACGTTTTAAAAATTTATCATTTATCACGATCGTCAGATGAAACAAAGGTCATGAATAAATGATGTTTTGTGAAACGTACAATTGCCATATTTTTTTCTCTGTTCTGTAATTATGAAGTTTGACCAAGTGGGGCCGGAATGGACGGGTGGTTTAGGCGCTTCACTTGTAATCTGAGAATCGGCGGTTTAAATCCCAGTCAAATCAAACATGTTCGCCCTTTGAGACAGAGAGCGTTATAATGTGACGGTCAGTCCCACTGTTGGTTGGTAAAAGAGTAGCCCAAGAGCTGGCGGAGGGTGGTGATGACTAGCTGCTTTCCCTCTAGTCTTACATTGCTAAATTAGGGACGACTAGCGCAGATAGTCCTCGTGTAGCCCTACGCGAAACTAAAAAACAAACAAATAAATTCACGAAGTGTCACTTATATAAGGGGGTAATCGCTAATATGAATATTTGTTAAAGAAACCGAAAGGCTGGAAAATGTTGTTGTTATTGTTTTGAGTGCTCTCCTCACCACGGGTATCGAAACTCGGTTTTTATTGTTGTAAGTCCCTATACATACCGCTGTGCCACTGAGGAGGAGGAAGCTTGGTGGGAAATAAAATACTCTCAAAACAGGATGGAAAAATGACCCTTCTCATGAAAAATCTAATTGTAAGAAACATAAAATTAGTACTGTGCCCATGAGCCCATCTAATTATTCTAAGTCCCTATTCGTATAAACCCACTTAAGTCAACAATTTTAACACCCTGAAGACCCAAGCACCTGTCTGATACATAGTTGCACGCTTGTGGCAAGCCTACTTACGAAAGAGGCTGGAGCGGCCATCTTGGAAGCCCTTACGAACCAACATGTAAAGGAAGGTTCATCATATCGTAATATGGTGCAAAATATTTTATTTTATTCTAAATGTATGTTACAGCTTAGTGAAATTTTCATTTACGGTTTGATTGTGCTCTGAATGGTGCTGCCTGATAGTTAAATAACAAACATTATGAAATATATGAATGGAAGTAAACTCTTCGTTCCAAGCGTAATAAACGTGTTATAATACATTTCACGGCTAAATCTATACTGGAGAATCATTTAGAGCCTTTGTATGTTTTGTTTAAAAGCAAACACTTCGTACGCAATCAAACATATGAAAGCTACACTTCTGTTTTTAAACCATGCGTTGTCTGTCAATACCTCTCACAACTGTCACAGTCCCAAATTAAACCTAAAATACACTGAATTTAGCATATGCATGCCATACTACGCACCAGTCATAAAGTACATGGTAACACCTATAAATTAAACTTATAACATGTAATATCAAAAAACAACTAGTGAATATTTATTGTCCAAGAAACGCCGTATCTTCTATTTTTATCGCAACAAACTAACATATATGGTGATTATTTAGATGGTTATTATTTAGCAGGGTGCCTTATGGGTACCAGCACATGGGTTTAAACGTATAAAACTAACAGGATCAAATAAACGCAACTTACGCCCTTTATCTGAATGTAGTTTCATTTCTTTTGCTTAAATTTTTTTTTATCGTGCATTTGCATAGGTACACGTGCAATAGCATACGTACTGGGATAACAAAACCAATTAATTCAAAAACAATACTGGAAGTAAGACTCGTCTGTATACGAATCACAATAGAATAAATATCATTGGTTTGTGAACTTTGTAGAAAGGAATAAAAAAAATCTGGACAAATTTTAACGTCAGTAGATCTTTTAAAAAATCGAGTAATATTTCCATTTTATAGTTTAGAACCTAACTAGTGAACTTTATTTTTTTTCTTGTTAGCTATTTCACTTGATTGTTTGTCACGCATAAAACTATGTAAGGGACTATTTGTTCTCTGCCCACCACAGGTAGGCTGCTTACCTCTGAGCCCCCAGGGAATGTTGAAGCCTTAAAATACGTTTTATATGCTTAATTAAACATGTTAAAGTGACAGAGAAAAGTAATTGACCACTAAATCAGTGCCTATTTGCATTCGATACGAATAGAATTACAACTGTTTTTATTAACAAGCAGTTAAAAACCAACTGTTCTCCTTATATAGATGGATAGGACAAGAGTTCTCTTTTCATAACGCAATCTAGAGTTACTTTTAAAATATTATTGAAATGGCATTAGCTAAAGAAAAAAAATGTTTGTATGTCATAAATGACTTAACAAAGAATGAATGCATAGCAAACTGTCTACTTGCTTTACTTGGTTGATTGTTAAAAAATATCTGTGAGTAATTGTTAAAATTAAAGTATTGTTAATATCGCTGAATTACTTAACAATATGGAAAACATTTATTGAAACGCTAGGAGATGGCAGGCGTGGCTTAGGGTTAGCATGCCGGACTGTGGATCTGCTAAAACATCTTTTGCATCACGATACCTTGTGGTTATATCCCACTATTCCGTCAGACAAGAGCAGATCAAGAACTCACGATGGGTGTTGTTGACTGTTTACTTCTAGTCTATCAGGGCACGGCCTGGCCAGGCGGTTAAGGCACTAGACTCGTAATCTGAGGGTCGTGGGTTCGAATCCCCGTCGCTCCAAACATGCTCGCTCTTTCAGCTGCGGGGACGTATAATGTTACGGTCAATTCCACTATTCGTTGGTAAAAGAGTAGACCAAGAGTTAGCGGTGGGTGATGATGACTAGCTGCCTTCTCTCTAGTCTTACGCTGTCAAATTAGGGAAAGTTAGGGCGGATAGCCATCGTGTAGCTTTGCGCGAAATTCAAAAGAAACCAAACTAATCTATCAGTTCAAAACTAGACAAGTAGTTCTTCAACAGCTTTGAACAAATGTCCAAAAGCATAAAATCACACAAAGAAGTGGTGTATTTTAAGCCTTTCAAACAGTTAAAGAATTGTAGAAAGATTATTTGTTTATTTGGGATTACGCACAGAGCTACACCATGGGTCATCTGCGCTCTGCCGACCACGGCTATTGAAATTCAGTTTTTCACAGTGTGGGTCTGCAGATATACTGCTGTGTCAATGATGGGGCATTGCAGAAAGTAAAACCTTTGAGAAGAAAACGTCCATAATATGCTGTCTTAACACTGGTTGAAAAATAAATAAAATATAACCCTCAACTTTTCAGGTCTATTAAATCAAATTAAATATGTTATTCCTTTATCTAATGATAAGAATAATTTCATTATGCAGGTTTGAAATGTTAATTAAATAGTATCCTTCCTGTGGTAACAAAAACAATATGTCTCAGAAAATTTATATACAAAGTTTTTAAACAAACAATTAGTTCGTGTTCAGACCAAACTAGAAAAACGCTTGTAACTGTATAAACACAAATTAGAAAATAGGTGGCAATTTCACTTTAATTCATTACATACAAAATGAATAAATAAACCATCAGTCATAAATAAAAGTTTTCTTAAACCAAAATTTATCTATTGGCTTCATATATCAAAGTTGTCTTCTATTTACCACTGCAATATTATATTAATTAGCAACATTCGTTATGTATAGCAATATTATATGAATTAGCAGCATTTGTTGTCTATAGCAATATTATATGGAATAGCAGCATTCGTTATCTACAGTAGTATTATATGGAATAGCAGCATTCGTTATCTATAGTAATATTATATTGATTAGGAACATCCATAATTTATAACAATATTATAAGGATTAGCAGCATTCATAATTTATCACAATATTATATGGATTAGCAGCATTCATTATCGCACTAATATTGTATAGATTAGCAGCATTTTATCTATAGTAGAGACGGCTGGTCTCTTAAGTAAGTCGAAACGTTTGTTTGTTTTATTTTTAATGCAACGCAATTCTGCTATTTACACCGAAAGGAATCGAATCCCGAATTTTAGCAAACCGGGTGATGGTCGGAACGTTGTTACTTGTTTTGTGTTTCTAAACAAAACTTTTTAGTTCTCATATCAGTTGTATCAAGTGGCTTCGTCAACTTCGTGAAATATTCGTCTTATCGAAAGAACAAGTCAACACAAGTGCACTTATTTATATGTCAAGACAACTAAAGATGCGCTATGGCACAATTATTTCGACATACAAATCACTCACAGTTATAAATAAACATCGAAACAGAGGGGTTCAAATTCACACTTTCTAGTCATAGATTGTCATTTACATGACTTTTACTCATTTCTGACAAGTTATTGAGATCACGTATATAACTGTTCACTTCAGACCAAAATCTAATACTGCAAACAAACTTAAAGTTACCTGAATACAGAACAGTAATTCTACAAACTACATTGACGGTAATGGGAAATACATTTTTGAAACACCTACTCAGTAATCCGCCTCAAACGAAGCCTGGTCTTGTTTTATCGTTTTACTCTTGTCAAAAGTTATTGAAAAATAGGTGGAATTCTGCGAAATCAGTAAACACAGAAAAAATGATGAATAAAAAGACAGATAGTGTTCAATTCCTATTTTTCATGTTTTAAACAGTTTGTTTGCTGAACATTTCGTGCTATACTATTACAAGATCAATTCTCCATATACTCCAGAACCTATGTCAATATTAGTTCTCTGTGGTAAATATACAAGAAAATTTAAATCGTTATATGTGTAGAATAAAGAACAGTTTGAAGTTTAGCATTAGTGAATTTTTCTAGACATGTACAGTCTCATTACGTATATTTGAAACAGATATACGTTGTCATTATTAACAGTTCTGTGTAGGCAAATCTTGACTGTATCTGTGTGTCTGTGAATATATATATTTGAGTGTATCAATGTTGTTTTTGAAAAAAAGCGCGGCAGACGAACCACAGTTAGTAATTATTCCTTATTAATGAGACTTTCAGCAATCGATTTTTACTTAACAGAGCGATTGTGATTTGGCAGATAGTCCTAATATGAATGTATTAAACTTCCAAATCAAATGGTGAGGTATAAACACAACCAAAACTTCAAAAATACTGCACTGACAGTATCCAGATAATGAATAGAAAAAAGCCTAGGTAAAATGAAAACTATTTGTTTTCCTGACACAAATTTCTCGAGTTTTACTTGGACATTAACTCTTATCAACTTAAGCCTAAATTCATGTCGGCATCTACTGTAAGTAAACACATAAATGTTATTGTAGAAAAAACATATTTTACTACAATTTATTTTAATTTCCTTTATAACATAAAACTTGATTATGTCCAGAAATTATTCGTAAAACCACAAGTAGTTTATTAGCCCTTTATAAAAACTTGTTGTTTTATATAGTCGTTTTCGTTTTCAAGGCACAAAAAGTTTGTTAGGCCTTACTAATAACTTGTTGTTTTATACATTCGTTTTCAAGGCATAAGAAGTTGGTTAGGCCTTACTAATAACTTGTTTTATAAATTCGTTTTCAAGGCATAAGAAGTTTATGAGGCCTTACTAACAACTTGTTGCTTTATACAGTCATTATCGTTTTCAAGGCACATGAAGTTTGTTAGGCCTTACTAACAACTTGTTATTTTATGTAGTCATTTTCGTTTTCACAATGACGTTGAGTTTATTAGATTCCTTACGTTTTTATGAAGTGGAAAGCTCTAGGTATGTGAAATCTTAAACTACGTAGTACCCACTTAAAATTAATAATATAGTTTGGATACATTGCCGTTATTCATATGAAAATAATGTTAATTGTATCTCCAGTGAAAATAATTTTCAGTTCTAAACCTAATATTTTATGTTATGTTGAAAACCTTGTCGATTGAGTTAGCCAATCATAGTTTGATATTTCAAGGGGTGATTGTGCTAACCCTGGTCTTTGGGGGTGATGAAAAAATACCGTTCGTTGTGGTGCAGTATCAGTTTTAACAACGATATTTAAATTGCACATAATTGTTTACATTTTATTAAGGCATAAAATTACACGAAACTAAAATCCAAAGTTCAAACGATTCTTTGTTTGTTTTAAAATTTCCGCATAAAGTTTCACATGACAGATGGTTTACTTTGTTTTGAATGTCGTGCAAAACTACATAAGGGCTATCTGCGATAACCGTCCTTAAATTTACAGTGTAAAGATGAGAGTGAAGGCCACTAGTCATCACCACCCATTGCCAACTCTTGGAGTACTGTTTTATCAATGAAAAGTGCGACTGACCGTCAAATTAGTGACCCTTTGGCTAAAAGGACGAGCATCTCTGATGTGACGGGGAATCGAAACTGCGACCCTCAGGTTGCTATTTGAGCGTCATAACCACCTGATCATGCCGGACATGACAGACCAGAAAGAAAACAGCGAGTTAACAGCAGCTACCGCCGTTCGTTTTGGTTCTTGCTAAGCTACAGAATGAGTTGTTTGTTTTCGCTTGCTATGGGTATCAAAACCATATTTTTAGAGTCGCATCCTGTAGACTTACCGAAGAGCCCATTTCTTGAGCTGATAGAATAGCGACATATGACAGTCACTCTTAAATTGCTTCCACGACCCCAAAATGTGAAGTATATTTATTTGGAAACAGCACTTGAATAGTTAACCTCTGGATTCACAGACCGAAACATTAACCATCAAGATATACTCAGTTTAACTTCGGGTGAAGGAGAATATCCTGGTGGTTATAAGTCGTATGCACGCTTGAAAGCTTTCATTTCGCTCACTAATAATCGATGTTATCTTGAGGCATTATGGTTTAGTTGGTTCAAGGACCTTTCTTGATACAGTACACGTGGTTTGAATAAAAACCACGTGTGTTTATTACGAACATTATAATCAAAAGACAACATATAAAGTCCAAAAGAATAATTTAAGAAATCCTTAAAAACGTAATGATAATTATTCCATCCATAAAATTCAGAGGTATAAAGTAATATAAATGTTTTCATAAGAAACTGTGGACTCGTTGATTTAAATACTATATAAAAAAAACAACTCGCAAAGCTACACGAGGGGTATCTGCACTAGCCGTCCCTAATTTTACATTGCAAGACTAGTCATTACCAACCACCACCAACTCTTGGGCTACTCTCTTACCAAAGAATAGAGGTATTGACTGAAAGGGCAAGCATATGTGGTGCGACGGGGATTGGAACCCGCGACCCTCGGATTACGAGTCGAACGCCTTAACTCACCTGGCCCTGCCGGGCCGTCCCCCCCACCCTGAAACAATGGCAAGTCTTCGGATTTACAACACTAAAATCAGGGGATTGATTCCTCTCAGTGGACATAGCAGATAGCCCAATGTGGTTTTGCTATAAACACACACACACCCTTTTCAAAACAAGTACAGAACATATGTTTGTTTGTTTGTTTGTCCTTGTTATTCTTTGTGCAAATGTTCTGCATGTACTTAGCGTCACCATATAAACTAGGTGTAGTGCTGTAAGCTGTATTTTATGGTTTCAACGTCATAATTTAGTGGTTTACCAGATAGAAAGCTACAAACAACGATGATTTAATAATCGAGGTTCTTCGTTTGATGTCTGCAGAAGAGGATACATGATTAATAAATACGAATAATGAAGTATTTGGAGCTTGAAACGAGTTCAGTACAAAAAGTTATTTAGTCAGCTTATTACTTTAGAATCAGAAAGGTTGTTCACAGTTCGCTGTTAAAAGTGGGATTTATTACGTATACTAGCAAAGAAATTCTTAAAGTTCTTTTTTTATTTAGGCGTGTTTAGTTGTGTTGAAACATTATTTGTGTAATTAGACCTACAACTAGAAGTGATGGTAACCTTTAGAAAGCATTAAAAAGAAAGAAATAATTTGCTTTGAATTCCGAGCAAAGCTTTAAGAGGCCTATCTGCGCTATCCGTCACCAGTTTAGCAGTATAACACTAGAGGGAAGGCAGCTAATCATCACCGTCCACCGCCAACTCTTCGACTACTCTTTCACCAACGAATAGTGGGATTGATCGTTACATTATAACGTCCCCACAGCTGAAAGAACGAGCATGTTTTGTGCAACGGGGATTCAAACCCACAAATTACGAGTCGAGCGCCTTAATCATCTGGCCATGCCGGGCCTCTACCTTGCTACTGTTACATGGTTAATCATCTGGCCATGCCGGGCCTCTACTTTGCTATTGTTACATGGTTAATCATCTGGCCATGCCGGGCCTCTACCTTGCTATTGTTACATGGTTAATCATCTGGCCATGCCGGGCCTCTACCTTGCTATTGTTACATGGTTAATCATCTGGCCATGCCGGGCCTCTACCTTGCTACTGTTACATGGTTAATCATCTGGCCATGCCGAGCCTCTACCTTGCTATTGTTACATGGTTAATCATCTGGCCATGCCGGGCCTCTACCTTGCTATTGTTACATGGTTAATCATCTGGCCATGCCGGGCCTCTACCTTGCTACTGTTACATGGTTAATCATCTGGCCATGCCGGGCCTCTACCTTGCTATTGTTACATGGTTAATCATCTGGCCATGCCGGGCCTCTACCTTGCTACTATTACATGGTTAATCATCTGGCCATGCCGGGCCTCTACCTTGCTATTGTTACATGGTTAATCATCTGGCCATGCCGGGCCTCTACCTTGCTATTGTTACATGGTTAATCATCTAGCCATGCCGGGCCTCTACCTTGCTATTGTTACATGGTTAATCATCTGGCCATGCCGGGCCTCTACCTTGCTACTGTTACATGGTTAATCATCTGGCCATGCCGGGCCTCTACCTTGCTATTGTTACATGGTTAATCATCTGGCCATGCCGGGCCTCTACCTTGCTACTGTTACATGGATTATATTTCGCACAAACTTACCATATGCTTCAAAAACTAAAAACTATTTAAAAAACGTATAACGAACAATTTTACAGCAGTATGAAACGTAAACTCACTGTAACACTTCATCTTAGATGGCGGTTTGCATACTGCAACACTTGCTCCATAGAAGCTGATACTTACTTGGACTTGTTTCTGTATTGGCCCTCTGAGTGAGAATTTGCTCACCTTAATGGACATTAAGGGTAAGAGCTTCTATTTTTCTTGTATATGTTTAGTTAGAATGATTGTTGGGACAGATAATATTGTACATTCAGCACTTTAACTTCAGTCTGATGTAAAAGTAGGACATCCATATGATGCTTTCTTTTGGGATCATACTCCCTATTAGTTCATGTTTCTTTCTTCGTCTCCCATAGGAGTGTTTTGATGTCGCTTTCACTCTTAGCAATCAATTTAAGTCGAAGAACAAAACAGAACAGAACTATGAAGCTAGCTTGATGGATTTTTATTTCGCTATCAGTGTTCGAAATTATTAATTAAATAATATCTGTTTACTTTATATCTAGAACTATAGTAAAATAAGTAAATAGTTAAATATTAAGCGAAATCAAATAAACAAGAATATACAGATAAATTTATTATGATATGGAAACCCAAATAAAAATAACGTGTAGAAATTTCTAGGGGCGCGACATGGCCAAGCGTGTTAAGGCGTTCGACTCATAATCCGAGGGTCGCGGGTTCGAATCTCCGTCACACCAAGCATGCTCACCCTTTCAGCCGTGGGGGCGTTATAATGTGACGGTCAATCCCACTATTCGTTGGTAAATGAGTAGTCCAAGAGTTGGCGGTGGGTGGTGATGACTAGCAGCTTTTCCTCTAGACTTACACTGCTAAATTATGGACGGGTAGCACAGATAGCCCTCGAGTAGCTTTGCGCGAAATTCAAAAAGAGAAATTTCTGAAAGTGAGACAATACCTGATGGCTGAAGATTAAATAACGAAATTCCATGAACAAAAAATGGCGCATCGCTGATTTTATTACAATACCTATATCAGCCTCGATTTCGTATTTTATTTGTGTTTATTAATACCTTATCGAAGTTGTGTTTACGCATGCCCTGTATCTTCATATCATCCATTTGAGGTAAGTTTTTGATCTAAAAAAGAATCAACAAGTCAACCATCTCGTGATACTAACGTACACTTTAAACAATGTGGTAATTAACAAGTCAACCATCTCGTGATACCAACTTACACTTTAAACAATGTAGTAATTAACAAGTCAACCATCTCGTGATACTAACTTACACTTTAAACAATGTGGTGATTAACAAGTTAGTCATCTCGTGATACTAACTTACACATTAAACAATGTGGTAATTAACAAGTCAACCATCTCGTGATACTAACTTACACTTTAAACAATGTGGTAATTAACAAGTCAACCATCTCGTGATACTAACTTACACTTTAAACAATGTGGTAATTAACAAGTCAACCATCTCGTGATACTAACTTACACTTTAAACAATGTGGTAATTAACAAGTCAACCATCTCGTGATACTAACTTACACTTTAAACAATGTGGTAAATGTATTTTAGTGACTTAACCTCTCGTTTCTTTCAGAATTATAAATTAAAGTCAAGTTATTTACGTGTTAATAAATTTATTTTCTGTTCACGTTAATTAAACACACATTGATACAAGTATAATCCTGATATATATTTCTTTCTTTCTTTTGTTTAGTTTTTGGAAAATATTAAACATTTTTGAAAATGTTTCTTCTATGGTCTTAGATTCAAATATATTTTTGCATAGAACGGAACACTTTTACTTTACTCAGTTTCTTCAAGTGTTTACAACTTATCTATTTTGTTTCTGTATCAGTTTGGATTCTAGTTACTGAATAGCCTGAATGCCCAGCTGTATAGCGTTATCGTCTGTTACTGACAAGAACGTAGCCCTAATAAGGGCTTTTGCATAGCATCAGCACGTGACGCTTTCGTCTGTAACGGTAAGTGACCTCAAGATAAACTGATGAAACTCTTCAATAATTTGTCTTAAGGCCTTACAGTTTAAGGCTTAAACGAACACTATTTATCTCATATTTGTGTCCCTTCTTTCAGTCAGATCTCAATATCGAAAAAAATGTTTTCCTTGAAACAAAATTAAGACTTTGGAAAATTTCTAAGTATATTTCACTTATTTCTAAGTTCAAAACGTACGAAATTTTTTAATACGTTTTAACACAAACCACATGATTTTTAGATGTGCATTATGATTCATATAATAGTATTAAACACCCTTTTCTGTTACGTTTTTACCTCCTAGTGGCACAGCGGCATGTATGCGGACTCACACCGCTACAAACCGGCATTCGATACCCGTGGTGGGCAGAGCGCAGATAGCGCATTATGTAGCTTTGTGTTTAATTTAAAACAAACAAAACTTAAGGTTTTAAAAACTAACTGGATAATAATACTTCATAAAACATTTTACCTTGTCGTTATAGAACCAAAACAATGCGTCATAAGATCTACTTTTCATAACTTAGTGCTATCATATGAAAGTCCAATACTACTTACTGAATGTGTTCTAATATTTTATTTCTTAATAATTATATATCCAGCGTTTTTTTATGTTGCGTAACAATAACATTATACAGTTCATCAAAGCTTATATGAATGCCATTCCTAGAAGATATGTACCAGGTAATAAAGTATATGTGGTGACTGTACAAGACTATAAGGTATTAAACTTAGCGAAACGTCACAGACATCTCTATGAGCACTTTCATTGCGTGTATCTTGCAACTATACCAGATATCCAAACTAGCTCACGGTATTTGTGTGTGTGTTTTTTGTTATAGCAAAGCCACATCGGGCTATCTGCTGTGTGCACCGAGGGGAATCGAACTCTTAATTTTAGTATTGTAAATCATTAGACTGTAATGGATTTATTGTTGTACATTTATTTTAGTCCTTACGCTTGTTTCTGTATAGTTTCCTTTTTTCCATGTGACGTGTATCTTGAGTGTGCATTGCGCAAGTTTCGCCTGTTCTCGAAATTTGCAGAGAATTCTTGAAAGTGAAAATCAACAATACTTGTTTGACAAATGCGCGCGAGAATATTGGTGAAATTTCTACAAACTTGCGTAATTCCTATATAAAGACGGCTAGCCGATATACGGGAGAGAGAATATTATTGGACAGCTACAGTTAGTAGGATGGGGAAGCTATAATTGTGATTAACGTCTATTAATCGGAAAACTACAGAATTGACCAGGAACTTTATATTTTCCAGAAACACCTAAAAACAACAAATTAAACGATTTTTTCAAAGAATGTCCTCACAAAAACATGAACATAATTTTACAAAACAAAAAAACTAAAAAAACAATCTTATAAAAAGAGACATTAATTTCATTAAAAACCTAAAACAAGACAAAAACGTTAAAATTATAAAAGCAGGTAAAGAAAACGCTATAGTCATAATGAACACGAATGAATACATCCGAAAAATGAAGAACATCCTATCAGTCATAAAAAAATTAAACCAACACTCACAAATCTAACAAAGACACACGAAACGCAACTAAACAAAATACTACTAAAAATGAAAAAAGCCAACACAATTTCACAAACACTTTATTCC
This sequence comes from Tachypleus tridentatus, assembly GCF_004210375.1. Lineage (NCBI taxonomy): Eukaryota > Metazoa > Arthropoda > Merostomata > Xiphosura > Limulidae > Tachypleus > Tachypleus tridentatus. Next base: position 56,990,159 of record NC_134836.1, read on the forward strand.
TACCTACGTAAAACCGACTCACGCACACCGCAAATATACGACATCCCCAAACCTCATAAACCAGATTGTCCATTACGACCAATAATGTCCATATATGAATCGTTTAATTACAATCTTGGTAAATACATAGCATGGGCATTCTCCAAATATGTAACATCAGCCAGCTCATTCATCAAAGACTCTTTTAATTTCAAGTCTAATCTAAATCAACTTAATCATAAGGCCTTAATGGCCAGTTTCGATGTTATATCCCTCTTTGCAGAAGTTCCAACCACTGAAGCCTGCAAGATGTCCTTAGAACTCTATATCCGAGACTCTAACCCAACTATATGCATTTCCAGCAACCAATTAGCAACCCTCACAGAATTCACCACGATGAATATAAACTTCATGTTCAACAACCACAACTATATACAAACAAATGGCCTAAGCATGGGCAACCCAGTATCACCAGTTCTAGCCAATATTTTTATGACACAAGCTGAAAGACAAACAATTAACACAGCATTACATCCACCACTATACTGGTACAGATATGTAGACGACACGATTGCGGGATTCACATCTTCAGAACACATACTTAATTTTTTCAATCACATTAACTCTATACATCCCAACATTAACTTCACATGTGAACAAGAAGAAAACAATCAAATATCATTTCTTAACCTCAAAAGTACAAGAACCGATACACAATTTAAAAGAGGAATCCACCGAAAAATCACCCATACTGGACTATATATTCCTTGGGATTCAGCACATGAAACAAAACAAAAACTCAACATACTAAGAAACCAAATAAACACAGCCATAAAACTATGCTCAACAGATAAAATTAACGATGAATTAAACAAAATAAAACAATACTTCAACAACATCAATAAGTTTCCTCCACAAACCGTAGAAAACATTATACACACACACCTAGACAGAAAGCAAAATCAATCAACAAAAGTAAATATATCTCACGAAATCATATGCTGCTGTATACCATATATTCCTGACATCAGCAGACAAATAACCAGCATTTGGCAAAAACTAGTAACAAAATATGACATTAATACCAAATGTATTCAAATGCCAGGCACAAAACTAAGGTCTGTATTATGTAAAAACTACACTGACAAACACCACACCAACATTTATATAATACAATGTGACAACTGCAACGACTCCTATATTGGAGAAACAAGTAGAAAATGGAAACCAGATTCAAAGAACACAAAAAGTTACCTTCACACGTTTTCGAACACTGCAAATCAAATAAACATAACATAACCAAAGAAAACACTCAAATACTAAAAAAAGAAATAAACATAAACAAACGCAAAATTAAAGAAGCCTTACTTATACGACAACTTAAACCCAAAATAAACCAATACAAAGGAACACCTCTATATCTATATTAAAAAATAATATATAAATAATAATAATAAAATAAATATAAAATTATATATTCAAACATCTAAGCCCGCCCTCTACATTCCGACACTCAGTTACACAACCTCTTTCAAACATGTGGTCAGCTTCCGGTCAGTTAACTCTTTCTTTGTAAACCTGACGATGACCGAAGAAGGTCGAAACGTTGCTCACTCCTCAACCCAAACGAGCCATTTTTACATTTTATCAATAAATAATCAGATCATCTGGTCCAACTGATGTACTGCCAGATCAATGAAAGGCCAGTTTAAAAAAAAACAACGCAAAATTAAAGAAGCCTCACTTATACAACAACTCAAACCCAATATAATCCTACACAAAGGAACACCTTTATGTCTATAGTAATAAACATATCCAACATCTAATCACGCCCTTTACACTCCTACACTCAATTACACAACCCACTTCAAACATGTGGTCAGCTATCGGTCAGTTACCCCTTTCTTTCTTTGTGAACCTGGCGATGACCGAAGAAGGTCGAAACGTTGTTCGCTCCTCTACATAGTGTTTTCTCTATCCATACCAGCCGTTTTTACAAATATAATTTTCTTTACAAGTGGGTTTTCTCGTCATCACGGTTTTAAATATTTTCACTAGAAGGGGTCAACTGGTGTGAGGCCAATTAAGAAAAAGATAGTGTTAGCTTAGGCGAGGCGTAACAACATCAACTTAGAATTAACTTGGATCGTCGATAAAATATTCAGTTTTAAACTATTGTCTGTAAGTTTGTAAAACTGTTATGTATAAACGATTTGTGATAATTATCAGTAACAACCTTTATTCTAAACTGTATTGCTTTTATGTTTGTATATTAAAATATATTTTTGTTAAAAAAGGAAATTGTGTGTATCAATCTTGTTGGCAAATACTGTAAATTTAATACACATTAACATTTTATTAATTTCCAAGTTGAAATTTCCGGTGATTTGAGATAGTAGTGCATGACGTATATAACGTAATAAATCGGATACTCGACCGAAAATAAATTATAACACGTAACACGACTTATCGATGTCCCAGCTGGGGACACTAGCTCACAGGTTAAAAATGATAGTCACCATATTAAGTTTGCAAATATTAAAAATCGAATAAATTTCTTCCCCCTACTCCCCAATAAAAACACAAATTGTAGTTTCTACTTTTAAATTATATATCTGCGGTCAGTTTGTTTGTTTTTGGAATTTCGCACAAAGCTACTCGAGGGCTATCTGTGCTAGCCGTCCCTAAGTTAGCAGTGTAAGACTAGAGGGAAGGCAGCTAGTCATCACCATCCACCCCCAACTCTTGGGCTACTCTTTTACCAACGAATAGTGGGATTGACCGTTGCATTATAACGCCCCCACCGCTGAAAGGGCGAGCATGTTTGGCGCGACGGGGATGCGAACCCGCGACCCTCAGATTAGGAGTCGCACGCCTTAACACGCTTGGCCATGCCAGGCTATCTGCGGTCAGAATTAGCGTCTCTGTGACTAGAGAGACGTAGCTATATTTTAGGCTTCGCTCCTTATGTACATGGCCTGGCATGTCCAGGTGGTTAAGGCACTCGACTCGTAATCTGAGGGGGGCGGGTTCGAATCCCCGTCACACCAAACATGCTCCTCCTTTCAACCGTGGGGGCGTTATAATGTATCGGTCAATCCCACTATTCGTTGGTAAAAGAGTAGCCCAAGAGTTGGCGGTGGATGGTGATGACTAGCTGCCTTCCCTTTAGTCTTACACTGCTAACTTAGGGACGGCTAGCGCAGATAGCCCTCAAGTAGCTTTGCGCGAAATTAAAAAACAAAACAAAAAATCTTTCTTAAATAAAAGAATGTTGCTTTTATCTTTCGATAATAGAATGTTTGCATATCATTGAACTTACCCTTAATTTAAATTAAAATGGTTATTAAGACCGGGACGACACTTGTGTAAGTTCGACACCGATATATCAAAGAAATAAAGCGAACGTTTAGTCGTACACAATACACGTGTAAAATTATACTGCCCCTAGTGTCAAAACACAATACTAAACTATTTTATCTGTAATTGTACTGTATATAGAGTAATAAAATACTGAGAGACTAGTAACAACTTTGTATACTCTGTATGTTTCAATATCTTAATGTGATGTAACCCGATGAGACAGCATTACGTTAGTGACTCACAACGCTGCAATCCGAGATTCGATTCCCCGCGATGGACACAACAAAGTTAATACACCACCATCAGAAGTGCTGCATGTCTAACCATAAACGATTAACATGCACATATTTTTCATATTATATACCGTAGCAGCTGGTGTGTCTGTTCAACACACAGCGAAGCCACGTGAACACACGAAAAATATCATGGTCACATTCCAACCCATACCTCCTTACCGCTCACCCATGGGGATCCTCAGGGCAGAAACTATCAGTCCAACGATTCGCCACTTGTAAGGACAAATACACATATTCTTGTCAAATAATGATTTTAATAATTCTGTTTCTTAAGCTCTTGTTTTAAACTGTCTACAGTAGAAAATGGCATCACTTAGCCTGAGAAGTGACAATCGTCAAGACATTGGAATAAAAATATCTTTTTTTTCTTCTTGTTGTCAGATATGAAATATTTCGTTAGTAACATTTACATTATTATTTACTATTTGTTGTTAGACGTGAATGATTTTGTTACTAATATTTACATTATTATTTACTATTTGTTGTTAGACGTGAATGATTTTGTTACTAATATTTACATTATTATTTACTATTTGTTGTTAGACGTGAATGATTTTGTTACTAATATTTACATTATTTATTAATTATTTGTTGTTAGACGTGAACGATTTTGTTAGTAATATTTACATTATTATTTACTATTTGTTGTTAGGCGTGGTTGATTTTGTTACTAATATTTACATTATTTATTAATTATTTGTTGTTAGACGTGGTTGATTTTGTTAGTAATATTTACATTATTATTTACTATTTGTTGTTAGGCGTGGTTGATTTTGTTAGTAATATTTACATTATTATTTACTATTTGTTTTTAGACGTGAATGATTTTGTTACTAATATTTACATTATTATTTACTATTTGTTTTTAGACGTGAATGATTTTGTTAGTAATATTTACATTATTGTTTACTATTTGTTGTTAGACGTGGTTGATTTTGTTAGTAATATTTACATTATTGTTTACTACTTGTTTTTAGACGTGAATGATTTTGTTACTAATATTTACATTATTATTTACTATTTGTTTTTAGACGTGAATGATTTTGTTACTAATATTTACATTATTATTTACTATTTGTTTTTAGACGTGAATGATTTTGTTACTAATATTTACATTGGTATTGATCACTGGTCAGTGATGGACAAGAACAAAGACGAATAGAAATATTTTTACTGGATGTTTTTGTACCATGAATTCTAAGTTCCTCTCGGTATTATCCAGAGCCAAAAGGAAGATACACGCCTCATTTACAATAAATGTATTAGCATTTGAACTAACAACACACATACGAATAGAAGTTCGTTCAACTATCCACGTCTTGCTAACACGTGTATGTGCATGCGTATAGGAGGGTGCATAATATATCTCGGAGGGTCTAAGCTAAAGTACGTTTCTCAGAAAACTTTACAACCGAAATAAAAGACTCCAGTGAAACATATATACTCTGGAACTAAATGACACAGAGGCAAGGAAATTGACCAGAATACCTGTTTTTTTTTCCTTCCTTTTTTTAAATTCAATTTCAAAATGCCAATCCGTGCACAAAAATTTCATCAGTCTTTCATACATTCCCCTTTTATATGCCACCATTCAATTATGACTAATATTGCCAATCTCAATATAGTTTTAAACTGAAAATTTGAATGGTATAAGTTTTGAAAAAGGTAAATAGAAAAATGGCATGAAACGTTTTAGCACTGAGACCGACAACAGGGGTCGCGATAAGTTCATAAACACGATATTATTCAAGTTATTTTGACAAACTTCAGCACGTTCCAAGCAGTCTTAATAACATTAATGAAGTCGTTTCGAAACACGCGACGAAAGAAATATAAATATATATAAGGAATATTTATGTATTGTGTCTATAGCAAATTTACTTAGCCTAATTGCTGCTGTCCATCATTTCATGCAATTGAACAATTGTTGTTGGTTATTATTAAGCACAGAACTGAACAAAGAGCTACCTGTGCTCTGCACACCATGGGTATCGAAACTCGGTTATCAGCAGTTTCAGTCCCCAGACATACTGCTGTGCCACTGGGGGGAAGCTGGGTGGGAAACAAAATACTCTCTAAACAGGATGGAAGAATGACCCATCTCATGAAAAACCCATTTGTAAGAAACATAAAATTAGTATTGTGTCCATAAGCCCACCACGGGGATTCGAACCCGTGACCGTCAAGTTACGAGTCCAACACCTTAACACGCCTGACCCCTACCGGGCAAAAACGTTTGAAATCTTTTCTCTTTTTCTGACTTACAATCGGATATTAATTAATGGATGACCTGATAGCATATTTCTATGAATTGTGGGAAGTTATTTCCATTTATGAAAGATCCGGCATGTTCAGGTGGTTAAGGCACTCAACTCGTAACTTGAGGGTCGCGGGTTTGAATCCCATCACATCAAACATGCTCGCCTTTTCAGCTGTGGGGGCGTTATAATGTGACGGTCAATCCCATTTTTCGTTGATAGAAGAGTAGCCCAAGAGTTGGCGGTGGGTGATGATAACTGCCTTCCCTCTACTCTTACATTACTAAATTAGTGACGACTAGCGCAGATAGCCCTCGTGTAGATTTGTGCAAAATTCAAAACCAACCAACCAAGCCAACCTTTCATAAATGCAACACGAAAGAATAGTATTGGGCCAATTTGAATAAATTATACTTTTGGTCACACACAAATATCCTGTATAAGTCCATGTTAAGAGTAAATAACGTAATATAAATACAAAAATAAAGTTCATATGAAAACAAGACAATTATTATGAAAAAATCAATAACCAAATGCAAGATATGATTAATTTTTGAAAAGTCCAAATATCATCAGAGTGAGTGCCTTCAAATTCTTGTATTTTTACAAGAATTTTTCTGGGCATGCGTGCTACGTTGGTGGGAATGAACTGCGCGGGAAACGCACGAACATTTCTGCACGTTAAACACGTCGTGTTTGAACAAACAAACTATGTAGTTTGCATTCATTTATGATTGGCCCGGCATGGCCAGCTGGTTAAAGCACTCGACTCGTAATTCAAGGGTCGCGGGTTTGAATCCCCATAACATCAAACATGCTCGCCCTTTCAGCCGTGGGGGCGTTATAATGTGACGGTCAATCCCACTATACATTGGTAAAAGAGTAGCCCAAGAGTTGGCGGTGGGTGGTGATGACTAGCTACCTTCCCTCTAGTCTTACACTGCTAAATTAGTGACGGTTAGCGCAAATATCCCTCGTGTGGTTTTGTGCAAAATTCAAAACAAACCAAGCCACTTATTATAAAATATCGGTGTAGTAGAAGACAGTAATAAATATCTCATAAGCCCCGAATACATCTGAACAGAAAGTCACTTACGTGATATTCTTTATTACGATGTCAAGTAACTTGCATTACTTTGAATTCTTACCAATCTCAAAAGGGTTAAGTAAATAATAAGTTAGGATATAACTTTTCGAACTCACCAATATAAAATATATGCAATCCAAGTCACCGCTGATGACTGTCCTCCGAAATTCTTAGCTTTTGTCTATTGATTGAGAGAAAATTCCAAAATATCAACTGAACATTTGTCGACATCATTTGTAAATGAATGTTCCAAGTTTCAAGTGATTAGTTTGAAACAACAACAAGTCAGATTTTATCTTCTCTGTAGACCTACAGACATACGAGACAGCTCTAACTCAGTTGTCCGTCCAGTTGCAAGTACTGTCGCCACTACATGTGCAATTATATCGCGTTTCCGGAAGTGAATGGAATGATATGGGAGTTCCGTAGTATATCTCGGGTAACATCAATTTTGCTAACTAGTTATGTATTTATAACAATAAAAATAACTTCACACTGCTTCCCTTTTTGGTGATTTTAGCCGGTTTCAACGTATTCAGTGTAATCACACACGTAAATCGAAAACCGATTCACTTTCCGCTTCAGAAATGGGGTTTCAAAGAAACAAAATAAAACATGTAAATACACACACATTTATATATCTATCTATACATACATATGTATGTAGGCGTTTTAATTTTGACAGTTTTCTGTAATGTTAAACCATTTAGTCTGTTGTTGCTCGCACAACAATTGCATTTATATGAAGTGTTTTTGTTTTTTAAGTTAGTGTTTATAAATATATATACTTGTATTTCAAAGCGTTGTTTTTGTATAGAAATACGGATTTTTTTAAAATACTCTCATTTACCTTCGATTAATAATTTGTTTACTTCATCTCAGAAAATAAACGTTATATTTAGTGTACAATCCTTACAACACAAGATCAAAAATAGTACCTAGTTTCCACTGTCATAAAGTGACCTTGTTGGGCGTCGTGCCAAAATTTGAAATATTATTTCCCAGAATGCGCTGACTGGTAGAAATAAACTATTTAACTCTACGATTCAAAATCGTTTCTCAGATTTGAAGTACATGAAATGTAAATAATGATACAGCTGTATATAACAGTAATGGTTTTAGAGGTTTCAGCGTTTCCATATTCACCTGAATCAATATCATACACCTCACTTTCTTCTAATCTAATTCGATTTTGACCTCTCAGGGCACGTGTCCATCTCATAACTGTTCTCTCTAGACTTTCGCTTCCGATTAATATGATTTTCTTCATTCGAGCAAAATTCAAAAGTAAGTAACATCTATAAACACCACCAACGTCATCTTTCATTCTTATGTTTATGTTCCTATCAAGGCATGTTACAGATTTCACTTATCAGTATATATTTCGATCAGAATAAGAAGTTGTTTTTTCATAAGTTGTCTTATTGGATGACGGGTTTTTTCATAAGTTGTCTTATTGGATGACGGTTATGTAGTCTTTCGCCTCCAATCCGTTTTTTTGATTTTGGCGTTTGATTTTTTTTTGCCAAAATTTGGATCGATTTTTCGCGACCAGGGATCTTAAAAAAACAAGAAGTTTCAATATTTGATTAACGTATTAACGTTATACAACGTATAACACAAATAATGTTATCAATTTTACAAAACGAGTTTTTGATTAACCGGAAAAAAATTCTCGCTGTGGAAATTATTACTTTAAGCATTACCATTACAAAACCAAACGTAATATGTTACAAAGGGATGGAGGTGTAACAAAAACACGTTCTCAAATACGTATTTACATGCATATAAAACATAATCCATAATTGTAGCTCAAGCACCATAAAAGTAACTCGTAAATTTACATCTCAATTCTTCATGATGTCTTTCGCAAAATTTTACAGCACATTTTCAAGACCACTTGTATGTTGTGGTAGTATATATATGTGTAAATATAATAACACAAAAGTGCTCACTGTCACACTAACAGAGGATAATATAAGCGACACAACTTGAATTAATTCATTTGGTACGTCGGAATTTACTGTTTTTTTGTTTTGTTATGTTTGAATTTCGCGCAAAGCTACTAGAGGGCTATCTGCGCTAGCCGTCCCTAATTGAGCAGTGTAAAAGTAGAAAGAAGGCAGCTAGTCATCACCACCCACCGCCAACTGTTGCGCTGTTGTTTTATCAACGAATAGTAGGATTGGCTGTTATATTATAACGCCCCCACGGCTGAAAAGGCGAGCATGTTTGGTGCGACGGGGATTCGAACCCGCGACCCTCGGATTACGAGTCGAACGCCTTAACCCACCTGGCTATGCCGGGCCCGATATTAACTGGTATATTCACTGTTCCTTCTGATTATTCGGCATAAGTAACATAGAACATGCATACGAGCAAGAAAGAAAACATAGCTTGTTGTGATAATTTTAGATACGGTTTGTTGCCTCAGGTAAACAGCATTTTTGTGTGGATGTGTGTGATGCAATTTTCACCCCAGGAGCACAACTAAATAACTCATTTGTTGCATCACAATCTCAGACTTCGCCCCAAACTGGAAGTTATATGTGATCGGTTTTAGTTTCTGATGAAGTTCGCGCAAAGCTACACGAGGGTTATTAGAGCTAGTCGTCCCTAATTTAATAGAGAAAGATTAAAGATAAGGCAAGTCATTATCACCCTCCAGGGCCAACTCTTGGACTACTCTTTTGTCAACGAATATTGAGATTGATACCGTAACATTATAACGCCCATACGATTAAAAGCGTTATCATATTTTGTGGGGCGGGGATTCGAACCCGTGACCCTCAGTTGCTACTCAATATTCTCTGACTACCTAGCCATGGCCGGACCATAATGTTTGAACATGGAAGACCATGATATAGTTTTCTATTGTTAAGGTTTATCTTTAGGTTTAAATTTAACTGTGAATTACAATATTTTATTTTATCTCTGGATATATACGCTAAAAACCCTCAGGACTACATAATATGCTGAATTTGCATTTATCCAGTTTGTTTTGTTTGTTTTCTTATGGCAAAGCCACATCGGGCTATCTGCTCAGCCCACCGAGGGGAATCGAACCCCTGATGTTAGCGTTGTATGCATTTATTCAGATTATCAGAGATTGTGTAAAATAACCAGGAACACTTTCACCAACAAGAAAAGTAAAATCATAGTTAGTTATTGTTTCTATGATGCTGGATTGTTTTTTAAACCCTATGTGGCTCAGCTGTAAATTTAACGGCTTAAACCCGAAATCTACGGTGTTGTTTTATTTTGTTGATTTTATCGTACAAAACGGAAGTCCCGATTATGTATAAACTACCCTGATAAGCACGATTCTTTATTTATTTATTTATATAATACAATGCAACATATGCCACGACTTCAATATTAAACAAACATGCAGAAAAATGGAAACCAGAATCAAAGAACACAAAAAAACATCTTCACACGTTTTTGAACACTGCAAATCAAATAAACACAACATAACCATAGAAAACACCCAGGCTTCAAGAAGGGAAACAAATATAAACAAACATAAAATCAAAAAAGCTCTACTTATACAACAACTAAAACCACATTTAAACCAATGTAAAGGAGCACCTTTATACCTATATTAATTAATAATCTAACATCTAACTGCAACGCCCCCTATAATTCCGTACTCATTCATACTCTGGTCCCGAAGACACGTTTTCGGCAACGATCAGTTGCAAACTCTCTCTTTGTTAACCTGAAGATGACTTAGGAAGGTCGAAACGTTGTTCTCTGCTTTATTAGTAAAAGTGTTAATATTCTTACCAACCGTTTGAGATACATTTTTTACTTTGAGGACCAGTGGCGTATTTCGGTACAGACTAGAGGGGCTCAGCCCTAAAGCCCATGGTCTTAATAAAGGCCCATTGATAATTTTATTCTATGTAAAATTACATGGGCTGTAGGACCCACAAATTCTTAAATCCGTCACTAAGGAGGACAGTGGTAAATCCTTTTTAAAATCTGGGGAGAAAGCGGATAATTCAATGTGGTTTTACTCTAAAACAAACAAAGACAAACACTGCTCCAGTAAACGTTCACAAACGTTTGTTAAGAGTTGACTTCATTAATCAGCTTATGATGTTGAATTTATCGCAGCTACAAATGCGTAAATGCTGTGTACTGTTCAACCCTGAAGAAAAAAAAGGCCCACCTTTTGAAAGCACTCTTGTTAAGTGATTTCATATTTTTGCCTTCATCAACATAAGTTATTAGCAGAGAAGGCTTTGATACCTTGGAGAGTTCTCATTTGTTGAGCAACATCTTGGTTTTAGCTCTGCTTACACGTTTTTACCATTGTTATAAGTAAAAAAAAAGTTATAATATATATATATATATATATATACACACACAGTACTGTGCAACAGTCTTAAGACAAGAGAATATATTGTCATTCTTTCTATTTTATGTGGATAATTCTTCCACACTATTATAGAATGTAAATTTCAACACTATGGTAATACTTCACTGATCCAAGTTGACAAATGAATGATCCAGGATGAGAATACTTATTATTCTTAAGAATTCCCATATACTTGTATCCAAGGGTATGTCATAAGGGTTCTGTTTGGATAAACATGCTGAGCCAACTTAGGGTCTGAAATGACTATACAGTGCTTTAACTATATAGAAATAAGCTAGCAAAGAATTAGCATATGGTACCGGTATATGGTACTGGTATATGCTGGAAGAAATAAATTTAATAACACTCCACAAACAAACCTTGATTAAAACAGTGTTTAACACTGTATAGCACCTACAACGAAGCATAGGTGAAGAGTGTTCTTTGCTTATATGACAGGAGATATTTTTACAAAACAGATGGAACTAGCGCAAGTCATAACGCGATCTTTTTAAAAATCACTATTGATGTCTCCATTACTGTACATTACAAAGCTGTTTATATACATTTGTATTTAAGCATCAGTTCCTTCCATTCCGGGACCCAGCATGGCCAGGTGGTTAAGGCACTCGACTCGTAATCCGAGGATCGCGGATTCGAATCACCGCCACACCAAACATGCTCGCCATTTCAGCCGTGGGGGCGTTATAATGTGACGATCAATCCCACATGAGTTGGCGGTGGATGGTGATGACTGTCTTTCCTCTAGTTTTACACTTCTAAATTAGGAACGGCTAGCGTAGATAGCCCTCGTTTAAATTTGCGCGAAATTCAACCCAAATCAAACAAACAAACAAACTTATCTTTCCATTCCCTGAAACCGAGCACGCTTTCGTAGCGAAAGACCATACATCAGACACGTGCGTACTATCCTACCCTTAATTTCTTTTATGCGTTAAAGGAATTTGAAAGGCTATTTGGTTTCATTTCAAATTACAAACCGAAACAGGGCAACAAAACTGGACCGTGTGAACGAATTAACTTCTGATTAACTCACTAAATTATCGACTTATCCATTAATACATCTACATTTCGCGTAAATAGCCAATCCTGAATATTAAGAGCATTATTTATTGTATTTGCAGCGTCAGTATGCAATGGCACCCTTCACCACCAAGTTTTCAAACAATTATCTTCCACGACCGTAATAAAAGTAATGACATGGGGGTACGTGATTTACAACAAGCGCTCACAAAAATTCTGATTGCTGAAGCCTAAAATATAAATTTATTTTAAAATAAATTATCAAACTTCACGTTGAATTAATAAATGTTTCTATTTTAAGTCAGTCCACCGCTGGTACAGCAGTATGCCTAGGGACTTACAACGCTAAAATCAGGGGTTCAATTCTCTCTCGGTGGGTTCGGTAGATAGTCCAACGTGGTATTGCTATAAGAAAACACAACACACCTATTTTAAGTTATTACAGCTTCCGTTAACATCGCTTTTAAAACATAGTTTATGTTCTTCGTCTTGACAAATTTTACCGCTTTCGACTCGTAATCTGAAGGCCACGAGTTCGAATCCCTGCCACACCAAACATGCTCGCCCTTTCAGTCGTGGGGGCGTTATATGGTGACAGTCAATCTTACTATTCGTTGGTAAGAGGGTAGCCTAAGAGTTGGCGGTGGGTGCTGATGACTATCTGCCTTCTCTCTAGTCTTAGACTGCAAAATTAGCGCAGATAGCTCTCGTGTAGCTTTGTGCGAAATTCAAAAAACAAACCCAAATCTAAACAAACCCATTTCACTGAGAAAATAATATTCATTTTTTATTTCTCTTGTTTTGTTATATCATTTATTTATTTTAGTAACTGTATATAAATGATTTCTGAATATTATTGTTTCATTTCTGCCAGGCCCTTTTAGTTATATTTTATTTAACAACTACTGACTTATTTTGAGCAAAAATTCACTTGTTGCTGGAGTGAATGGGAGAGACCTGTATTTAGCTCTTGAAGCTAAAATGTTACCAAAAAGAACCAATCACGTCTTTCATTCTACCATTTTTCCTTCCGTTTCTGGCCCCCGCTGGTACATCGGTAAGTTTACGGACTTACAACGCTAAAATCAGGGGTTAGATTCCTCTCCGAAGAATCAGCAGGTAGCCCAATGTGGCTTTGCTATTAGAAAACACACACACGTATACCTTCCGTTTTTAGTTATTTTTGTTATTGTAATTAGGTCTAAATGAATTAGCGTGTTTTCACTGCAAAAAATTTCGTTTGAAAATTGTTTCTGCGACGTCATGTACGTATGGTAACGGCCTTGACAATCGAGCAACATTGAAGTGATTTATTTTTCAGGTTTTTAAGACAACATGTGATACGCTATTGGTCGAACGCAGCAAAGAATCTACACCGCTATTGGTCGAACGCGGCAAAGAATCTACAGCATGGGTAAAATAAAGTTAATTTTAAATACTTAATAATTGTATATCTGACTTTTGTCAGATGTAATTTGATGTTTGAACCTGTATGAAAATATTTAAGTTTAGTTTAACTTGAATGTGAAATCCATGCCCACTGTACTGTCTCTTGTTCAATTGTTCATTTTTAAGTTGCATTCGAT